>NC_140223.1:44016064-44443564 GCF_951802725.1 Rutilus rutilus
CTAGAAGATAATAAGTCTTACTCAGCAGCCATATCACCCTGTAGCCCAAGACTGGTTGCCCACTGAAGCTAAGCAGGGCTGAGCCTGGTTAGTACCTGGATGGGAGACTCCTGAGAAAACCAGGTTGCTGCTGGAAGAGGTGTTAGTGAGGCCAGCAGGGGGTGCTCACCCTGTGGTCTGTGTGGGTCCTAATGCCCCAGTATAGTGACGGGGACACTATACTGCCAAAAGAGCACCGTCCTTCGGATGAGACGTTAAACCGAGGTCCTGACTCTCTGTGGTCATTAAAAATCCCAGGATGTCCTTCGAAAAAGAGTAGGGGTGTAACCCCGGCATCCTGGCCAAATTTGCCCCTTGGCCTCTGTCCATCATGGCCTCCTAATCATCCTCATATACTGATTGGCTTCATCACTGTCTCCTCTCCAACAGTAAGCTGGTGTGTGGTGGGCGTTCTGGCGCAATATGGCTGCCGTTGCATCATCCAAGTGGATGCTGCACATTGGTGGTGGTTGAGGAGATTCCCCCATCTATGTAAAGCGCTTTGAGGTCTCAGAAAAAGCGCTATATAAAATGTAACGAATTATTATTATTTTTATTATTATTAATCAATCTAAACCAGCAGTAGCCTACAGTGTTTAAAATGAAGCAAAAACAATCACCATCAAAACATTATTACTCACGAGACTGTCCAAGCGGAGTTGATGTGACAGCAGTATGAGACTGTGTATCTTCCCCCGCTGAGGGTAACGTCCGCCCGGATACTCCGCTCTCCCTCCCCCCGGCGATTCCACAAAACATCGGAGATTCGTCTCCGTATATTTCAATGATCATTTCCGTTGTCCTTTTCAATTTAGGAGATGGTTTTTTCGCTTAAAAATTTCCTTTTTTGCCTCTTGAACCATATTTTTAAACCATTTTTGAACATATTTGACGGATCGTGAGACAGATGGGTTGACACTGTTAACTCTTTCCGTTATTGTGGTCCAAACTTTGTGTTTTTTGCTATTGCTGTTGTAATCGTTAAATGTGTACATTAAAGTCGATTTAGCAGCATTGTATTCCTCTAATATACAAATATTTTCCGCAAAGGAAAACTGTGACGAGCGCGTACTGTCGGCCATTTTGTTTAAGTTGTTCAGCGTCTTATTTTTCCCACAAATCAATGCGATTTAGACTGTCTTGATAAAGATAGATGTGAGCTTAATTTATTTTATTTTATGTCTTTCTTCAGTGACTTTAGTTAGTCAGACTATTTCTTAGACACAGTCTTTAACCCTCTGGGGACCAAAAATGCGCCCGCGCGTTTTGCTCGTTTTTTTTTTTAGCAATGAAAAATAAACACAAAATGCTCTGTTAATTTTGATCTTTCATTTTCGTGTAATACATCAATCGATCCTGTTCAGTTTCTATTTTTTTTCTGTATACTCACAATAAAAATAAAGTGTTTTGCTTTTTGACAAATAAAGAAAAACTAACATGATGCTATTTCTGCCTTCTCTCTGTCAGTAAACTCCCATTTGAAACGCGTTCGAAAATGATCTATAACTCTATAACTAAAAAATTCAGTCAAACAGGCAAACAGACCCACGGGCATAAAGCTTGAGATCGCATCTTTTAAATGAAGTAATTTATATAAAAAACAAATATTCTCAGCTTCTGTAATCTGTATAAAAAGAGAGCGACTCCAGTCGAGCTCATTACGAGCCATTCAAAATTAATTTGACCACTCCCCGGAGAGCGCGTGCTATTCAAACGCAAATTCTGAGAACCATTTCAGTCTGTGAAACGCCCCCACATCAGCTGTAAACAAAGCGCCGCGAGTGAGGCATAATATAGCCTACCTTATGGAGAAAAGTTTCCTCAGAACAGTGCTGATATGAGGAGCAATATCTCCTGATATGAGGAGCAGATCCCGCTGAGGAGTGAGGTAGGCTGTTTTCTTTTCTCAAGTGTTGATGTGGAATAACGTTATGGAATAACATTAGTGTAGGCCTATGTAAACCGCAAAAAGATGAATCGCATTTCTATAATATGACTCGCCTTTCTGTGAGATGAATGAAGGGTACATATTTGTAAAGACTGTTTAGCCTAAATATGAATCGCGCGTCTGTGTGTGAAAGAATAAACTGCTTTGCTATAGCCTACTGAGATGAGTAAAAATCGACTGAAATATGTTGAAATAAAATATATTTGTATAAGGAACGTATTAAACAGTTTTTAGGCTACTGTAGAATATACTGCCACATCAAATAAGCTTTTGTTTAGCAATTTCTGCTCATATCTAACGTTATATATATATATATATATATATATATATATATATATATATATATATATATATATATAAAATAGCCTACTATTTTTGTCAAAAATAAAGTCATAGACTAAGATGTTAGATGTTCCAATGTTGGCTATATTCAAACTAATGAATACATATGATAAAATGTAGGCCTATAATCTTTTTTTTTTTTTTTTTTTTACAAAGAAAGAGTACACTTGAAATATTGTTGAAATTGTAATTATTGTTGTAATTGTAACATTTTTAATAAAATAGCAAAACATATTTACAAGAGAGATGTAAGCGAAATCTTAAATGGTCAATGTAAGTCTAAATACATCTTTTGTCCTTGCATTGTGGCTCAGTCAGTGTCACACCTGGCTCATTAGGCAGAGTCATTATGCAGAGTGGGTGGGACGTTGTAATCTAAGGTGTAAACTACTCCTCCTCCTCGCATATTGGCTTTCCAAGCAAAACCTGTTTTACACTATTTAAATCAATGTATTTTTTTTTTTGTGAACGATAAAGCAAGACTATTTTCACATCATTTTGAAGCTAGAACTCAAAGGGACAACATCCATTAGTCAAAAGTCTTGTGGACACATATTTAATATGTGTTTTGTGGTCTTAATTCAGCAACTTTCATTTTAATTTTTTCCAATAACCACGCATAAACATTATTCTCTTAAAAATACAAACATCTACATACACGTTGCTCGCATATTATGGTAGCCCTGTTTGTGCTATATAGAGTGAATTTACACCTTAGCCATTAACATGTTTATAAATAACTGAAAAAAGCACAAATGTCAGAGCATGTCAGAACATCTCAAGGACCCCAAAAACAGCTTGGTCCCCAGAGGGTTAAGATAATGACTATGTTTATGCAACCGGCCCCAGGTTTGTTGTGTCTTGTAGGCATAAGCTATGTGCTTCATAAAATAATTATAACAATAGCCTATCGTTAAAAAGGAACACCTCAGTAACACTGCACTAGAGAAAAATATATTGATTATCATATGTTACTTCAATCTCATTTCATAATGTCATAACGAAAATAAACATTTGGAGTAAAAAAAAATGAAGCGTATTGTTTGGCGCATTTTGCTTTTCAAATGCGTGCGGATAACATTTACTGAAGCGATCAAGCCGCTCAAAACTATTAAACTAATTATTGTTACCATATTATACATCTACGTTTGAGCAGATATCCACAAACACAGTATTTAACAGTAAACACGGTTCTAAACATTATAATATTCACCATTGTATACACTCATACTAGCCTACTTTTACCATGCTGTGTTTTATTATAGAATATAAAAACATCCTCGTGTCGAACATGTATTTAGATAAACATTTTAAATAAACTGTACACAAAAAAAAAAAACTCATTTAATATAGCTTAGATTACAAAAACTGTACAAAACTTAAGTTTCCTTTTAAATATATATATATTACCTCATTTAATGTAAATTAAAAAAATAACTGTACAGAACGAAAGTTTCCTCTTTTATATATACATAAACATAAAAATAAATAAAAAAATTCTCCACCATACGCTCAAGAAGAGCAAACAGCCTGTCCATCCTCTCCCTGCTCTCCTCTCCTCAGCCTCCCTTTGCAGAGCCATGTCCTCTCTAATGAGGTTCAGCATCTCCTCCTCATAGTCCCGCTTTCTCCTTGCTGGTGCTCCTGCTGGTGGTGGTGCTGCTGGTGCGGGTGCTCCTGCTGGTGCTGGTGCTGGTGCTGGTGCTGCTGGCTCCTCCTGACCGTGGGCACCCACTGCTGAACTTGACCCTGGTGTGTCCTCAGGGATTGAGGCGATGAGGACAGGGGGATTGGTAGAATGCCTCTGTCCCAACACCTCATCCATGAGGACAAACCAGGGCCACGTTTCAGCAGTGGGTTTCCCACCCACTCCCTCTCCTGTCCCAGGACACTTGCAATCCTAAGGCAGAGCAAAATAACCATGGCTTGTTAACAACAACAGCACAATACATTTTAGCAAAGATGTGTGTATTAACTTTCTTACTTTATATTTATTTTTTAAGTTGTCCCACTTTTTCTTTGCCAGCATGGGGGTTACCTTCCCCTGCAGCCTCATTTTCTCCAGAATTGCTCTAAAAAAGCAGAAAAGGGTACTTATGAAAAATTATAACACAGGGGTGGAAAAGAAATATTAACATTAGTGCATTGTTAACACTGAAAAATGACACATCAGGACATGCATTCAAAATAGTTTATAAATCATATTTCTGGATGCTCAAATGTGGTTAAAACCTTTGCAGACATAGCTTGCATGACAACACTACAAAAACACATTAAACGTGAAACCCATTGCATCATCTACTGCTTTTCTTATTGTTGTGGGTTTTCTAGGGTGAGTGATATTTATTATAATACACAAGTTAGACAGACCACTGCAAATTTTACAAGTAGGTGTTGTCTTACCTCCAAGCCACGCTGGCGGAGTTTTTTACCCCGGTAAATATATGGTCATTTTTAGACCGCAATTTAATAAATTGAGCAGTCTGCTCCTTGCTCCCTGAAAATTATTAAAGTAATTAGCACAAGTTTTGCATCTAACCACCTGACAAATAAAGCCACCCAATGGTAACAAAGGAGATAAGATGAAGTTTATAAGAAAGAAAAACTTGTGGCTTTTGACTGTGGTTTCGCTAGCTATTTAAGTAAATGAAAACATAACACTTACATTTAAAAGTGAATTTTCCCTCAACCACCGAACTCGAGGACGCCATTTTTTCAAATGAAAATGCTTTCGTCACCGGCGCGCAATGACTTATGGGGTAGAATAGGGTAGGATAGGCCACTAAGGATCCGTTTTTGTATCCTTCCTTTCACGGGGAAAGAAGGGTGCATTTGGCGTCGCTTTTAGCCTTCGTCGCGCCACGATGACGCAACTGGCCTTCGAATACGGCCTTCGTAGGATGCAGAACTGAATTGGGACAGCCTTCATCGCGCCGCGGTAACGCAATCGGCCTTCAAATACGGCCTTCGGAGGATGCAGCCTTCACATTGGGACACACCTACAGACATCAAGTGGATTTTTTTGACACAACATACCTCAACCAGATGGTAGAGATGCCTCAATCAGCTTGAGTTAAGTTAGGTACTCCTCTCAATACAATATAGTGACTCAAAATGTACTCAACCATTTGGTCGAAAGTGGACTGGGCAAAGAAAAGCTTTCCTAACATACAACGTTTTATATATTTTACTGTAAGTTATTTCCATTACTAATTTTACTACATGTGTATGTTTGTTTTTTATATACCACATCAGGGTGGAAGAACTGCTATATTCTCCCACAGGGAGAGGTTCTTATTGTTGATATGGTCCGTCAAAACAATGCCATCCGACTCCTTGAAATTCAGTAAAAAGTTACATTCTGAATGAATCAACAGTGAAAGCCTTTCTACCATTGAGCGTGTTCTCCAACGTAACCACATGCGAATGAAGCAAGTATACAGAGTACCCTTTGAGCACAACTCTGAAAGGGTCAAAGATACACGACATCAGTATGTGCAAGTAAGAAACACTCAGACATTTTCAGTGCAATGTCACGCTTTGTGTAGCCATTGGTAATCATGGGGTTCTCCATGCACATGCATCCCTGGGGCCATACAATACTGAACATTTTCTCACATTTCTGGATGTTCTACGAAATGTTTTGTTTGAGCAAGAGCAGCAGTGCAACCTGTCAATGTCGTGGTTTGGGACAATGTCAGCTTTCACCGTAGTGTCTGAATACGTGAGTGGTTCAACAACAACCAGCAATTCATAAATGTGTTCCTTCCACCATACGGGGAATGGAAAGTCTATGACCCAAACCCATATACAAGTGAAAATCTCTTACAGGCAATGGAACTGGCCTGCGGTGACATAGACGTGCAGTCTAGTCAAGGCTGGATCTGCCACACCAGAGGGTTTTTTGCCTGTTGCCTGGCAAGGGACAACATTGCCTGTGACGTAGATTACAGTTTTTCTCAATTGTTTACACACAAATACTGTTACTTGAGACACAATGACCACAACATGTAACTCATTCACCAACCCCCTGAACCAATCCTGCTAAACTACAAGCACAATTCCTGCTTTACACTCAAATTGCACTTCTAAAACACACTTTTTTCAAAACACTACACACAATTCTCTGCTTTTGGCTTTTTTCTTTTTTTTTTACTGTAACTGTAACTGTATACAGTAAATTCTACTGTTGTTTTGTATGTAGACCACTGTATGTGCATCTTTGTGTTGGTTGGGATGTACACTGTGTACATTGTTTTTGTGGGGAAAAAATGTGTATTTGTGTGTCCTGAGTGTAAAAACAATATTCTCAAATATTTTACAACACACTAATGTATGTACTGTCTGCAGTAAGTGTAACACTGAACAAAAAAAAAGAAGGCCTAAGTCATTATGATGAATGGAGAAGAAGTGTTTTCCATTCATCATAGTGTTTTACACTGAGCACATCAGTGTTCAACTGGTTCTTATAAATGTCTATTCATATGATGGTTTGTGTGTGTCATTTGAAAACAAAATACCATTTTGAGAAGAAATAACATTGTTTTGAATGTTAAGTTTCATTTTGCAGGAGAATTGAGGGTTTTTGCCCATTGTGTGTGTGGTTTTTGATTTGTGTGTAGAGTTCTGAGAATATGAGGCATGCTTTCAGAAAATGTGTGTAAACAATCGAGAAAAACTGTAAGTCCTCTGGCCGGACCCAGCTCTAAGATGTGATCCTGAGGCAGAATAATCTTTCTGATTTATTTATTTCATTTTTTTTTTTTTTTTGATAGTAACATGGTTTTCAGTATATTCATCATACTTAGGTGTGATATCTTTAGTTTTGTGTTTTTTTTATTTGCAAAATGTTTACTATATACAATAAACATATTTTTTTGTAACCACATGCCCCGGACACTGTGTTCTCCATTTTTCTCTGTAGTGTTTAACGAGTCGAACGATTAAATAAGAAAATCATACACATAGTGAACAGTTTTATGGTTGAAAATTAAATAGATGGCTCAAATGAGGATGTGTTGAATTTGCAGGACAAGCTAGAATTACTCAAAGCATAATTTGAGCTTGACCTGCGAACTTAAGGGTCATTGTGAGAAGTGTTGTGTGTGTGTGTGGGTGGGTGTGTGTGTGTGTGTGTGGTCGCAAAATGTTTAGGTTGTTAGGGCCACATGTATTTTTAAAGGGGAACTGTGAACATCGTTTCCCTCAGACATAGAACATGTGTGAAACTAGAGAAAGGTCAAAAGGGCTGTGATAGTAAAACTTACCAAATAAAGCTTTTGTGTATGTAAAATAGGTGTGAAAAGGAAATACATATTTTACAGTTTTTTTCAATCGCTAACAAGTGCTTACCCATACTTCAGATACTTTTTCTAAACTCTTAACACAGACTCACACCTACAAAACACAATTGGCCAAATGGTTAATTGTCTTCTCAAAAACACATTTAGTTAAATATATACTAACTCTTCATTTCAAAACAGAACACATGTTTCTCTGCACACATTAACTTTACCAAAACACTGGAAATCTGACTCAAAATGAAATTTTTCTGTCAAAGAATAACACTTGTTTTCACTTCACAAGGTACATGCAGTCAATCAAAGTACACCAGGTTTCAAAATCCTGGCTATTGTTGACATTACAAAAACTGCATAGACTTTTATGTTTCAGTTTTACAGGTATTTGCATGCAAAATATGCAATCCACCGTTTTACGCTAAATTCTTGGTTGGGAACTGTCCACATGTACAGTACTGTTCACATTCTTAAGCATTCCAGTAAAAAGCAAATCAGTTTTTATTCCTTTACTGTTTACTACAGGAGGTACAGTAGAAACACGGTTTGATAGAACAGAAAAAGTTTTACAGTATTGCTTACAGTGAACAAAATATCCATGAAACACACAAGAGCATTCTGAACAAAAAAACACACCCACAAAACCCCCCACAAAATTACTGTATCTAATCTCTGCGATCTTTAGGGTTAGGCCACATGTTTTCATCAAGATCACATCTGATATCATCCAAGGTGATGCACCTGGGATAAAACTGCTTGGTATGTCGGATCCACCCTTGGAGCCAGCATCCATGGCTTCAAGGAGGGACATCTGGTCATGTGGCTGATGGTCATAAACCTTCCACCTTCACATTACATTTTGTCCAGGTCGACGCCATTTGGCCAGATTGAATCCTGCCTCATCTATGTATATGAATTCATGAGGGGCCTGTTGGCCTCCAATTCCATAACTCTCAAAACAAAGTTTATGTAAATCATGTCATTACTGTATACTGTACTGTAACCTATTACTGTGTAGGTTACCTACTTGCAAAGTGCAAAGCTTATAGAACTGGACATTGAATTGAATATACAGTACACTATACCTGGACATATTGTTGTTGTAGCTCCTTGACTCTCACTGATATATTGTTTTTGAACTGATATCATTGCAGAAGCAGAGGTTTTTATAAACTTTCATATTGTGAAATATTAGTACAATTTGAAATAACTGATTTCTGTTTAAAAATATGTATGTCATGTAATAAATTGTGTAAAATGTAATTTATTCCTGTGATGAAAAGCTGAATTTTCAGCATCATTACTCCAGGAAGATGCATATGGACTCAAAAAGCTTGTTTCTTCATGACATTGTTCAAAAGCAACACATTTTGCTAGCAATCAAAATCACATTTTGCTAAAATCATGAAATTTACAAAAATGGTAAAAGTTTCATGTAAATGGTAAATAAATAAATGCAGTCCATACTGTATCTAAGGTTTGGAATATTGTTTTTGCTATTGTGGGATGTTGTGTGTTAACATTTGTAAATACTACAAAAACAATCCATCATTTTGTTGGGAGGTATAGCTTGTCTGTTAAGAAAATGTAAGCATTGTGGAAATGTGTTCACTGACTGCATATTGTGTTAAAACGACAAGAAATGTGTGAATGGTATGGCCACAAAAGCCCGATGCTGTGCTAATTGTGTTTAGAGTTTTGAAAATGTGACAACTGGCTGGACAAACGCTTGTTAGCGACTGAAAAAAACTGTAAATATGTGCTTTTGCAAACGCATGTTAATAAGTAGGATAGGACTAGGATAATTCCAAAGTTGACCTTTTAAGGGAATTGGCTGTACTATAATGACAACCCATAGTTAGAAGGCGGCCTATAGCAGGGTTAGTATAAAAAGCCTTGAGGAGGTTTTTTAGGGGCCGCAATTCGGGTGAAGACTTGTTATACGTGTTTACAGCGGGGGAAATAAGTATTGAACACGTCAGCATTTTTCTCAGTAAATATATTTCCAAAGGTGCTATTGACATGAAATTTTCACCAGATGTTGGTAACAACCCAAGTAAGCCATACATACAAAGAAACAAACAAAAATAAGTTCAGAAATTAAGTTATGTGTAATAATGTGAAATGACACACGGAAAAAGTATTGAACACATGAAGAAAGGGAGGCGCAAAAAGGCATGGAAAGCCAAGACAACTGCTGAAAACTTACAGTAATTAAAAAGCAATCCAGCCCCCTGTCAGTGGAAATTAATAACAGCTGGTTCAGTCCCAAATGATGGCCTACAAAAAGGTCTCATTGCCAAGGTGTCACACAAGACATATCTCATGATGGGTAAAAGCGAAGAGCTGTCTCAAGACCTTTCGCAACCTAATTGTTCCAAAACATAATGATGGCATTGGTTATAGGCGCCATTCTAAGCTTCTGAATGGTCCAGTGGGCACTTTTGGGGCCATAATACGGAAGTGGAAAGACAATAATTTCACCATAAATTTGCCTCAACCAGTGCTCCTCGCAAGATTTCTGATAGAGGAGTGAAAAGAATAATCAGAAGAGTGGAGATTGGACAAAAGGATGTTAGCAACTGAAACAAACTGTAATATTTAAATAATATTTAAATGTTTTTGTTTATTTAAATTAAAAGTTCAGTTCTGTATTATGATTCTCTCTTACTGTTATGTGAAACACTGACATTACAAAGTGAAACTATTGCAGGTGTTTTTCAGATTTTTTTAAAGGTTTAAAGGGGGCGCGACGGAAAAAGTTTGAGAACCACTGCTCTATAACACGGTACTGTACTTACAGCACTACAGAAACTTGTCATTGCATACTGAAAGAAACCTGGCATCCTAACCATTCACTTCATGTTTTTGCAGAATTGCTAGACGACCCTGCATCAGAGGAAGAAGACGGTTGTTCACAGCAGGGCAGGAACAACACATAGTGAATATGGTCATAGCCAATAACAGCATACATTTACAACAACTGCAACAGCATAGCATCACAACATTCAGTAACATAAATAGGGTGAGTTTATCCACAATAAGCGATCTCAGATCAGATTCGAATGAAGCAGCTCTACAGAGTACCATATGAACGAAATTCTGACAGCGTGAAACAGCTTTGCTATGAATATGTACAAGTAAGCTATATTGTACTTGATGACTGCTCTATGTGTGTTCAAACTTTACAATGTTTTGTCTTGTCTGTTTCAGAGAGTTATGGAATTAGAAGCTTCTACTGAACATCATGATTTCATCTATGTTGACGAGGTCGGATTTAACAAGACAGGGGAAGAAATCTTACACTCTTTCGTCAAAGTCTCTAGACAGCGTGTTGGAAACATCACAATGTGTGCAGCCATTAGTCACAATGGTGTCCATCATCATGCCACTCTTGGTCCTCACAGTACTGCCCACATTATCACTTTTCTTGATACCCTACACAATACCAATACCTTGGCATCTGGGACAACGTAAGTTTCCACCGGACTGCTCTGGTCCTCAGCTGGTTCAGTGACCATCTGTGACGTTTGATGCTCAACCTGCCACCATATTCTCCATTTTTAAACCCAATAGAAGTGTTCTTTTCGGCGTGGCATTGGAAGGTATACAATCGCCAACACCACCAACGCTTCTCCAAGTGATGGAGGAGGCCTGTGGTGACATGCCAGGGCTGAATACGCCACTCCAGACGCTACTTACCCCGTTGTTTAGCCAAAGAGAACATTGCTTGTGATGTTGATGAGGTTTTGTGGCCAGACCCAAACAGGAGACAGGGTGCAAACTAACTTCTTTCCCCTTTACATTACAGTAACAACCCTATTAGTTTACAGTATCTTCAAATGCATTTGTTTAGTCTGTTACTGTTGACCCTTTAGTGGTCAAATACACTGAATATACAGAGTTTTGAAAACATTTCTGTTTATAGTGAACATACTGAATACGCATACATCCTGTATGCACATGTGTGACAAACTCCTGTAACTCCACTGCACACAGAACAAGCAAAAGACACAAGATAACAGTGTTTTATATTTTTCACACCTGCATGTAGTTTGTCGTGGCTAATCATTTGATGTTTGTGTGTAGAGTTACTATTTTAGAAGAGTTAAAATAGTTTTGAATGTGTTCGCTTTTTTGCAAGAGATGTCTGATGTTTTGCATGTTGTGTGTATGTTTTGTGGTTTTGTGTGTAGAGTTTTAGAAATGGAGCCATAGTTTCAGAAATTGTGTGTAAGCAATAAAAATAAATAAAAGTAAAAATAAAACTGTAATACAACCTTATCACGGTTGTTTCCTCTTCCTGGGTCGATATTTCATTCAGTAATGTGTTGATCTAATATGCAGTGTAATGTTTGATGTTTACATTTGTGTAAGCAATTTTTATTTTATTTTTTTTCAATCAAGTTTATAACACAATATGTAAAACTATGTGAAAAAAAGTAATTAATAGGTTACTAAATCAAAAGAGTAAACACAACTACAAGCCAAGTATATACTTAGAATACTTTATTATACTTTTAAGTACATCTCAATCAAAAGATAGATACAAGTATAAGGCCAAATATACTTTTCTGTCAGTATATGTCAAGTATACACACTGCAATTTTAAGTATGTTTCTGAGAAGTACATAAAACGTAGTTTAAAAGACGTATACTAATTACAAACTTGGATAAACTTATTTTTCGTAAGGGTCAATATCTTGGCCCTGCAAGGGATTGAGACTGATTTGTTTTTTGTTGACAAAACTTGGACACTTCACCTTTGCTGTATATGCTTTGCACATGCAAAACATCTGCATTTAGCACATCATTGTCTGTGTTGATTTCATTATTTGTAAAACAATGAAGGAAACTTATCCAAGATGTGATCCGTGGGAACAGAGCAAGGCCGGTGGAATGAAAGCCTGATAAGAGACACCCGAGCGACACACCTGTCTCAAGTCCATGGAGGATCTCCGGAAGGATGGAAGGATAAAGGGACGAGTGACGACAGTGGAAGGGGAGAGAGGTTTAGGCCTGGGACATTTCATGTTTGTGTGCCTGGAAGTTTGCTAGAGACATGGCTGCAGTTTTTTGTTAGTCACATGGAAGAATTGCTTTTAGTTTTCTTTGTGGCAGACACACAAACACAACTTTCATATTACACTTCAATGGCCCTCCCTCAGCTTTAAAATAAGTGATTATTTGCCAATATATCACTTTAATCTTAAATAACAATCACAGTAAATTCGTGCTCAAATATTTGGGATAATATTAAAATACAGGCACATATGAGACAACACTGTGAACAATGATCTTAGATTCACATCTTTCTCTAGTCTACACCCTGTTCTGAGAATCGGGAAACCAAATCCTGCACCCACCTCTAGATTTGGACTTCAGATTTGGCCACATTCTTCTTTTGTCGCTAACATGACCGGTGAACAATCACACACCATGATATTATCTGTAGTCCATGAGGAGTTGAAAGAGACCAGAGTATCCTGGTAAGAAATATATTGTGGGTATCAGTTACAAAATATCGTTTTCATGTATTCATGTTCAAGTGGAACAAATGAAAGGCACTGTGGTGTCCCATATTCTTTCTTTACTTGTTTAGCCTTATCAGATGCTTCAGAGGGCGAGGAACTCAGAGCAACTCCACCCACTGCATAAATCTGCAATGAACGGTCCACTTACAACTCTGCTCTGTGACTGACTCCATTCATCTGTTTCTTCATAGCAGTAAGTATTAACATTTGTATGTTTTTTTTTTTTTTTTACATACAACTTTTGAAAAACATAGTGTTGAGGCAGTTACAGGCTCACCTGTATATAGTTAGATACATTAGTAACTAGTTACTACCTTTAGACACGTTAGTAGTAGTTTTATATAAATAATTCACCAACGCCTGGTTTATGTTTGGGTGTATTTATGCTTTTGGTTGTCATGTTTATTCTTAGCTAATAGCTGGCACTGTAGTTTTTCAATGTCGTATTTTAGCCTCTGTCTATTTGATTCCATTGATTCCTCAGGGCAAAAAGACATTATATGCTTTACACTCAGTTTGCAATTGAAAAACAAACTTTTTGCAAAACTCTAATGATGCATGAGAGACGAGATATGGCGGATTTTCCCCGGGTTTAATTAAATGACTTAAACGTCACACTCATCCGCATGCATGGGGATTGAGTGAGAAAAAGTATACTAATTGTTACGTCCCTCGTTAATTAGGTGTTATTTGTCTAGGAATATGATTAGACATAACAAACGTTTCGCATTTGTGAGTGAAGACACTAATGGGAATTGCAAAAGAAAAGGAACGGACAACAAACCAACAACTTAGTTGAAAGATTTAATTCTTCAACTGCAATAAAGTGAAGTAGTAATAAGGTAATGAAGTAATTAACATTTACAATATGTACAACATAACAAGGACAAGCAAAATCCATAAACAATCTGGTGGAGAGGAAGGAGCGAGAGAGTGGTGATTAAAGGCACAATATGCAACTTTTTTGCTTTAAAAATAGCAAAAATCACTATAGTTATGTTATATATATATTTTTTAGTTCTGTACTTACATCATCCCGACTGTTTCCAACAACTTTCAAACCAGGAGAAATTTGTCATTTAATTCGAAGACACGTCCCGTTTATTTATTTCCGTTTTGTCGCCATCAATGTCGTCATATCCGCGTTCTCCCTGGTTTCCGCTCGTGCTGCCATAGCAACCAGAGCTATGAACCAGAGCCCTCTGATAGTAACCAAGGCGACAGACGTGGACCACTATGTAGTTTGCAATGTCCATTTGCATGCTGTTGTTGTTTCGTTCAAACATTATGGACCATGGCAAGCAGACTTTGGATAAAAAAGGAGAACTAAAACGAGAATCAATATCAGCGCGGTGTTTTCAATATGCCTAGAGCTCCACGTCCGAGACTTCGACCGCTCCTACATGTACTTTATTAAACAGGTGAGCACATTTACATAAAACTAATCAATGTTATATAGTTCAACAATGATAAAATGTTAGAATATGTTATTCTAATGTTGATCTAGTTTACTGCTAGTTTCATACAGACAAACTAACACATACATTTCAACACATTTAAATGCAGTTTAGTGTGCTAGTGTAATGTTAGACCAAGTGAAGCAGCGCTGCGTTACCTCACAAGTTTAATTTGCCTAATAAACTGATCTGTGAGTAGTAATTCTGCACTTGCGTGTATTTCGGTAGAATGAAATGTCCATATTCCTTTTATATCCGCGGGACTCGCGTCGCGTGTGGAGCTGCTAGCTGTCTCTTAGCAATCCCGACCTGCTTCATATCACAGTCATGATAAAAACATTGATGTATTCACTCATCCATAAACATTATTAGATCGGTCGGATTGACGTTGACGACAAGATCCATAATTCTTAGCAAATGTTGCGTCATCAAACTACGCCTTTGTTATTGTAAAGAGGTTAGCGACCCCTAGCGGCGAAAAAATTACATACTGTACGTTTAAATCAAAAACTGAATAAAACAAGAAAACCCTCTAACTAAAGTTAAGGAACTGAACTACCAACAAAAAATTTAGAAAGAAACATCATCAGCGTACAAGACACATAACTAAACTATACTAACTAACTAAAATATATATATTTATATATTTATTAACATTTATTGCGTTAGATTAAACTGAGAAGGGTCATAGCACTTGCATATTGTTGTCCTACAGTTAGTATAACTGCTTCTATTGTTCTCATCTTAGCCAAAAACAAATCATCCACCCGCCACTCACCCGCACCAATAATTTTCTCTGGTTTAAGTATCCGCACCCATTGGTCATTATTCTTATGTGTTGTTACACGTGATTATAAATGGATGATCATCACCTTCAACAGCGGACTCGGCGACGGTTGATCCGTGCATCTCTAATGGTAACATAACACACTGATGAATGAGCGCTGCTTTTAAATGAACATTTCTTTAAAACAAAATTTATTTGACAGAATTAAATTTTCTTAATGGCATAAACAGGCTTTATTCCCTTGAAACTTAAACTGGAATGAAACATGCTCATATTTTAGAGAATGTAGTTAATATTTTCGTTAATAATGATTTACCATATCCACCCGCGGCCACAGAGCGTGCATACTCTTTCTCAACCCAGAGTCTATCTCGACTGTCGCCACTGAATTTAGAGCCATTCATAAACTGCACGGCGACAGGAGATTGGTGGCGCAATTCCAGACGTCAGCATCCTACGTCAGCAGATTGACAGGCGCTCCAATCGAGTTTCACACCTGAAACCGACAAAGTACACAGACACACATGCATATGCAGCAACATACACAAGAAACAAAATGACGTAGCATGGCATACGTAACACTCGCCCCCTTAAAACTTAACCTGAAGCAGTGTTAAAGCTCTAGATAAGGTGTCAGCAATTATATTTTCCGAACCCTATTTATGCTTTATGATTAAGTTATAATTTTGCACAATCAGTAACCAATGCATCAGACGGTGATAGTGATTGTCCATGTGCATCCATGTGCGTCCATGTGCAACTGGATTTTGGACTTCTTGACCAACAGACCCCAGAATGTTCGATCAGGCTCCAACTGCTCCACATCCATCACACTCAACACTGGTGTACCACAGGGCTGTGTGCTAAGCCCGTTCCTCTACTCCCTCTTCACCTCCGACTGCAAGCCTGTGTACGGATCTAATTCCATCGTCAAGTTTGCGGACGACACTACGGTGATTGGTCTCATCAGCAACAACGATGAGACTGCCTATAGGGAGGAGATCAAGCACCTGGCCACATGGTGCACCGAAAATAACCAGCTCCTCAACACCACCAAAACGAAGGAGCTCATCGTGGACTTCAGGAAAGTGTCAAGAGGCACACACGACACCATCCACATCAATGGAATGGCTGTTGAGCGTGTCTCCAGTTTCAAGTTCCTGGGGACCCACATCTCGGCGGACATGACCTGGACAACCAACACCTCCAGCCTGGTCAAGAAGGCTCACCAGCGCCTCTTCTTCCTGAGGACACTGAGGAAGAATCAGCTTTCCTCCACTATCCTGGTGAACTTCTATCGCTGTGCAATAGAAAGCATCCTGACCAACTGTGCTACAGTGTGGTATGGGAGCTGTTCTGTTGCAGAGCGCAAGGCACTGCAGCGGGTGGTGAAAACCGCCCAGCGCATCACTGGGACTCCACTACCTGCCATCGAGCACATCCAGAGGAAACGCTGTCTGCATCGAGCTCGCAGCATCCTTAAGGACTCCTCTCACCCAGCCCACAGACTGTTTTCTCTCCTGCCTTCCGGCAGGCGTTTCAGGTGCCTCCGGACCAGGACCAGCAGACTAAAGAACAGTTTTTTCCCCAGAGCTGTCTCTTTATTAAACTCTAACCCTCATTGATCCCACTCCCCTTATATACTGATTGACTCTCCTCTCCCTCCTCACACCTGCCTCCATTTTGTTATTTGCAAAACTATAATGTTCATTTGCACTACTGACTGTTATTACAGTAACAACTGTTTACATATGCATCTTGCACTACTACCTTGACTGGAATATGCTCATTTGCACTGCCGACTGTTTATTTACAGTACCGACTGTTATATATACATTGCAATATCGTACCTTAACTGTAATATGCAATTACTTTCCACTGCACTCACTCGGATAGCTTCTGTCCAAACTTTATTTGCACTACTTTAAATCCATTGTTATACTGCTCATTAGCCTAACTTATACATATATCTATTTGTAAAATTCTGTTTATAGTAATATCCATCTGTATATTATGCTCACATTCTGTTTATAGTAACAGCCATCTGTATATATATTCATAGTACATATCTATCTGTAAAATTATGTTTATAGTAACAGCCATCTGTATATTATATTCAGTACATATCTATCTGTAAACATTCTGTTTATAGTAATAGCCATCTGTATATTATTATATTCAGTACATATCTAGCTGTAAATTCTGTTCACAGTAATAGTTATCTGTATATTATATTCATAGGACAATCTATCTGTAAATTTTTGTTTATAATAGTATTCAACTCTATATTTATTCAGTACATATCCATGTTCTGCACTTATGAACCACTGTATATCCTGCACTTGCTGCTATTGCACTTCTGGTTAGACCTAAACTGCATTTCGTTGCCTTGTACCTGTACTTGTGTAATGACAATAAAGTTGAATCTAATCTAATCTAATCTAAATTGTACATTCTAGACAAGAACACCAACGGATTGTGATCAGTGTACACCAGCGGTGCCCAACCCTGCTCCTGCCGATCAACTGTCCTGCACAGTTTATCTCCAACCCTAATCAAACACCCCTGAAGCAACCAATTAAGGTCTTCAGGATCGCTTGAAAATTAAAGGCAGGTGTGTTTGATTAGGGTTGTAGATGAACTGTGCAGGACAGTCGATCGGCAGGAGCAGGGTTGGGCAACCCTTGGTGTACACGGTAACAGGCAGAACGGATGAACCCACATAAACCTCAAAGAATTGTAAAGCCAGAATCAGACCCAAAGCTTCCTTCTCGATGGTGGAATAATTTCACTGATGTCGATTGAATTTTCGAGAAAAGTAACAAATGGGATGCTCAAAACCAACATCATCTTCTTGAATGAGAACAGCTCCCATGCCTAAAGCACTAGCGTCCACTTCCAATTCAAAAGAACGTGTGAAATCTGGAGCAGCAAGAACAGGTGCACTAGTCAGCAACAAAAGCATGATGACATGCATCGGTCCAAACAAAAGCATTCGCTGGGCTTAACAAACTGGTCAAAGGATGTAGTACAGTAGAGACATTTCTGTAGTAACCAGCCATACCTAAAAACCGACGTAGGAATAGGAAAGTCAGCAATGGCAGAGACTTTGGCACTAACAGGACGGACTTGACCTGGACCTTCTTCTTTGCCCAAATAGGTAATAGTTGCTTTACCGAATTCACACTTGGCCAAATTAACTGTGAGTGAAGCGTCAGCTAATCTTTCAAAAACTGTCCGAAGAACAGTCAAATGCTAAAACCAATCAGAAGAATAAATCACTAGATCATCGAGGTTTGCATTACAATTTTGAACTATGTTTGCAAGGCGCTGAAAAGTTGTCGGGGCATTTCGCAACCCGAATGCCATAACTCGGTACTGTAGAAAGTTATCCGGAGTAACGAAAGCTGAAATTTCCGCAGCTCGAGCGGTCAATGGCACTTGCCAATACCCTTTCAGCAAATCTAATTTCATCACAAACTTAGCAGAACCCAAGTTATCGATGCAGTCTTACATCCTAGGAAGAGGATAGCTATCTGGTACAGTCACAGAATTTACTTTTCGGTAATCTGTGCAAAACTGGAATGTACCGTCAGACTTTGAAACAAGAAGACAAGGAGAAGTTCAGCTAGGTTATTCTTCAACAAAAAATCAACCTCAGTCTTCATCACAGAACGGTTAAAACTATTCACTCGGTATGCGTGTTGCTTAATGGAAGAATTACACGTCACTTGGATATCATGCTGTCATACATGCGTTTGAGTTGGCACATCACTAAACAGCAAGGGAAATTCTTGAATTAGTTTCATAACATCCTGTTTCTGTGACTCAAGCACATTCTCAAGGTTTTCGGGCAAGTTTTTTAAAATGTCTGAATTCGAAAGTCTACCACACATTGACAAATCATTCCGAAGTGTTACACCATCATCAGTATAACACTCACCAGGAGATGGCAGCAACACCTCACTATTCACTGCAGTAGAGTCAGACACCGCAACGGTAACTGCAGCTAAAACCTCAGTAGGAACAGTACCGGCTTTTTCTTTTCATCCGTAAATTTCTCAGATGATTTTCGAGAACAATATGTTTTCAACATGTTAATGTGACAAGTTTGAAACTTTCGTTTGCGATCAGGCATGTGTATCACAAAGTCAGTATCACTCAGTCTTTTTGATACCTTGTACGGACCAGAGAAACGAGCGGTCAGGGCCGAACCTGGTACTGGTAACAGTACCAAAACTTCATCGGCAGGTTAAATTTCACGCACAACATATCAATCAACATTTATACAACTTATCATACCGTTTTTCATGCCCTCCTGAGCAATTGACAACGATTTTCGTGCAAATGAACATGTATTATGTAGTCGTTCTTGAAACCGACTACCATAATCCAGCACATTTTGTTCAGATGACTTTTTGTCATTCAACATCCCCTCTTCAGCGGACCTCGTACGGTGTCACCAAATACTAAGTCTGCATGACTAAATACCAGAGATTCTTGAGTCGCTTCACAAACTGTAAACAATACTAATGGTACCCCCTCATCCCATTCTTTACCAAAACTTAGACAGTACTTTCTCAACATTGACTTTAACGTCTGATGAAAACGTTCAGTAGCACCCTGGCTTTTAGGATGATATGCGCTCAAAATGCGATGTGTGAATGTTTTCAACACTTGAAAATTTGTCCCCTGATTTTTGCCAATCTGAAAGTAGAGAAAAACTTAAGCAAGGCTTTAATAATAACAGGTGCAGTTATTTTTCTCAATGGAGCAGCTTCCAGAAAACGTGTTGCAGAACACATAATGGTTAACAACATTTGATTACCTGCCTTTGATCTCAGCAAGGGACCAACACGATCCAAAATTACATGTTCAAACGGTTCACAAATGACAGGAATCGGAATTGATGGAGCTGGTGGAATCTTTTGATTGGGCTTGCCCATCACCTGACATTTGTGCGGCAATACTGAGACACATCTCTCTTCAAGCCAGGCCAGAATAAATTTTTGAGAATGCGGTTGTACGTGTTTGTCACCCCCAAGTGACCTGCTAACTCATGATCATGTGCCAAACTCAACACTTGTTTTCGATAGGCAGTAGGCAAGACAATCTGGCAAACGACATCCCACTAATTTTCCACAGCTGTGTTAGGACACCATTTCCTTAACAGCAGTCTATTTTCGATCACATATTCAGCCACATTAACTTTATCAGATTTTGAACGTTCCGCAGCGGAAAAACATTTAGTTAGCGACACATCTTCTCTTTGTGCAATCTTAGTCCGTTCATGAGACATCGGTTCAGCTAACAATTCAAACTCCACCACACCATGAACAGAGTGACTGTCATCTCCAACATCTTCAGCATCCTTTTTATCTGAGCCAACCTTTTCTTCAATGAACACGGGTGACATAAAAGAGTCAGACAGCACATCTCCAATTCGGCATTTTTGAGCAGGCATAACTACGCTTGCAGCAAATACATCTGGAAAATTGTCAGATATGTCATCAGCGTGAATAAAACAGTCAGGTTTATCAATGACTTCGAGCACAGGTGACACTTTACATCCCGCCAAATCGTTTCTGAGAATGAATGAAACACCTTTCACAGGAAAGGAAGAACGTATCCCAACCTTAACGAAACCCGAAATTAGGTCACATTGTAAGTGTATCCGGTGCAATGGCACCTTTACAACGCCCATCTCAATCCCTTGAACTAATACACTTGACCCACAAAAAGTCTGCTCTGTGCATCAGACATTACAAAGGACTGGATCGATCCCGTATCCCTTAGAATTTGTAACTCTTTTTGCTCTTCAGGTTTACCATTGACGGAGATTAACTCCTGCAACAAGAATGGTTTAAACCCTGCATCAATCTCATCTTTCTCTAAAACAGCTGCAGACACAGTCTTCACACAATTAACAGGTTTTAACTGTCCTTGCTGATTCTTACGTTTTAACACTTAAACAATCAGAAATAAGGTGTCCCATCTTGTGGCAATAAAAACATGTGTAAAAACATGTGTTTCTTTATTCTGTAGTGAACTAATTTTAGTACGGGTGATTTTTGAGTTGAAGACGAACTCAATATTTTCTCTGATCGGGCTAAAACAAACACTCTTGTGCATTAACGTGTACTCATCCGCAAGAAACTCTTCAACTCTGGTCACAAATAGAAAGGGAAATAAAAGAAAGAGTACAAAAGTCGGTAGAGGAAAAGTCTTTTGTTTTCGGAAATGTTATTGTGTTTTCTAACTAGTTCATTTTTAAAGTGTAACATTGACACTTCTGCCATGTAATGTCTCTTCCAGCTGCTGTAGGATTTATTGTGTTGCTGCTCATTATTATTAGCTCTACCTGTGTTTTGGCCAGTTTAAGCATGCCTCCTTCATTCAGTTGTGCCTACTATGCATGTATTAAACTTCGGGTTAGAGGTCACTCTTCCGCTAGGACTAAACGGCATTTACCAGAAGCCAGTGATTATAGTTTATAAAGTTATAAATATGGATATGTTTCTTACAAAAGCACATCGCTTCGCTTCAAAAGGCCTTTATCACCCCCCTGGAGCCATATGGACAGAGGCGCCTTGACGTTGTGCGTCAAGTTCAAGGGTTACTCTTTTGGCGTAAATCGATGCGTACGGCCGTCTGATGGAAGCTAGTTATTTTAGTCGATAAAGTTTTAAATATGGATATTTTTCTTACATGAACGCATCACTTCACTTCAGAAGACCTTTATTAACCCCCGGAGACGTGTGGAGCACTTTAATCATGAATAGATGCGCCTTGATGAACTTTCAAAAACATACAGCCATTTACTCCCGTAATCAACTTTGGAAGAGCCAGGATATTTTTTATTCAAATATTTTTTTATTGGGTTTTGAATTGTAAACACTTATAAAACAATTAACAAGTCCCCATACAGCAACCCCAACATACACAATAATAAATGACAATAACCACACAAAAAAAAGAAAAAAGATAAATAGACTAACTGACATGTTACAGAGTTACAGAGCCTGTGAATCAATTATGTCCCAGTGTTTTCAGTAAGTTAAAATAATCCAGAAATGGCTGCCAGACCGTATAAAATCTCTGGGTTGAACCCCTGATCGTGTGTTTCAACTTCTCAAGTGTGCCATTACATCCTCAACCCAGCGCCTGTGTGTGGGAGGCATATCTGACTTCCAATTGCGCAAAATAAGACGTCTGGCCAATAGAGATGAAAACACAATGGCGTCTGATTGTGCACCAGATATCGCCATCCCAGCAGGGGTCACACCAAATATTGCGATTTCAGGAGCAAGGCTTATCTCTGTGTCACAAATGTAAGAAAAAGTGTCAAAAATTAAAGACCAAAACTGTATTAACTTTGGCCAAGCCCAGAACATACGATAGAGGGTAGCCGGAGCCTGACGGCATCGGGAGCAAGTCGGGTCGACATCTGGATATATCCTGGCAAGCTTACTCCTAGATAGATGAAGCCTGTGGAGAACCTTAAACTGAAGCAAACCATGTCTGATACAAATCGAAGTTGAATGTATTCTCTTAATTGCGCTTTGCCAGGAGTCGTCCGACAGTCTAAATCCTGGTTCCTCCTCCCATCCTGCCCTAATATGACTAAGTGACGGCGAGGCGATCATCTGAATATCCTCATATAATCTGCTCACTCCTCCTCTTTGATTTAGATCCCCCTCCAACCACTCCTCTATCCAGTTATTTGACGAGAGTAACGGAAAGGAAGGGAAATGTTTCCGGACAAAGACATGCACCTGCTGATACCTGAAATAATGCGAACTGGGGATATTACATTTACCAGCTGCTCAAATGACATGAACACACCATCCTTAAAAAGATCCTTCACCCGGTTCAGACCATTCCTGAACCATGACTTAAGTGCTGTATCCATGAGTGAGGGTGGAAAGAGTGCGTTGGCCGAGATTGGGAGAGAGGACATAGCCTATCTATGTTTGAAGTGTGTCCTGAATTGGGACCATATTCGAAGTGAGCCATTCACAATAAGGTTAATTGTAAGGCGCTGCTTACTGAGTGGCAATGGCGCACATACTAAAGAAGGTAGGGACACCGGATGAGCGGAATGTTGTTCCATTTCAACCCATACAGGTCCACCCCCCTCGTAAGACGCAGAGACCCAGTATATTCATTTATGAATATTAGCTGCCCAGTAATATTGTAAAAAATGTGGTAAGCCTCCCGCCTCTTTCTGTTTCTCCAGATGTGACCTCCTTATTCGTGGGATGGTCTTGTTCCAAATAAAGGTAGATATAGCTCTTTGAAAAAAGACTTTGGGATAAAAACAGGTATTGTATGAAACAAAAATAAGAACCTGGGCATAATTATCATCTTGACAGAATTAACCCTGCCAGCAAGCGATATAGGCAGCGCTGACCAACGGGAAAGGTCCTGTTTGGCCCTTTCCAGGGCTGGTTTAAAGTTATGCTTGAATAAATCCCTGTATTTGCTGGTTACTGAAACGCCAAGATAGGTAAAAGTGTCGCGAGTTTCTTTTAGTTGATATGCCTCAAAAGACATCTGTCGAGCCTGGTCGTTAATAGGGAAGAGCAAACTCTTAGTAAGGTTGATTTTGTAGCCTGAAATCTCTCCAAAGTTAGAGATCATTTCTAATGCCTTAGGAATAGAGGTGCAGGGATCGGACAGGTACAGTATCAGGTCGTCCGCATATAGAGGCCCCCCCCCCCCCCCCCGACAACACCCGTGAGCTCCTCGGCACTCCTAAGTGCAACCGCTAGTGGTTCAATGGCGAGGTCAAACAGAAGTGGGCTCAATGGACAGCCCTGTCTTGTCCCCCTACCTATAGGAAAATAGTTGGAGATTATTTTATTAGTACGGACGGAGGCCTGCGGGCTAGCATACAGGATCCTTATCCACGAACAAAAAGCCGGTCCAAAGCCAAACCTCCCCAGAGTTGCAAAAAGATACTCATACTCAATCCGGTCAAATGCTTTGTGAGCGTCGAGGGAGAGCAACACCTCTGCTGTAGGTGGAGTTTCCGGGGAGTAAAGAATATTAAAAAGCCTTCGTATATTGCCAAAAAGCTGCCGCCCAGCAATAAAACCAGTCTGATCTGGATGTATCACTGTATGCATAACAGACTGAGCCAGGACATTTTTTAATATAACTATTATTGTATACGTCTGAAAGAAGAATGTCATGTACACCTATGAGTAAATCATGGGCTAACTTTCATTTTTGGGTGAACTATCCCTTTAAGATAACCAAAGGCCCCGTACAGCATTACGCTAGGCCACGCTAGCCCAGAAAAACACATTTAGCTCCCTGCCAATTATTTATGTCCAAATTTATCTTGTCAATAACATTTAACATTTACAACACAGTATGTATGCTGCGTAAAAATATGGGTCAAATAAAGGCCTAGGTGAATATTCTTTCTGGCGTTTGTGGAACAGCCGAATTATAGTGGTTACATAAATAAAACAGCGATGTGCTTAAAAACGCTACATCACAGTTTCTCAAACACTTTTTGGTGTTTTTTGCAACGACACAGTTTTGATAAGTCACAATACAAAAGATGAAGCGCTGTGCGCATGATATTTAAAACTTGAAGGAAAATAGAAGGAAAATAGCAGACTAAAGCCTGTTTTATGCTTCTGCGTCGAATCGACGGCGTACCCCCGCAGACCCCTCTGCGTCGCCGCGAACCCCTCTCCAACCCCTCCGCCGTAGCTCGACGTGCACCTCCAAAAAATTGTAACTACGCGTCGAGGCGACGCAGACCGCAAGGGCTGTGATTGGTGTATGAGAGCAGAGAGCAAGACTGAACATTTGCATCCTCGTGATTCAGTGCACTTTTGTAACTATTTGTAAATAGTTAATTTTCTTAGATAATGTTTTATATTACGGTTAACTTATGTGTTTCTTGTTTCTTTTATATTGTGTTTCTTGTACCGATTACTCTCTATTTTTTTTATTGTACTTAAACCTTTGCCCTTTGTTCTTGCCGTGCTTTTTTACTCATTGCACATTAATAGATCAACGGTTGTTTTGAAAAAAAGTTTATTTACATTTGTTGTTCAACGTCGATTAGCTCCAGCTGCAACAACCATAGACGGGCAACAACACTCTCTCTCTTTCGCTCGCCATTGTCGGAAATGAAAAAGCGGAACCGGCGCAAGGAACCAAAACAAACTAGCAAAGAGATTCGCGAACCACACACCCCCCTAGCGTTCTGGCGGTGAAATGCACCGCGATGCAATGCAACCCGACGCAGAACCATAAAACGGCCACGACGCCGTAGGAGTGACGACGTAGCTACGCCGTGGAGTTGACGCAGAAGCATAATGAGGCCTTAAGACTATTCTCCGCTCTTCAAATACAAAAAAAATTTAGCTTTAGTGGACATAGTGTTTCTTGAGTAAAGAAAACGTTGTGCTCACGCAAACATCAGTTCTTTATGTACCCTTGCATTGCAAACGAGCAGAGATTGCTCCAAACTGTGCTGGCTTATTCTTAATGGAGGTTATGAGGTTTGACTGACAGTTTGAGGAGCTGATGGTTTACCTAATAAGTTCCTTATTAGGTAATCAATAATTACTTAATGAGATTAGCCTCATTAATAACCATTAACTAACTGACAAATTATAAAGAACATTATCGAGACGTAATCAGTCATCATTTTTACTCTGAATATAGTCATAAAATGCATCACTAATTACTTGAGTGTTACATAGTCACTATGCAGGAACTATAGTGATCTGGACCATTATTGTAAAGGGAAAAAGATGTTTTGTTGTTGACTTGGTAACACTCGAGTAATTAGTGATGCATTTTATGACCATGTTGAGAGTAAAAAAAGACAATTGCTTACATCTCAGACACATTAATTAGTAATTCTTTATAATTTGTAAAGTCTATTAGTTCTTAATGATGCCAATCTCATTCAGTAATTATTGATTACCTAATAAGGAACTATCTTAGTCCTAAATTCGATATTACTTACTGATTAGTTAAGCTTGTGTCTATATTAGTTAGTAGTAGCTCCACTTGTCCAGTCCGGCTCCGTTCACACAGCATTGCCGTAAATGCAGTTGAGAGTCCTGGAAATGTACGGGTGTCACTGCCGCAAGCTCCAATGTATACAAATAATTATTTAAAAATATAATTTTCGTACAGCCAGTAGGCCCCTCCCCTGTTAATGCGCCCTTGTGTATGGATTACTTTTATGATGGATGGATGCGCTTTTTGTGGCTTCTCAGGTACCATTCACTCCCATTATAGAGCTTGGAAGAGCCAGGGTATTTTTAAATGTAACTCCGATTGTGTTCGTCTGAAAGAAGAAAGTCATTTACACCTAGGATGGCTTGAGGGTGAGAAAATCATGGGATAATTTTCACTTTTGGGTGAACCTGACCATTTAAAGAGACTTCAAATCTGTACAACTCTGGCAGCAAATCAATGATATCGAAGGGATAATGTGATTGGTCATGTGATTGGTCATGTGATTCAGGTTGACTGTAAGCAGTCTCCAAAGGTAGACGGAACACAGCCAAAATGTGTACTAGTGGTGTGTCTCCAGGAACAGTGTTGGGGAACACTCTAGTAGAGACCTGGGGCATAATATCTCTTCTTTATTTTTATGTTTCTTTGTTTTGTTCTGTTTTAAATGATGAAGGTTTTCGTTCACATTTCAAGGGTTTAAATTAGATTTGAATCCCATATTTTTTTATTTTTCAGCTCTACTGTGTGTGTGTGTGTGTGTGTGTGTGTGTGTGTGTGTATGCATGTATGTAATACATATAATATATTTTTTTATTTTTTTAAATATGTAAACCAGTTTTATTTTAAAGGACAGTTGGATTCTGGGGATTCTGAGGATGAAGACACTCGCTGGTCCATGTATTTTGATGATTCTCTGTCTCTGCTCAAGGTCAGAGGCTGCCACGGCCTTTGACCTCCTGCGTGAAACTGCTGGTGAATAATTTGACCATGTATTATTCTCAGGTTCATATAATTACAGGTTTTGCAGGGCTTTGTTTCACTTCTACTTACTTTTGTTACTTTTCCCTTCCATTCAGTGAGTTGGACAGGGACTCTGCCCTGTGGTGGATGGGACTGTGAATGTGCTTTCAGGAGACAGCAGGGTTGCTGTTGTGTTGCGAATCCACTGTTTGAGCTGGAGGAGGCCACCTTCATGCGTTTGGTTGGCTTATGGGAAGGATTGTCTCACCTGAACAGCCAAATAGAGGAAGTCACAGGTAGTCGTCACAATTGTCACCTCACATTTACTTATCTGAGATAGAAAATTATGCAAATGTTTGCAGAATTTTCTTTGCTTTCTGTCCCATCCCCAAGCTGGATCTAAGATAGCCTTCACTGCTGCAATGCTACCAATGAGTGGATGTCTTGGGCCTTTCACCAGCAACATGTCCATCCCTTACCAGTCTGTCTCACTCAATCAGGGAAATGGGTACAATTCTGCATTGGGTAAGCAGGCCGAAATACACCGTGCAACATTACAACTTTACATATTAGGGCTGTGTCATAAACCTAATGTCAAAAAACTATTGGAGGAGTCAAAGGCAGTTCTGAATGTTTATTGAATCAAATTTTAATTAAACAAGGCAGTCCAACAGGTCAAAAGCCGATGAGGCGGTCTCTGAACCGGTGAAGGGGTGAGATTAGACAAGTAGTGTGAATCGAGAGAAGAATGAAATGCTACAGGTACAGGATAACTGGGATAACTGAGAGCCGGGACATGACACAATACCACTTGACTTGAACTCGGCTAGAGAGAGGAAATAAGGAGAATATAATGCCACGGTCACACTAGACTTTAAGCACATAAAATGTCTACAGACACTATACTGCAGCGCTCATAACTTTATTCTTCTTCTTTAAATAATTCAACACATAATACATCCAGAATGGAGATATACTGTATTCAGTCTACTTCACTTTTTTTTCTAAGATCAAAGAAAACAGCCCTTTCACGACCACCCTTATTCATCATTGATTTTAATCTTACCCAGTTTAATTAATTAAATAATTTAATTCAATTTAATTAATTAATTAAAGCAGACAATTCGAAGTTGAAGTACATGACTTCAACCCATTGTGGTAATTAACACATTCATTTACACTATTAGTTACTAAAATATGTTATTAAGGAATGAATACATTATGACACATTTAATTAATAACAATTCATATATTACTTAATCTATTAACCATTTAGAATCTTTATTAGTTGCTGATGCAGTAATCATTAATTAATGGTTTAGTTCTTCATGAGTCATACATTAACACATACATTAGTTAAGCTTATTAGTGCACCCGTATTGTAAAGTGTTACCAAAACATCAAATAAAATAGTCCAGGCCTGGTCCTCTCTCATCCTTCACTGCCGTCGCTCCTCCTTTTCTGCTTCCGCTCCTCCGTGAGAGATATGTCGCTCATTAGTAATCACGCCACCGGCCTCGTGCCGTTCTCCCACGGCCCTCACCATCGTCCTGCTCACCACTGTCCAGCTCACCACTGTCCTGCTCACCGCTGTCCTGCTCACCGCTGTCCTGCTCAC
Organism: Rutilus rutilus; assembly: GCF_951802725.1. Classification (NCBI taxonomy): domain Eukaryota; kingdom Metazoa; phylum Chordata; class Actinopteri; order Cypriniformes; family Leuciscidae; genus Rutilus; species Rutilus rutilus. The sequence goes on from NC_140223.1 coordinate 44,045,048, forward strand.
CGCTGTCCTGCTCACCGCTGTCCTGCTCACCGCTGTCCTGCTCACAGCGCACCGCTGTCCTGCTCACCGCTGTCCAGCTCACCGCTGTCCTGCTCACCGCTGTCCTGCTCACCGCTGTCCTGCTCACAGCGCACCGCTGTCCTGCTCACCGCTGTCCTGCTCACCGCTGTCCTGCTCACCGCTGTCCAGCTCACCGCTGTCCAGCTCACCGCTGTCCTGCTCACCGCTGTCCAGCTCACCGCTGTCCTGCTCACCACTGTCCAGCTCACCACTGTCCTGCTCACCACTGTCCAGCTCACCACTGTCCTGCTCACCACTGTCCTGCTCACCACTGTCCTGCTCACCACTGTCCTGCTCACCGCTGTCCTGCTCACCGCTGTCCAGCTCACCGCTGTCCTGCTCACCGCTGTCCTGCTCACCGCTGTCCTGCTCACCGCTGTCCAGCTCACCGCTGTCCTGCTCACCGCTGTCCTGCTCACCGCTGTCCAGCTCACCGCTGTCCAGCTCACCGCTGTCCTGCTCACCGCTGTCCTGCTCACCGCTGTCCTGCTCACCACTGTCCTGCTCACCACTGTCCTGCTCACCACTGTCCTGCTCACCGCTGTCCAGCTCACCGCTGTCCTGCTCACCGCTGTCCTGCTCACCACTGTCCTGCTCACCACTGTCCTGCTCACCACTGTCCAGCTCACCGCTGTCCAGCTCACCACTGTCCTGCTCACCGCTGTCCTGCTCACCACTGTCCTGCTCACCGCTGTCCTGCTCACCGCTGTCCTGCTCACCACTGTCCTGCTCACCGCTGTCCAGCTCACCGCTGTCCTGCTCACCACTGTCCTGCTCACCACTGTCCTGCTCACCACTGTCCTGCTCACCACTGTCCTGCTCACCGCTGTCCAGCTCACCGCTGTCCTGCTCACCGCTGTCCAGCTCACCACTGTCCTGCTCACCACTGTCCTGCTCACCGCTGTCCAGCTCACCGCTGTCCTGCTCACCGCTGTCCAGCTCACCGCTGTCCTGCTCACCGCTGTCCAGCTCACCGCTGTCCTGCTCACCGCTGTCCAGCTCACCACTGTCCTGCTCACCACTGTCCAGCTCACCGCTGTCCTGCTCACCACTGTCCTGCTCACCGCTGTCCTGCTCACCGCTGTCCTGCTCACCGCTGTCCTGCTCACCACTGTCCTGCTCACCACTGTCCTGCTCACCGCTGTCCAGCTCACCGCTGTCCTGCTCACCGCTGTCCAGCTCACCGCTGTCCTGCTCACCGCTGTCCTGCTCACCGCTGTCCTGCTCACCGCTGTCCTGCTCACCGCTGTCCTGCTCACCACTGTCCTGCTCACCACTGTCCTGCTCACCACTGTCCTGCTCACCACTGTCCTGCTCACCACTGTCCAGCTCACCACTGTCCTGCTCACCACTGTCCTGCTCACCACTGTCCTGCTCACCACTGTCCTGCTCACCGCTACGCCGTTTCCGCGTTGTAGTGTGGACTGTCAAAATGGAGATATTTCAAAACGATGACGTAAGTTCGGTCATGCAACGCATATTGTACCAATAAATATTCATGTTTATACCGATATTGTGCCTGTTGTGTGCTATTCACTTTCACACTGTTGTCACGAAATTTCACAAAATGATCCTGTCATTAGAATCGCGTGATAACTTTATAATTTATTTTTCCATCTGTTTCATCTCAGTGAGCTTTTGTGAGGTTTTACGCATGCGCAGTAAAGGTGAATTTAGCATTTTCCAGAAGTTTCTCATCCACACTGAAATGTCGGAAAACGGCTGAAAACGCCAGTGTGGACGGAGAGCCACATGTGTCCAGATTCATGTAGATGTAGCCTTGGATTCAGATATAACAAAGGCCACTGGGCCAAAACCAAATGCTAGTATTCAAATTAGTAGATTTCATTGAGCTGTGGCATGAAGTGTTCCCAGTATAATTACATGTGCAAATGATTAACCCAACATTTCATTTAAATTATGCTTAGTATAGGTCAAACTAAACTCCTGTTATGTATCTTGTTCAATTCATCCTTATAGAAACAGCTTCTCAACATAAGTCTGAGTAAGCCAACAATACAAAGTATTCAAGCTGAACCTGATTCTTCACAGGTACATTCACAGCCCCCCACGCTGGTCTCTTCTTCTTCTCCTTCACGGCTTATTCCAAAGCTGGCGATGCAGGAGAGCGGCTCTACCAAAAGCTGCAGTTGATGAAGAACGGTCAGCTGATTGCCTCCTCCTGGGAGGATAACCGTGAGGATTCAGAGGATAGTAGTACTCAGACTGTTCTTCTCCAGCTTAGACGTGGCTGTCAAGTCTATGTTGAGTTGCTCTCGGGCAGACAGCTTTGTGGAGACACCCAGGGCCATAACACTTTCAGTGGATACCTGATCTATCCATTCTCTGAGTAATGAGAAAAGACCTGTAAACGCATACACAACAATCTTCATTGTAATGCCTTCCATCGAGATTAAAACTATTTTAAAAAAGATGTTAATCTGGAATTCTTTATGTGAAATTGTCATAGAAGTTACAAAATCAGCATGTACAACAGAGTATATGGCTTCATGAATAAAGGTTAGCTTTCTGTGGCACTTATAACTTCCAGGTTGTTGACATTTCATAATATATCCTTTTATTGATTTGCTTTCATCTTCATATGTGTATGTATAAAGTGCCTGGAGCCAAAGGAGAGAACATCATCAGATGTTTAACAGACGGGCATCAGCTGCATTAACCATATACGGATAACACATTTTCTCTGTTATTAGAAGTGTTCTATATTATTTTAGAATATAATAAAGGAATGGATCATAATCTTCTTTTGCACTGGCTATTATTAGAGTGTGGATAGTCTAGAAATAATAGGAAACTGCAAGGAGACAGAGGGGCACTAGGACATGACCCAGGTCAGACGCAAATCCTGCTCCCAAAGAGAGGCCATTCGCACTCCAGATGAAAACTGCTGCAAATGAAACTGAAAGATCACAACCTGAAGTTTAAAACACAGGTGTCTTCATTCAAAGTAGTCATACTACTTTATTTAGAAAATAGCTGATGATAAATTAAATGAAGCTCATATCTTGCTTTCATTGAAGTGAACTCAGTTAAATTTGCATATAGTGCAGGAATTGAAGATTAGATTTATATTCATTTTGCAGAGACATGGTTATGTTGCCAAGAGTAAATGGAACAGTTTTAACAAAATGGATGGCTATCCGATCAACGAATGACCAGGTGTAAATAGGCCCATTGGAAATCTGTTCTACACAGTCTAAATTAAACCTCAAATGCCAACCTCTTGCCACATAGATCAAGCAATTCAGTTTGTGTCCCCTGGTCGCGGAGCAAGGTTATCCAAAGTCGACATCACTTCAGCCTTCAAAGTCCTATTAAACCTGATTTCTGGCATCACTTGTGTGTCCGTTCGCCATCCGTTTGACCATCAGGTGTGAAAGCAGTCAAACTATCCACTATTGACACACTATCCAAAGCCCTGTGCTGGATCCTCACTAACAAATAGGGTTTCCCTTACCTCATACATTTACTTGATGACTTCTTTACGGTCTCGCCAAACGAATCCCCTCCAGCTGCCCACCTCAGCACCATCCAAAAGGTTTTCTCATACTAAGTGTTCCCCCGGTATGACTGGCAGATGTCATGCAAACCTGTGAACCTATCAGTGTTTGTACTCCCTTATGACTGGTCAGTATTGTTTAAGTCCTATGAACCTATCAGGGCCTGTGTTGAGAATATAAAAAGGAAAGTGTTTGATTGTTTGGGATGCATCATCCTTGGTGCTGCTCCTTTGTGGAAGTAAGTCATTATGAATGAAGGATGCATGCTTCTGTTTGCTGTGCGCTGGTGTGTTTGGCAGTTTTCGTGTTAGTCTACCGGTTTCAAAGGATCTTTGTCCGTTAAATGGAGAGGCTTACTTGTAAGTCTTTTTTTTTTTTTGTCATCGGCAAGCTAGTAGCAGTTATCTTGTGTGGTGAGTGACCATGCATATTTCTATATTATGAATCTCTCTTGGTATATATGATTGGAGTTTATCGCATGGTTTTTATTGAGTGTCTTTATTGTAGGTAGTTTTCCTGTTTCATGTTCTGCACAACCAGGGGTTTCCGGTAACTTAGTCAGAGACGAATGTACATCCAGTGATGTGACTAGACTGCTCCTTTGTCTTTATTTGTCTTTTTTTACTGTTTTATGGTAATGTTTTGCCTGGGCTTTATTTTTGTTCATTTTGTTTGTATGAGTATGTTTTATTTATTTTGGCTTTAGTTGCCACATGCACAGCATTTTGTTAACTTGAGTGCGAGTTAGCTGGTGTCACGGACCACCGATCCAGCCATCAGCACCAGATCACTGCACTCGATCACTATCACCTGAATTTTGATCACCTGCACCTGCACCTCATCATCACACACCATGGTTTAACTATGGTTTTTGTAGTAAAACCATAGTAACTACAAAATGAAACATGTTTTTAAACAAATACAAATGAACCATGGTTTTACTCCAATAACCTTGGTTTAACCATGGTTAACTAACCAAAATACAACGTCAAGCCAACGTCTCAAGACAACGTCATATTTACGTTGTTGAGGCAAAAACAAGTAACTAACAAAATAGCATCAGGCATAAGAGACATCAGGATTCAAATTGTCCTTAAAAGATATTTATTCTTGCAAGAATGTTCCCAGTCCATCCACAGTCCAGCTGCAGGCGGAGTGAGACCCAGAGCAGAGGTTGACCAGCTACTTTATAGTGTTCTATTCAAAAGCTATCTCCTACAGCCCCCACTAAACAAATAACAAAAGGGACCCCCCCTTGAACCCTTCACAGCACAAGTAACAAAAGGGACCCCCCTTGACCCCTCCCCAGCACGGGAATCTCCTTACCTCTGAAATCTCACACACACACACCCTGCAGCTGTATCAATATCATAAAAGAAACTCAAAATACAGCCAAAGAACGCATGGCATTCGTTTGTTAAATCGTTGAAAATAAAAGTTAAAGAAAAGATGAATTTTCCCACAACAACGTCAAACACTGACATTCAGTCGTGAGGTATGGTGACCAAACCCCAACGTCACCTTAACGTCATAATGTTGACGTCCACACAACGTCAAATTCTAACACCATTAGATGTTGATATTTTGTTGGTTTTAGGCTGTGGTATTAACCTAACCAAAATACAACGTCAAGCCAACGTCTCCTAACAACATAATATTTATGTCAAACACTGACATTTAGTCATAAGGTATGGTGACCAAACCCCAACGTCACCTTGACGTCATAATGTTGACGTCCGCACAACGTCAAATTTTAACATCATTTCACTAGTTCACATTTACAAATAAGTCAGATAGAATAAATGCGTATTTGGCGTGCTGTCCGAGGAGAGGGCTCCGGGCTCGGTATTCGGCCCGAACCCAGAGTACTCCCCCCGTATTCCTGGCTGTGAAATTACTTTGCTTAAGCAAACCTCTTGGTGGTAAATTGATTAAGTAAAAACAAAAATTTGCATAAAAGGAAAAAAAACAGTAGTTAAATGGATATGTACTTTGATATCAAAGACATGCAGCACATAAGAGCACATTGGTTAATTAAACATGTTTAAAGATTCAAATAAAAAGTACTACTCAGATGTAGCATTCTGACAGTTTATTTCTGAAAATAAATTAAATGAAAGGCACTGCAATGTTAAAACTGTAGGAGGAGCTGAAGAATAATTCACTGAAATCTGTAAACTAATTCGAACATGGCTGACTTCAATAAGTGCTTTAAAAGTATTTTGTCATTTTAGATTTGCTAAACATGTCCTCTGACTATCAAAGAAAGTGGAGACGTCGAAGGGCAAGAGTTGATGCCTTAGCGGAAAAGGACACTTGACGAATTACATGCTGTGGCGGGCTGTAGTTCTTCCATTGTCACAGCCACAGAGTACATGAGCAGTGATGATGAAGAATACCATTATGACATCAGTTCTTCAGATACGGAGTGTGAACAGTTGGATGAGACTTCACAGCCCATTGTTGAAACACCATCTCTTCACAAAGACTTGGCTAGTTGGGCTACTGCAACAAATCAGACACACAAGGCAATAAATTATCTTCTTCATGTGCTCAGAAGTCATGGCCATACCCTCCCCAAAGATGCTAGAACCCTTCTAGATACTCCACAAGGAGTGCCAATTGAAAATAAATGCAATGGGCAGTACATTTACTATGGCATTGAACGTTACCTTCTTGAACATTTAGCGAAAGAGACACTGCCAGGACAAGTTGCACTTTCCTTTAATGTAGATGGCGTTCCATTATTTAAAAGTAGTAAAATGTGCTTTTGGCCCATTCTTGGCCAAATTCAAAACAGACAGCCATTCATTGTAGCACTGTATTATGGATCCAGCAAGCCTAGCTCTGTTGAAGACTTCTTACACGATTTCTTGGAGGAGTTGCAACAACTTATCCAAAAGGGTGTTTCCTGCCAGAATTTGATTCACACAGTTACACTGAAGGCCATCATCTGTGATGCACCAGCCAGGTCATTTCTCAAATGTATTAAAAGTCACAATAGTCTGCATGGATGTGAGCGATGTGTTGCAGTAGCACAAAAGATAGAGGGAAGGGTAGTCTACTTGACAAAGGGGCCTTCTGAAGAAAGAAGAGATGATGTTGTTACGTCCAGAGCCGTAAGGTTCTGTTTGTGTGTGTTCAGCTGTGCTGTTTTCTCTTTTTCTCTATCCCTGTCTCTCTTCATAGGAGAAATGGTTCCACCTGGTACAGATAATCAATGGCCTGTTGTGATTGGATGCTGGGAGTATTTAAACTGCAGACACCATCAGAGCTGTGTTGGTGGTGGCTTGACTGTGTGCAGCAGCAGCAGCTGCAATGAGGTCCCTTCTTCAACCCCAGACCTGAGACTTTGTTGAAGCCAGTGGTGAACAGTGTATCTCTACCTTATATTGTGTGTACTACTTAGTGAAGTAGTTTTCTCTTTTTAGTCTCTTTCTATTTCAATCCCTGATTGAGACTTTAAAGGCAGAAGTGAGTGTTACCTTTAATGGATAATCATTGTTTGACTTAATGGATTATTTTCTCTTGGTTTATTTGAAGTTTGTTACTTAATCATTTATTTCTTTATTTTGTGAGGTTAGTAGGGAGGTGGGTGCCATTTATTTTGAATCATACTTTTTTCTCCTGTTTATGCTAGCAAGGGAGTTAGCTTATTTTGTTGTACTTTTGTTTTCTTTTCTTTTAGTTTAGGTAGTTTGATTAATGAGGAGTAAGATTGATTATGTTTGTTATTTTGGCTATACCCCCTTCTGAACTTGATACCTCTCTCTTTCTTTTGCCTAATTTGTAAATAAAACTACTTTCTTGAATGAGATCACTATGTGGTTATTGTGAAACAACTCTGGGTCTGGAGACGGGGTGGCTTCATGCTGTTGCACATTCATTTCACCACCATCCATTTTTTTTACTGTTTCATTCCTCCCCTAGACTAATCAGGAAAACGTAACAGTAAATGGGGGCTCGTCCCTTTGTTGATTTGTAGTATCGCAAACTTGTCTACTTCGTGTGTGACAACTCTTTGAGGTAAGTGTTCATTCTTTTTGCATTATTCACATTTGTTTGCCTGGCTGATTCACTTTTGATGAGGGAGGAGTAGTCTGTGTAGAATATTAGATTAGATTAGATTAGATTCAACTTTATTGTCATTACACAAGTACAGGTACAAGGCAACGAAATGCAGTTTAGGTCTAACCAGAAGTGCAATAGCAGCAAGTGCAGGATATACAGTGGTTCATAAGTGCAGAACATGGATATGTACTGAATAAATATAGAGTTGAATACTATTATAAACAAAAATTTACAGATAGATTGTCCTATGAATATAATATACAGATAACTCTTACTGTGAACAGAATTTACAGCTAGAAATGTACTGAATATAATAATATACAGATGGCTATTACTATAAACAGAATGTTTACAGATAGATATGTACTGAATATAATATACAGATGGCTGTTACTATAAACATAATTTTACAGATAGATATGTACTATGAATATATATACAGATGGCTGTTACTATAAACAGAATGTGAGCATAATATACAGATGGATATTACTATAAACAGAATTTTACAAATAGATATATGTATAAGTTAGGCTAATGAGCAGTATAACAATGGATTTAAAGTAGTGCAAATAAAGTTGTGCAAATAAAGTTTGGACAGAAGCTATCCGAGTGAGTGCAGTGGAAAGTAATTGCATATTACAGTTAAGGTACGATATTGCAATGTATATATAACAGTCGGTACTGTAAATAAACAGTCGGCAGTGCAAATGAGCATATTCCAGTCAAGGTAGTAGTGCAAGATGCATATGTAAACAGTTGTTACTGTAATAACAGTCAGCAGTGCAAATGAACATTATAGTATTGCAAATAACAAAATGGAGGCAGGTGTGAGGAGGGAGAGGAGAGTCAATCAGTATATAAGGGGAGTGGGATCAATGAGGGTTAGAGTTTAATAAAGAGACAGCTCTGGGGAAAAAACTGTTCTTGGAATTGGAATTGAAATATGGAATTTGATCTAGTTTCATTCACATTATATCCTTCTTGGGAAGTATATAATCGTTGCCGAAAAAAAGATTTGATTGAAATAGCAGATTTCTTTCATATTAATATTCCAAAAGAAGCGAGTAAACAGGTAATCAAGGAGGGGTTATTTGGAGAGCTAGTTAAAATTGGCATTCTAGTACCATCAGGTGAGGAAGGTATTGTTGGGGTAGAGTCCGATGCTGTGGTGGAGTCTGCAGTTTCTGATTCTAATCCTAATATGGAGCCCAAAGATACTTGTTCTGAGCCATTACTAGCCATTAAGTTAAAGGAGATTGAATTGAAGCTAAAACAGGAAGAATGTGAGGCAGAGCGTATTAAGTTGCGTATGGTAGAAGTGAAAGGAGATCGTGATATTGAACTGCGTAGATTAGAGATAGAAGCTTTAAAGCTGCGTAGGCCTATTCCATTGCCTCAATCCAGATTACCTTCTGTGTCAGTGAAAATGCCAGAAGTGGAATCTGCTCAAAACTCAAGGTGTAACTCCTCTGATTCCCCATTTGACTCCCCTCCTGATTTTGATGTAGGTAAATTCATTCTTTTGGTGCCATCATTCAGAGAAACTGAGGTAGACTCATATTTTACAGCATTTGAGCGGATAGCTGCTAAGCTGCGATGGCCTAAAGACACGTGGGTTCTACTTTTGCAAAGTAACTTTGTAGGGAAGGCGCAAGAGGTTTCAGCTGCATTGCCAATCGAGCAAGCTCTTGATTATGATGTAGTTAAGACGGCGGTTTTGAGAGCATATGAATTAGTGCCTGAGGCGTATCGTCAGAAATTTCGATCGCATGTGAAATCAGCCAGACAGACATATGTTGAATTTGCCAGAGAGAAGAAAACACTATTTGATAAGTGGTGTCTTTCCAGTGGGATCACAACCTTTGAGCAGCTTCAGGAGTTGATCCTGCTGGAAGACTTTAAAATGTGTGCACCAGAAAACGTTGTTGTATATCTTAACGAACAAAAAGTGCAGGTTCTAGCTGACGCTGCTATTGCAGCTGATGAATTTGTGTTAACGCATCGAAATGTGTTTTCAGGAACCCGATCGTACAAAAGCCAGCCTTCCATGGGGGGAAGCTCTGAAGTTTTCCGATCACCTAGTCGTAATACTAACACCGGTCAAGAATATAGTTCACGACGTAAATTGAGTCCTAAACGTGCAGGTGATGGGCGAGCATGTTTTTTTTGCCTTGACCCCAATCACTTAATTTCGGAATGTAAGGCGTGGAAACAAAAGAATTCTGCTTCTAAGTGCAAAAGTGTGGCGCTTGTGCAATCGATTCCAAAAGCATATGATGTGAATGCTACCACTTATCAGCCATTTATTTGTACTGGTACTGTCTCTCTTTCATCTGAGTCAGAGGAAAGACAGTTAAGGATTCTAAGGGATACTGGGGCTGCTCAGTCTTTTATTTTAGAAGACAGGCTTCCTTTTTCTGCTGAGTCGTATACGGGTACTGATGTGCTAGTTCGTGGTTTTGGAATGATTTGTGTCAATGTTCCTCTTCATCAAGTGTATTTGAAGTCGGAACTTGTTACTGGTTTAGTGACGCTGGGGGTATGTTCACAGTTACCTGTAGATGGGGTTGATTTCATTCTAGGAAATGATCTTGCCGGTGGCAAAGTCTTTCCTCGTCCTATTGTTACTCATGAACCTGTTACCACTGAAGTATTTGAACTTGCGACTCAGTATCGATCTGTATTTCCTGCCTGTGCTGTAACACGAGCTCAGTCACTGAAATTTGGTGATGTTTCAGATATTTCAGATACTGTGTTGTTTTCTCAACCTGAGGATATAGAGAGGGTGACAAAAGTTACATCTAAGGTTGAGTTAGAAAACATTGAATCCCCTGAGTTACCGAAAGTCACATTGAAAATAGGTAAGGTGGAGTTAGCTGCTGCACAGATTACTGACCCTTCCCTGGCTACTTGTAGAGATGCTGTAGTAGATTGCAGCCAAGTACCTAAAGCTAGAATTGCGTATTTTTGGGAAGATGGAATTCTGATGCGTAAGTGGAAACCTCTGCGTTGTGATGCAAAGTGGCAAGAGGTTCGCCAGATTGTCTTACCCACTGATTATCAACACCATGTACTAGAGCTAGCTCATGAGAATGTTCTGGCAGGACATTTAGGAGTAACGAAAACATTCCATCGAATCAGCAGATACTTTTTTTGGCCTGGGTTGAAGTCTGCAGTTTCTACATTTGTCCGTTCATGTCGTATATGCCAGTTAGTGGGGAAACCAAATCAGACCATTCCAGTAGCTCCTTTAAAACCAATTCCTGTCCTTCACGAACCGTTTGAAATGCTGCTTGTAGATTGTGTGGGTCCCTTACCTAAGTCTAAATCTGGGCATCAGTATATTTTAACCATCATGTGCACCGCGACTCGCTATCCAGAAGCAATTCCTCTCCGCACGATAAAAGCTAAATCTGTGGTTAAAGAGAATTCGCTTCTGTTCTCTCTTTGGTTTGCCTAAGGTTATTCAATCTGACCAGGGTTCTAATTTCACATCAAAAGTTTTTACACAGATGTTGAGTGAATTGGGAGTTAAACATCAGTTGGCGAGTGCATACCATCCAGAGTCTCAGGGTGCATTGGAGAGATTTCACCAGACTCTTAAAGCTATGCTCCGAAGATTTTGCACAGAGACTGGTAGAGATTGGGTGGAAGGTCTACCTTTAATGATGTTTGCAATAAGAGAAAGTGTTCAGGAATCACTCGGATTCAGTCCTGCAGAGTTGGTGTTTGGCCATACCATGAGAGGCCCATTAAGGTTACTGAGTGAACAGTTGCTTGCACAGACTTCTACACCTGTATCTGTACTGGAGTATGTGACTTCTTTCAGGGAACGTCTTCACCAAGCTTGTCAGTTAGCTCGGACTCATCTGGCGGAGTCTCAAGCAAAGATGAAAACTCGTTTTGACCACAAAAGTGTGAGGCGTGAGTTTCAGCCAGGTGAATCTGTTCTGGCCCTACTTCCTGTGCCTGGCACAGCCTTGCAAGCTAAGTTCTCTGGCCCGTACATCATTGAGAGAAAACTTAGCGATACTAATTATGTTGTTGGCACTCCTGAACGGCGACGTAAGAGCAGAGTGTGTCATGTAAACATGTTGAAGGCATATATCACAAGAAATGCAAGCTCTGATGTTCCTGTTAAACCTGTGTCTGCAGCAGCAGTTTGTCTATCTACTGAATGTGTGGAGGAGGATGGACTTATAGCAAAAGATGCTCAAACTTTGTGTGCTCGCTTGCAGAATTCAGTTATTCTGGGTGATCTGCAATCCTATCTCTTCCACTTAACAGAAGAACAGAGTAAAGCAGTTAGTAATTTAATTGTTAACTATTCTGACCTGTTCTCTGATGTTCCTTCCCAGACTACCTTGCTGTGTCACGATATTGATGTAGGAGATAGCCAGCCCATTAAGCAACATCCATATAGAATAAATCCAAAGAAATGAGTCGTCATGAAATCTGAGGTAACATATCTGTTAGAGCATGGATTTGCAACTCGCAGTCAAAGTCCATGGAGTTCACCATGCATTCTAGTGCCGAAGCCTGATTCTACATTCAGATTCTGCACTGACTATCGTAAAGTTAATGCTGTGACCAGACCAGACTCTTTTCCTCTTCCAAGAATGGAAGATTGTGTTGACAAAGTTGGTGCTGCTCATTGTTACTAAATTAGATCTACTAAAAGGGTACTGGCAGGTCCCGCTGACTTCTCGTGCCTCTGAAATATCTGCATTTGTCACACCTGATTCATTTCTACAATACTCAGTCATGGCTTTCGGCATGCGAAATGCACCAGCTACGTTCCAAGGGCTAATGAACAGAGTTTTGTCAGAAGTGACCGATGTTGAGGTATATTTGGATGATGTTGTGATATATTCTAACACCTGGGAGGAACACCTTGAGAAGTTAAATGTTGTTTTTGAACGGTTGAGAAGAGCATCTCTGACTCTGAATTTGGCTAAATGCGAATTTGCCAAAGCAACAGTTACTTTTCTTGGTAAATGTGTTGGCCAAGGACAAGTAAGACCTATAGAAGCCAAGATAGCGGCCATTGTTGAGTTTCCAAAGCCCACTAATAAACGGGAGTTGCGCCGTTTTTTAGGAATGAGTGGCTACTATCGAAGCTTTTGCAAGAATTTTGCTGCTATTGTTTCTCCTCTCACTGATCTTTTGAGTGCATCCAGGAAGTTTGTGTGGACTTCAGAGTGCATGGATGCATTCAATGCTGCCAAAGATCTCCTCTGTACTGCACCTGTTCTCTCTGCTCCCAATTTCTCACGGCCTTTTAAGCTACAGGTGGATGCCAGCGCTGCAGGAGCCGGAGCAGTCCTGATTCAGGAAGATGGAGCAGGAATTGACCATCCTGTATCTTTTTTCTCAAAGAAATTCACTAAGTGTCAGCGAAATTACAGTGTGATAGAGAAGGAAGCGCTAGCTTTGTTACTAGCCCTTCAAAATTTTGAAGTTTATCTGGGTGGAAGTGATGGCCCTATTTTGGTTTACACTGACCATAATCCATTGGTGTTCTTAACTCGCATGTCTAACACTAATCAACGTTTAATGCGGTGGTCTTTAATTGTGCAGGAATACCATCTTGACATCCGGCACAAGAAAGGAAGTGACAACATCATTGCCGATGCCCTGTCCAGAACTCATTCTTTAGACAGTTAATATGTTTTGATGATTAGTGAATTAGTATGTTGACTTATAACCAGTGGGCGGTTATAGTCTTTGGTGGCGGGGGTGTTACGTCCAGAGCCGTAAGGTTCTGTTTGTGTGTGTTCAGCTGTGCTGTTTTCTCTTTTTCTCTATCCCTGTCTCTCTTCATAGGAGAAATGGTTCCACCTGGTACAGATAATCAATGGCCTGTTGTGATTGGATGCTGGGAGTATTTAAACTGCAGACACCATCAGAGCTGTGTTGGTGGTGGCTTGACTGTGTGCAGCAGCAGCAGCTGCAATGAGGTCCCTTCTTCAACCCCAGACCTGAGACTTTGTTGAAGCCAGTAGTGAACAGTGTATCTCTACCTTATATTGTGTGTACTACTTAGTGAAGTAGTTTTCTCTTTTTAGTCTCTTTCTATTTCAATCCCTGATTGAGACTTTAAAGGCAGAAGTGAGTGTTACCTTTAATGGATAATCATTGTTTGACTTAATGGATTATTTTCTCTTGGTTTATTTGAAGTTTGTTACTTAATCATTTATTTCTTTATTTTGTGAGGTTAGTAGGGAGGTGGGTGCCATTTATTTTGAATCATACTTTTTTTCTCCTGTTTATGCTAGCAAGGGAGTTAGCTTATTTTGTTGTACTTTTGTTTTCTTTTCTTTTAGTTTAGGTAGTTTGATTAATGAGGAGTAAGATTGATTATGTTTGTTATTTTGGCTATACCCCCTTCTGAACTTGATACCTCTCTCTTTCTTTTGCCTAATTTGTAAATAAAACTACTTTCTTGAATGAGATCACTATGTGGTTATTGTGAAACAACTCTGGGTCTGGAGACGGGGTGGCTTCATGCTGTTGCACATTCATTTCACCACCATCCATTTTTTTTACTGTTTCATTCCTCCCCTAGACTAATCAGGAAAACGTAACAGATGTGTTCAGCCATGCTGGATACCCTGACCATCAAAAGCAGATATCACCTCTTACTAAAGCTGGTATTTTGTGTGTTAAGCAGTTCCCCCTAGACTACATGCATCTGGTATGTCTTGGAGCCATGAAAAGGATGCTGATCTACTTGTGGCGTGGGCCAGTCACATTCAGATTGAGTAAGGCTCAGAGAGAGCAAGTAGAAAGGAACATAAGTCAACTGAAGGGAGCTTTGCCTGCAGAGTTTACAAGGCAGCCAAGAAGTATGGAAGAATTAGATAGGTGGAAAGCTACAGAGCTTCGTCAGTTCATGCTCTACACAGGACCAGTAGTCTTAAAGGATGTGCTTCCTGAAGACCAGTATCATCACTTTCTTTGTCTTAGTGTTGGTATGAACATTCTTTTAGAGGAAGCGGATGGGAAGAGAGAGTCCTATCTAGGTTACGCACACAACATTCTGGAGCACTTTGTGGATAACTCGGTGGGTTTTTATGGGCCCACCTTTCCAACATATAACATTCATTCCCTCAAACACTTGTCAGATGATGCTACAAACTTCTGCAGCTCTTTGAACCATATTTCATGTTTTCCATTCGAGAACCACTTGCAGGTCATCAAAAAACTGGTGAGAAGTGGCAAACAACCTCTAGTGCGAGTCACGAAAAGACTTGCTGAAAGACAGTGTACTGAAACACATGCCACAAGTCAATCTGAAAGGCCAACCAAGATAACAGCAAAGATGCCTGACAGCTGTGTACTCTTGATTTATTAGAGAGAAAAGAAATAATGGAACACTAAGCATAGATGTCTTCAGGGAAACTGACTGTGACAGTGTCTTTGAAAAGCCATGCAACTCAAAGCTCTTAAACATCATGTTTGTTAGCAGTGACTCGACAATGGCAAAGCGAATGTTGGTAAACAAATGAAGTGTCTACAAAAAGGCTGTGTGTCTCCCGTACAAACAGGGTTACGCTATATCCCCTCAGCTGCACAAACCAGAATGACTTGATTTGGTAATATATTAACCATTGAATTATTTATTATAATATTTACACTGGTGTTTCTGTTGGGATTGGAAAGGCATGTGACAGTATTTATGGAAAACATTAAATCAGCCTTGTGCTTTTAATTTTGTGGTTGACAGTGGTCAGCATGCTATGACTTGGGACTAATTCATCCAAAAAAAAAAAAAAAAGTTCATACAATAATTATAATTTTGTATATACAACTACTAGCATGCATGGTGTCAAGTTGCTTTACAAGTTTTGTAATGAAGGAGAGAATGTACTATCCTGAAACTGAAACTCTGTCCTCTTGTTTTAATTATTAGGTAATGGACAATAGGGGAGAAGCAAAAAGGACCAGAAAGAGGAAAGTCTTCCGTGACTTTGTTAACGGTACATTGTTATGTGCTTCAAAGCAGCGTCAGATTATCATGTTACAGCAGTCATGCACCATTGTTCAAATGTCAACCTCAGACTGTCACTAACTTATATCTGCTTTATTCTATATAGACTTGGACCTTGAAAATGACAGTGACATGACTGATATTGACATTACACAGCTCAGTCAGAGTCCTCTGCCATACAAAAAACATAAGTTGCCTACTTTTACTTTTTCAAATAGTCATAAGGACTTCTGGTGTTCTGAATGGTTGTACCTTATCATAAGGGAAGGTGTTTATCCACTACCCATTTAGTCTTGACATTACTTGTGAACATTCAAAAAAAGAAAAAAAAAGAAATTGTATATAAATCCAGAGAAAGGTACTTGTAATTTCACAAATTAAAATCGGTGTTATGAGAAACTGATTAGAAAGAAAAGCAATGTCTGTAACAGCTGTGTAGTAGTGAGGATTTAGTAGGTAATGTAATGTTTTAAATACTTCTATAATTATAAGCGTAGCAAAATAGTGTTGAATTAACAATTTGTTTTTGTACAAAGGAAAAGCAGGACCTGTTCAACATAAAAAAGACATGCTGTTAAAAGGGCTGTGTCCTACCCAGAACCACCTCCAAAATATAACTATACAAAACCCCAGCCAGGTATTGCTTAATTTAACAATATAACTACCTGGTTAAAGGCATTTTTTGGGTGGAGTAATATCAATTCCATTTCATTTGCAGTTGAGGGTCAACGCAAGCAGTATGAAGGCTCTGCACGTTCTTCACAGGGTAAACCAAAAGGAGGTCAGTAAACTGCTTTGTGTTATGTAGATAAGGGTTTCACATTCTACAAATTGAATATTCTAATTTGTCATATGTCCTTGTTTGTGATAAAGGTCAAGTTGTGTGCCCAAAACATTTAGATGAAACCTGCCCAACCCCTGACCTGTTCACCACTACATTAAGTTGTATGTCTGGTTTGTCTAATATTACACAAAAGAAGCAAAGCTATAAAAAGGAATTTTTCTTCACGTTTTTCTATTGTTTCACTGTTTTATTGTCAGTGGATGTGCAGTTGACACCTAGAAGTACCAACCTACCAACATGCATGCCTTCAGCAGTACCAAGTATGTGATTATCTAAAGTCATTGTCAAATTGCAAAACGTTGGCAAACCAATATTAGTCAAAATCCCTTCTTGAATGTTCATGGGGACCTCTCGCCATTATCTGGATGCGTAGGGTAGCATGTAGTAGTAAAATTTAATTGTGAAATGGTACAACATTAACTTGTCTTGTCTAATGTTACCATAAAGGGCAGTTTAGTTTAACACCTCGGGATCTCCAAATAAGAAACAGACAGAGGTACACATCTCAAGAAGTGGCTACTCCAAGAAGTATGTCAATTTTTTTAGTTTGTTTTCCCCCCTTCATTATAGCTTTTACAAGTAAAAATGCAGTGAAATCTTCAAAATTCTAACATGTAATTTTACATTACCATCAAGGGCAGGTTCATTTAACGCCTCAGGATCTCCAAATAAGACGCAGCCAGAGGTCCGCATCTCGTGAAAAGGCCACCCCCAGAAGTACGTGTACCTTTGTTTTTTCTGTTTTTGGTTATTGGTTTACATAGCTTTTACAAGTAAAAATGCAGTGAAATCTTCAAAATTCTAACATGTAATTTTACATTACCATCAAGGGCAGGTTAATCGAACCCCACAGGATCGGCAAAGGTGCACACCTCGTGAAATGACTACCCACAGAAGTATGTCCAATTACTTTACTTCACATTATTGCATTTACATGTTAAAAATGGACCGTAAAACCCACAAAAACTAAAACCTCTTATTTAATATTACCATGAAGGGCAGGTTAATCAAACCCCACAGGATCTTCCAATAAGACAGAGGCAAAGGTCCACATCTGGTGAAATTACTACCCCCAGAAGTATGTCCTTGTTTTTCTTTCTTTTTTCGTACTATGCGTAACATAAGTGCTTGCAAAGCTCCTTTTATCTTCAAAATTCATTAAATTGTCTATTATTTCCATTCCTTTTATTTTTATCAGCAGGCACACAACATCACACCATTGAAGGTCAAACTCAACTAAAAAGAAGTCCTGAATCTTTACAGGCACATGGACATATGTTAAGGCGTATGTGCAAATGTTTTTAATAGTTGATCTGAATTAGCTTTTTGGGGGTTTGTAATGTTTTCATGTCTACGTCCATTCAGGGACTATACAAAGGTTATTTTACCAGAAGTTAGTAATGCTTTATGGCTGTCCATTTTGCATAATAAATATTGCAGATTGTCACAGTATGAAAATAATGTTCTATTTTTGATAGTTGTTTAATCAAAATGTAATTCCTTTTAAACTGTAAGTTGTAATAAGTCCTCACAATCTACAGAGCTGTGCAAGGAAAATGTAAGTTTCCCTTTTTCATTCTTGCACCCATAATTGTCAACACAGTTGATTTTAAGCATTTAAGAATTGAATTAAGATAAGTTAAATTCAGAACTACTTGCTACTGAGAATTGGCATTTGCAAGCCATAAAACAAAGTCTTTGACCGAGATTATGACCAATCTTTTTGAGGAAAATAAAGTCACAAATGTATATAAAGAACAAGTCATAAATGAGATAAGCAGGATCTGCTTTATTGGCTTATTATGCTTCTTACCAGGAATTTGCTACTCACCATCGGTAGCTCTTGAAACGGTATATGGTCTCAAGTAAACAAGATTCAGACAATACAAAGACAATGAAAAAACACACACTGGTCCAGTTCTTCACTCGCATGACTACAGGTTTTTCAAAATTTCTTTACTTTTAGATTGGTAGAAGAGGGAACATGCAGTGGTGTGTGTGTGTGTGTGTGTCCTAAAGCTGATTGGCAAACAGAGCAGTATATATTTGTCAGTGCTGTGTAGCAGTGGTCCATTGTATTATTGTGACTTGGAATGCAGTTTGTGCTCTATCTATATAAAGGTAGTAAGTGACTCAAAGTCACTTGAAGACTTTAAAGTCACTAACCATAATTTGACATTTTCAGTCAATACTGTGAATGTCTTCTGTACTTCACAAAATGATTGGCTGCAATCTGTCTTGCAGGGTCACATCCACAAAGGACTTGAAATTGGTTACAATAATGGGTTGCTGTGTTTTCTTGTCTCTGTGTGTTATGTATTAATTCTGTAGTGAGTTAATTCTAAGTGTACAATCAGACATTCTTGTTAAAACTAAGTGCCTTTTATTACTGCCTTCTGTAAATGGTCCTGAAACAGTAAAAACAGCATTTCTTAATGATTTCTTGCCCATTGACAGCTGCATTCTGTAGAGAGAACAGAACTGAGGGTATGTATACTGTATTTATGGTGTTTTACAGCCACAATTTTTTCCTGTGTTTTACAATTTCAAATAGGTGGAACCAGACAATCAAGAAGCTCTTACCCCCTGCCATCAGCAAGTAAGGAATGTTATATGCGGTGTTTGAAACACAGGCCATTTATGGGAAATTCATTAAAGCAAAGTTTGCAAACAGTCAGTTTGTGAATCTTTTATTAGAGGTACAAGTAGTTGTTTATCAATAATCAAATGGCAATATCGATACCATTGGTTTTGTTCGCTGTCAATTCAGTCTTGCTCTTGAGTTTTCAAAACTTAATTTTCACCAGAAAACAGCAGGCAAACATGCCTGGGAACTCTGTCAAATAAACACTTGAGCCTAATGCTCTGCATAAACACGCAGTGTGACTGCAAGTCTCATATTAAAATTTGTGCTTTAAGTACTCAAGTGTCCAGATACGTGTAAAATACATGTTAATGTAATGATTTCTCTATCAGGATTCCAAAGGAAAGTGTTTAGCCTGCTGTTTGGCCTAAAAGAGGAACTTCAGCAACTTGCTGCCATTCTTGACCCTGGAAAGTCGTCATCATCGTTTACGAGACTAGAGTCTGAAAGTGACCTGAAATCCTTTGAAGAGTGCATGAAAGATGACCAAAAGAAGTGATGAGGATTTTGGGTATATTTCCAGATATACATAAATGCGTATGTACGTGCACACACAGATAAGTGTTATTTAAATATCATACTACATTTCTTTTGATTGTGGTGTCACTTTTAGGTTCAGCAACTGTCCAGAGTTGGCGGAATGTCAGTCAGAGACTGTGTAAACAAAGTCATGAACAGGTATGTATTTACCTAGCATTGTTTGTGTGTTTAGCTGTGTCATATTTCAGAAAAAATGACAATAATAACAGTAGCTACAATAATGACCTCAACCTTTGATAATACTATAATTCTGTTACACATTATATCTACTTATATAATTGCCAGTTTTTGTGTTGAAGTTTTAATGTCTGTGCTAAATCAGGCTGTTCGTAGGACTTTAAACAAGATATAAAAACCATAATGTTAGTGTAAGAAATGAATGAGTCATTACGTGTCACAAAAACTTTGGATAGGGACAGAGCACTTATTACATGATAGACTAGTGGTTGTGAAAGTGTATGTTTTAACACTGCATACACTGCATGCAACTGGCAAGCTGCACAGTACTGCTAATTTGCAATGCATTTTAATATTATGAAGTAAATCCTGAATTGTTTATTTCTCAGAATCATGTCAAATGCCTTAATGGCAAAATTCAACATGAGGGGTGGTGGCCAGCTGGAAAAGAAGGCATTCAAGGCTACACCTTTATATAATATAATACAAGGTAATTTGTGACACACATTGTATGTTCCTTGTGTCTTATTTATTTAAAAGACCTATTTTTATCAGAAATGTCCAAACACATAATAAACATGTTTTTAGTCCCAGTGTACTCATATGTAGACATGTATGAAATCAAGAATCAAGAATCAAGAACTTTATTTGCCATTTGTGCTTGCACACATAGGAACTCTTGTGCGGTTGTTGCTCAGAGAGTCAAGTCAAGTTTAAAAAGACACACAAGGAAAACATAAATCTATCTATAAAACATATACATTGAAAATTGCACAAAACCCATTAAAAGTGTACATTTGCATTGTGAATTACACAAGTATGTTGCATCTTGCATATTGCACATGCCCCAGAGACAACATAATATAATATGATATATTATAATGCAAAGTTGCGTTATAAATAAATAAATAATAAATAAAATGCACAGGTATATTTCACAGGCCCTGGAGACAGTAATTCATTCATTTTGTTTTGGCCAAGAGTCTCACTGTGGCTGGGAAAAAGCTGTTATAAAAGCGTGTTCTTTTTGTGATAATGCTGTCCGCTCGTCTGTGCCTGAGATTGTATGTACAGTTTTTGTGTATGAGCAGGGAGTGAGCTGGATGTAGTGTGTCTCTGATAATTCTCTCTGCTCTTTTCTGACAGCGCTGTGTGTAAATTGTATCCATGGAGGGGAGTTCTGTTCTAATAATCCTCTCTGCAGTCTTTATAACTCTTTGCAGAGCCTTCCTCTCTGTCTGTGTGGTGTTTCCATACCATACAGTGATGCCTGTGGTGAGGATGCTCTCTATCAGTCCTTTGTAGACCTGGGTGAGAGGGCGACAGTGCAGACCAGCTTTTCTGAGCAGCCTGATGAAATACAGTCTCTGCTGGGCTTTTTTCACTGTGGCAGCAGTGTTCAGGGTCCAGTTCAGATCTGATGTTACTTGTAGTCCCAGGAATCTGTAACTGTCAGCCCTCTCCACCTCAGTCCCCTTGATGATGAGGGGCTGCAGGGGGGGTGGGTTTTTCCTGAAGTCCATGATTACTTCTCTTGTCTTATCTGTGTTAATGCATAGGTCGTTCACCTCACCATAGGCAAGAATTTCGTTCACCAACCTCCTGTAGCCCGACTCGTCCCCACCCTTGATGAGGCCCAGAATGGTGGTATCATCCGCATACTTAATGATGATGGTATTGTCCTGCGTAGAGACACAATCATGTGTGTACAGGGTGAATAGTTTAGGACTGAGACAGCAGCCTTGTGGTGATCCTGTGCTGACGATGAGCTCTGCAGACACCCTCCTTCCCATCCTCACCACCTGTGGTCTTTCAATCAGGAAATCCAGGATCCAGTTACAGGTGGGAGTCGGGACGCCGAGGTCTGTCAGCTTCTCGGTCAGCCTGCCCGGGTGGATGGTGTTAAAGGCCGAACTGTAATCCAGGAACAGCGTTCTGACATATGTTCTTCTGCTGTCCAGGTGTTGCAGGATGTGATGTAAAGCAATGGCCACTGCGTCGTCCACTGAGCGGTTGGGGCGATAGGCGAACTGGAGGGGGTCGATCGTGCCCGGGACAATGTAATTGATGTGTGTGAGAACCAGTTTTTCTAAACACTTCATGGCGACTGGCGTAAGTGCCACAGGCCTGAAGTCATTCAGAGTGGATGGATTTGACTTTTTTGGAACTGGTACAACTGCTTGGTTTAGAGACAGGTTGAAAATGTCTACATACACACCAGTAAGTTGCTCTGCGCAGGCCTTCAGAACTCTGGGAGGGACACCGTCTGGTCCAATAGCCTTGTGGGGGTTCACCTGCCTCAGAGCTTTCAGGACCTGTGTGGGAGTCACCTGAAAGACAGTGTCCGTGGGGTTGCAGGAGGCTTTTGAAGGGATGTCTGTGTTCATTCTGTCAAACCTGGTGTAAAAGGTGTTAAGGCTGTCTGGGAGGGTGACATCCAAAGGGTCTGTGGCTGGTACTATTTTCTTGTAGTTTGTGACTGCTTGGATTCCCTGCCACATACTGCGCGAGTTGTTACTTAGGTAAAATCTTTCAAGTTTTTGGGAATACGCCCTCTTTGCAGCTCTGATGGACTTCTGTAGCTCATACCGGTTTTTCTTGTACTCCCCTTCGTCTCCTGATTTAAAAGCTTCCTGCCTTTTCCTGATCTTCTGTCTTATATTTCCATTAAACCAAGGTTTCTGGTTAGGAAACACACGCACAGTTCTGGGAGGTGCACATGTAGATGTGCACCAACTGATGTAGTCACTCACAGCCTCTGTGTATTCATGGATGTCATCTGTGGCCTCCTTAAAGATGTTCCAGTCTGTGGCCTCTAAACAACCCTGCAGGCTAGCCTGTGCACTGTCAGTCCAGGTGTTAACAGTTTTTATTGTGACTGGCTGTGCCTTAAGCCTCTTGATGTAGGTGGGCTTGAGCCGGATAGCCAGATGGTCAGACTTGCCGAAATGGGGTTTTGGTTCAGCTGTAAAGGCATTTTTGATATTGCTGTAGCAGTGGTCCAGTATCTTATTTTCTCTAGTTGGAAAAGTCACAAACTGATACAGTTTAGGCATATTTTTCTTGAGGTTGCAATGATTAAAATCTCCCAGAATAATAAAAGCAGCATCAGGATATTTGTTTTCATGCTCATTGATCATGTCATGTAGCTCCCTGAGTGCAGCCTCTTCTTTGGCGGAGGGGGGAATGTACACAACACTCACAATAATGCATTGCAATTCTCTGGGTAAGTAAAACGGCCGTAGCTTCAAAGTTAAAAACTCCACATTCTCAGAGCAAGATTTAGAAATAAGCTTACTGTCGGTACACCAAGTCTGTTTGACGAGGACGGCCGTTCCTCCGCCACGAGTCTTGCCGCTATCCACTGCGCTCCGGTCCTCCCTGAAGGCCGTGTAGCCATCTGGTGTTATCGCCTCGTCGGGTGTCCTTTCCCCCAGCCATGTTTCACAGAAGCACAGCATGGAGCAGTCCTGTAAGTCTCTTTGCGTGGAGATCCGAACCCGGAGCTCATCCATCTTGTTTAACAGAGACTGGACATTAGCAAACAGTATGACCGGGAGGGCTAACTTTCCACTGCTAACCAAGCGCCGGAGTCGTCGTTCGGCCCCTCCCCGCCTGCCGCGTCTCCGCCTGGGCCTGTTGTTGTCCGGGTATCGGCCTAGCGTCTTGTCGCTTGCTAGCTCAGGATAGGGGCTAAGCGTGCTCGTATCTAAATGTCCAAAATGACTGCACTTTCTCAGCCGTAATAGGGTCGCCCGGTCATAGATGCCATTTACTGACCATGCTGTTATTGTAGTATAGCGCAAAATAACAAGAAATAAACAAAAAAATAACTTGACTCTGAGAGCTCCGCGACGTCGCCCTCTCAGGAGCGCCATCTTGCCAAATCAACATCCTGTGTCATGAATTAAGTCTTCATTTAAAATTTTGAAGTCTTGTTCGACTGAATTGTACAATTAGTTTGATAAACAAAAACACTTTCTTAATAAGTGCTTGTTTAACTTCTTGCTTTTTACATTCATATTCTCTTCCCTCATATGCTGTGAAGAGGTGGAGCCCAAACGCTACTGACTTGGAAATTGACGTAGCAATGGCGGACCACTTGAAACATGCTCCAGGAAGAGCTGGGGGTGGGGGTTATAAGAAGTAAATGGTGGTAAACCCAATGGCAAAGTTACTGAATCTGTGTTTAACCTGTTTATTGTTATACTTTATAAATAAATATACATACATACACAAAATATGCAATTATGTTGTGGAGCACTAAAATAAAATAGATTTTTTTGGGGAAAAGAATGGTGTGTTTATACTTATATCCTGTGTTTTTTTTATGTTGTTTGATTAAATACTACACATT
Organism: Rutilus rutilus; assembly: GCF_951802725.1. Classification (NCBI taxonomy): domain Eukaryota; kingdom Metazoa; phylum Chordata; class Actinopteri; order Cypriniformes; family Leuciscidae; genus Rutilus; species Rutilus rutilus. The sequence continues at coordinate 44,069,258 of NC_140223.1, forward strand.
AATTTAAAAATACTGAAAACACAATTACAGCAGATTTGGTTATCTAAATTGCAATACTTGTAGTGTCTTGTTTGAATGTTTAATAACTGGAAGATATTATTCAAAAATGTTAAGTTCATGGTATCTTGTGGTAAAGTAAAATATTTAAGCTCACAAATAATGTGTTATTGGTTGTAAAGTACACGTGGGAAAAACACTTTATAGACGTCCAGGTCGGACTGGACCGCTTTTGGACCTTTTTGGAACCTTAGTCAAGTTCAGCAAATGTGTAAACCTCGAGACATAATGCATTTCACGATGTTAGACAATATGGTATGTTTATTTTATAGTTTAATGTACACACGTAAATTATGCAGCAGTACATCTTATTATAAACATCCAGAAGATGACCTATTTAGACGTCCGTGGACGTCCAGAAAAGACGTGCATTTCACGGCCAGAAGACGTCAAAGACGTCGGTTCAACTTTCATTTCGGAACTATTTTTCAACCATAACGGGACGTGACGAAGGGACGTCTTTTCAACGGTCTTTACACGTCTCAATGTTTGCTGGGTTGCAGTCCTCTTAGACGAGCTGCTGAGATGGTAGCCAGGGGTGATGCTGACTTGTCACACCCTGTACAAAGGTAAAGAAGAGCAAACACCATTTACAAGAACATACTGATTTTCTCAGAAACTGGAAGTAGGTGAAAGTCTTGTGTAATTGTAGAAGAGGTGGGTAGATATGTACTTTATTGATTCCTGAGGGGAAAATTGGCAACCACCCAGTAGAGCATTACAATAATCTAGCCTTGAGGTCATAAACGCATGAACTAATTGTTCCACATTTGTCAATGAGAGCATATGGCATAATTTAGATATATTTTAAGATGGAAGAATGCGGTTTTACAGATACTAGACACGTGACTTTCAAATGAAAGATTGGTATCAAAGAGCACACCCACACACACACACACACACACCCAGGTTCCTAACCGATGACGAAGACTTGACAGAGCAGACATTGTTAGACAGTATTCTAAAGAAGAAGAAGAAGTTTTATTTATATAACGCCATTGCGTAGCTCAAGGTCACTTTACATTGTACATTACAATACATTTACACACCCGCACACACATTACAATTACATAAGGACACATATAGTCACATTATCCAAAATACATGTTAAATAGATATGTTTTTAGCTGAGTCTTGAATGTAGCCACAGATGAGATATTATGAAGTGTAAGGGGTAGTTGATTCCATAATTTAAGAGCATTAACACTAAATGACCTTCCACCTACAGTAGACAATCGGAAATGAGGGATGGACAATAAACCAAGTTCAGCTGATCTAAGGGATCGGGCAGGGCGGTAAGAGTACAGTAGATCAGACAGATATCAAAGTTTCAAATCAAAGTTTATTTATAAAGCACCTTAAAAAACACAGTGTGTTGCAAAGTGCTGTACAATTTCAAACGGATTAGATAAAACAGTAAAATACAAAGAAAGAATACAATATAAAAATGAAAAAATAATAATAATACTATAGACATAAAATCAAAGTCTAGCGGTCCTTACAGAGTAGCAAAGGCCTCATCAAACAAATACGTCTTAAGCTGAGTTTTAAACATGGTTACAGAAGTAGAGGATCTGATAAACATTGGTAACCGATTCCACAGCTTAGGAGCAGCGACTGAGAATGCACGACCTCCTTTAGTTCCCTTTCGAAAGGGAACTCTACACTACGTCAGAATGACGCTATGGGGAACGCCTCAGGCGTGACAGGTGTCTGAAATCAATATCAACTCACAGCAATCATGCTGACCGGCGACAGCCCGTGAATCATTTGCGTGAATGATTAACATGCGACCTGCAAGTATAAAAGGGCGCCTTGTAAACATGACAAACATCCTTTTCGTCTTCAGGGACTGTTTTGTCTGGTCTTAATGTCAAGCATTAACGGCAATTAGAAAATGAAGCGCACACTTAAGGCAAGTCCTAAGGTAAAGAATTTCATTATATGTGTTGACCCGTGCCCAAGGTTTTTGTTGCCGGGTGACACACATGAAATGTGCATTTTCTGTCTGAGTGAAGAGCACGCACGGGACGCTCTCGAGGGAGCGTCCTGTGCAAGTAAAAAAAATAAATAAATAAAAACCCTCTCAGATGCGTCATCGACTGACGAGAGCGTGTTGCAGGTGGATGACGGAGACGTTTCTCCTACTGGTACTGCAGTGAGTGCTCTTCAGGACGGGCAAGAAATGGCTGATGAGGATGAATTAGAAAAAAAAAAAAAAAACCAGAGCCTCGTCAGCCATCCTGCCCCGTGTATGCTGAGCTGGTGGTTGATATGGGGCGCGCCGCCGACAAACTTCAGTTGCCATGGCGGCGCGCTCAGGGAGAGATCGCTCGCGGCAGGCTTGACGATCGATTTCTCCCTGAACATATGCCACCAGCTCAGGTGAGCCTTCCTTTCCTTCCTGATCTCCATACTGAGATCGAGAGGGCTTGGAAGAACCCATGCTCTGCTCGTATTCACTGACATCAGCGGGGTGATTTCGCTGATGTTGAGTGGATCGGGAAGCATGGGTATGTGTCGATACCGCCGATTGACGAGACGTTCACAAAATGTCTCGTGTCTGGGCGGGTGTCGACACTTAAAGCTCCAACCCTGCCATCCAAACCGCTTAAAGTATCAGCTCGTTTGAATGGCAGAGCATACACGGCAGCAGGTCAGGCCGGCGCTGCTCCCCATACCATGGCGGTGCTGCAAGCTTACCAGGCTGACCTGCTGTGGGATCTCGACCAGGGGGCGGGGCTGTCCCCTGAGGCGGTTGCTGAGCTGCGTCGAACCACAGTTTTGTCTCTCCAGGCCTGCTGCCGCGATCGGCCGATCGATGGCAGCGATGGTGGCCACGGAGAGGCATCTGTGACTTAACATGGCTGATATCGGGGAGAAAGAGAAATCCTTTTCTCCTCAATTCACCAGTTTCGCCTTCTAAATTTTTACCTCCGTGGATGAACGGTGGTTGGGAAGTTTAGAGAGGCGAAGGCACACTCAGCTGCTTTTGACATGTATACCGCTGAGATCCGGGTCCAAGCCCAGGCAGACGGGAGGCCCTGGTCCCTCTCGGTCCGAGGACCGTAGACAGGACCAGAGGTCCAGTGTCGCCTCTCGTGCGCCCCCTCCATGGAGGAGTAGGACACAGAGAAGGCGAGCCTCCCGCAAGAAGAGGGATCTAAGGGAGGTCATCCAGCGCAAGCGCACACAGCGTGAGTAAGGGTTGATCTCCCTGGAGGGCCTTTTTCTACCAGCCCTCTCTCTCTTCCTGACTCCCCAGGCGTTCTTGCTACATCAGGCCTGGGGCTGGGCCCATGATAGAACTATGTTCTGTTGGCCCGCCTTGGCTTGATTAGTGTGAGCGCCTCTTTTAGGCATGTAAAAGTGGTGGACCCCAGGTTTTTGTGAATCTCTGGTGGAGTCTTCACTCCGCATGCCGCAGGTGAGCTGATTGGTCTTTTAAGAATATCTGTGTGTACAAATAACACTGACATTTATTTCTCTACAGACCTCGTTCCCTGTATAGACTTAGGGAGTCGTACTGGCAAGGAGGAATAAGGTAAAGTAAGTTTTGGACTTCAGGGCCCTGAAGCCTCCCCTCAGTTGGTGGCTGGAACGAATTAGGGAGAAGCTCAAAGAAGATTTGGCTTCCGTGCTGAGTGTGTGATGGCCTTCCGGTCATAACATTTTTTATGCGTGGTGGGCCGCCGCTCATTTCTGTTTAGCCTCAGGGCTATTAGCCACCCAGGGGTAGAGTAGTTGGTCTTCCTAAAAAAAAAAAAAAAAAAGAGCTTTTTTGTTTTAGGTTTAGACTGACGCTGGCGCTTCAGATAGATCTTATGTCTTACCTATCGGTTTGTGACATTGATATCCTGAGTACTTCGCTCCCCTGAGCTCTGTAAGGTGTCAGTAGGTGAGTGTTTTACAGCCTCTCAATCAAGTAGGCTGTGGCTCCTCCGAGCTCTCAGGTAGATCTATGCTTGTAGGTCGGCCCTAACCCGGGCCGCCTCTGTAGCTGGCCTAGGCTAGGTTTGGGATGTTGGAGGCGTTCTGCTAAGTATAGCTGCCACATTCATTTTGTGTTAGGCTTCCTCCCCTAGATTTCAGCCTCCTCCCTTAAATGGGAGTTGTTGGCCAAGGCCCGCCCCTTTCACTGCATTCAGGGGTGGTAGAGTAATGCAGGGTGGTAGTTGAGGTATGATCCTTCAGGCAGGGTTAGGCTGTCTTTCGCTCTGCGATGTGATAGTTTGCCAGACCCTGCCGAACAGAGCTACTTGGATTAGGCCTCTAGAGCTGGCTCCACTCAGCCCGTCGAGCTGAACCACTCGAACGAGGGGTGAAGGTTGGTTGGCTTGCAAGCAAGCCCCGCTTCCCCAGGCTGGGCACAGGACAAATCCCTGTTACCCTTTGGAGCCACTTGCAGGCCCGCTCCCTGTCTAACATTTCAGGGGCATATGGTGTTACTCCCCCACTAAACGCGGGGTAGTTTTGAGTAATCCATTCTCAGCTCTGTATTATCTACCTCACACCACGATGGCTCCGGTTGAGCAGGGAGTTCTAACTACATTTCATTCCGGTTTTTGAACTCCGCTCCCTTGAAGCCAGAGCATTGCCATGAGCTGACGCCCATGCATTTAGTAGGCAGGCCCTTAAAATGGGGCCTCCACTAGGCAGAGTGGCGTATGTTGTACTCCCCTGCTATGAGGGTATTGCTTTTTGCTGAGTACACTGCCTTTGGCAATGTGATTAGGTACCAGGATGCTGTAAGCGCTGTAGTAACAGTTTTTCTGCCTTGAAGGCTGCACAGTTAGGTAGTAGGCCCCAGCAGGCCTCCTTGACCGGGTAGCCCCTAAGATAGGGCTCCTAGGCCAGCTCACCTTCGTTGGTTGGCCCTGGTAGTTCGGGCAGAAGACTCACTACCGAGTAGTAGGTCTTAACAGGCCTCCTCGGAGGTGGGTCACAACATTGTGGAGCATACACTAGGTCAAAACTTTAGGAAAGTTTTTTATTAGTATGGTTCCAGCAGTGTTCATTAAAGTAGCAGAAAGACTCGCTATCAGCTAGTAGGCTCGACCGGGCCTCCCTGTTAGGCGAGTCCCCAGCAGCAGTACACATCCAGCTGATTAGACCGTTTCAGGAAGTAGGCCTCTTTAGGCCTCCCTGAAGATGGGCTCCCACATTTTTTTGTGGGGATCAGGTAGTAGGCTTTACTAGGCCTCCCTGAGGGCTGAATCCCTCATACTGTGGTACTAAGTGGCCCTGAGGTTGAACTATCAGGTAGTAGGCCTCATAAGGCCTCCCTGAAGGCAAAGCCCCATAGACAGTCAACTGGACTGCCAGTCTGGCCCACTGTCAGCTGTGGTTTTCAGGTAGTAGGCCTCTCCAGGCCTCCCTGAAAGTAAGCTCCTTCATGTCATGGCTCTCTGGTAGTAGGCCTCACCAGGCTTCCCTGGAGTTGAGTTCCATCATACTTTGAGTTTCCACTTAATGTGGTTTTTCTTGAGCTCCCACGTTCTGTGGTTATCAGATAGTAGGCTTCACCAGGCCTCTCTGAAGGAGAGCTCCCACATACTGTGGTTGTCAGGTAGTAGGCCTCTCCAGGCCTCTCTGAAAGTGAGCTTCCACGTTCTGTGGTTATCAGATAGTAGGCTTCATCAGGCCTCTCTGAAGGTGAGCTCCCACATACTGTGGTTGTCAGGTAGTAGGCCTCTCCAGGCCTCTCTGAAAGTGAGCTTCCACGTTCTGTGGTTATCAGATAGTAGGCTTCACCAAGCCTCTCTGAAGGTGAGCTCCCACATACTGTGGTTGTCAGGTAGTAGGCCTCTCCAGGCCTCTCTGTAAGTGAACTCCCATGCACTGTGGTTATCAGGTAGTAGGCCTCACTAGGCCTCCCTTAAGTTGAGCTCCCACGTTTTGTGGTTGTCATGTAGCAGGCCTCTCTAGGCCTCTTTGTAAGTGAACTCCCATGCACTGTGGTTATCAGGTAGTAGGCCTCACTAGGCCTCCCTGAAGTTAAGCTCCCACATACTGTGGTTATCATGTAGTAGGCCTCTCCAGGCCTCCTTGGAAGGTTAGCTCCCACTTACTGTGTGTTTCCACTTAGCATGGTGTTTCAGGTAGTAGGCCTCTCCAGGCCTCTCTGAAAGTGAGCTCCCACGTTTTGTGGTTATCAGATAGTAGGCTTCACCAGGCCTCTCTGAAGGTGAGCTCCCACATACTGTGGTTGTCAGGTAGTAGGCCTCTCCAGGCCTCTCTGAAAGTGAGCTCCCACGTTTTGTGGTTATCAGATAGTAGGCTTCACCAGGCCTCTCTGAAGGTGAGCTCCCACATACTGTGGTTGTCAGGTAGTAGGCCTCTCCAGGTCTCCCTGAGTAGTTTCACTGTGGTGCTGGGTTTTGTAAGCTAGTGGCCGCTTACTTTCAGTTTAGCAGACCTTATCAGGCAGCTACCGAAGGTGAGCTTGCGCCCTGGCTCAACTCAAGTTTGTATTCTCTGCTACGGGTTCCCTCCTGGAACCTCTTTATCCTGCTACAGCCTGGTTGCCTACCAGGTAGATCTAATGCTCCCCTCACTGAGGGTCAGTATGAGTATGTGGTCTCCTGAGTCTGATCAGTCGGTCGTAGGCCTCTTATGAGGCCTCCCAGTTAGATCAGTCCTTAGGCCCTCACAGGCCTCCTTAGTGTTTTGAAACACAAACACTGGGTTGATCCGTGGATCGAGTAGAGAAACTCCCCTCGCTGGCAAGGGTTGTAAAGCACTATGCTGAGTCATACTCTCCAGGATATCCCGTCTCTGAGATCCGGTCCGAGTGGTTCACTGCCTGCTTCGCAGTCCCTCGGGTTGGATGCCTTCCTAAAGGCAAGTGTCCAGAGGCTCTGTCTTCGGACAGACAGGAAGTGGCCAGACTGTAGTGTCTTATATGGTGACACCAGGTCAGGCCTGCCTGGTGGCATTTCAGGTGGCACGTTCCCCTGAATAGTGACTGGCTGGGGTTCCCTCAGGTTCCCCTAGCCACATTCCCTAGAAGGGACCCCTTCTAAGAAGTTGAAGTTGTGGTCCTAGGCCCTTGAGCAGGCCCAGGTAGACCTTTCACTAAACTATGTTTATGGAGGTTTTCTGTGGTGTCATTTAGCTTGGGCTATGACCGTAGGGAGTGCTGTCACTGACAGCTCAGTGTGACCTGGGGGTGAGTGGTACTAGCGTTCATTTGAATTGCCGGTTCTGACAGTTGTCACTGCCTTTTGGCATGCACTCCCCTTAGCATGGTGGCGTTGGTATATCGTTCCCCATAGCGTCATTCTGACGTAGTGTAGAGTTCCCTTTCGAAAGGGAACGTCTCAGGTTACGACTGTAACCTATGTTCCCTGAGAACAGGGAACGAGACACTACGTCTTCCTGCCATGCCTCGGGGCCTGCCTGCAACAGTCCCTTCAGACGATAGGATGTTTGTCATGTTTACAAGGCGCCCTTTTATACTTGCAGGTCGCATGTTAATCATTCACGCAAATGATTCACGGGCTGTCGCCGGTCAGCATGATTGCTGTGAGTTGATATTGATTTCAGACACCTGTCACGCCTGAGGCGTTCCCCATAGCGTCATTCTGACGTAGTGTCTCGTTCCCTGTTCTCAGGGAACATAGGTTACAGTCGTAACCTGAGACGTTTTTAAGCGTGACCGAGGAATTTCAAGGAGCAGCTGATTTTGGGATCTCTGTGAGCAACTAAAATGTAACTAAAAATTCAGAAACATATTTTGGTGCCAGCCCATGCAAAGCTTTAAAAGTATACAAAAGTACCTTGTACTTTGTTCTAAAATGAACTGGTAGCCAGTGTAACGAGGCCAGAATAGGGGATGTATGATCCCTCTTTTTGGTGTTTGTCAGCAACCTTGCTGCCGCATTTTGTACCCGCTGAAGACGTGACAGAGAAGACTGACTTACACCCAGATACAGGACATTACAGTAATCAAGACGCGAAGAAATAAAAGCATGAATTACTTTCTCCAGATCACTGAAAGATAGGATAGATTTAAGTTTAGCGATTATTTCGCAATTGAAAGAAACTATTCTTCACCACCGAATTGATCTGTCTATCAAATTTTAATTCTGTGTCAAAGATAAACCCCAGATTCTTACATGTGTTTTAGAATATATTATTTGGTTTTCAGCTATATTATTTGCACAGCTATTAGGGCCAAATATAATAATTTCTGTTTTGTCCTTATTTAACTGGAGAAAGTTATTATTCATCCAGGATTTTACATCTTTTAGACACTCAAAAAGTGAATTAACAGATTTGCGCGAGTGGGCGTGTTCAAATTAAAAATAATTAGGAAGCGTTTGAGAAGCTGGACATCTTGTTGGTTTTATACAAATTACTTAAACAGAGAATATTTGTTTTCAGTTTGAATCCGATCATTTAAAAGTACACACTTAAATGTTTATAAAGGTATATGGCTCATAAATGTGTGACAAGTATTCGCTGAGTTTGGTTTCAGTTTATAGACGTGCTCAAGAAAAAAAAGTTCACCGCGACGGAGAGGCAGAACGCACACCCTGTTTATTTTCTTTATTTTACAAAAACACAATGTTTTGATTTGATTGTAAGTGGACACATACAAAACATTATTATTTTATATTTCTTTTTTCTGAATGACCATAAATGACGGAGTAATTTAAGTTTATAGTGCTACAATGTGAAGAAAATCCAGCAAAACGCGCCGGCGCGTTTGCCGACCTCAGAGGGTTAAAAATAGAACCAAGAGGAAGCATATACAATGAAAATAGCACTGGTCCCAGAATGGAACCTTGAGGGACCCCACATGCGATCGAAGCTATTGATGAGGACAAGCTTCCAATTTTAACAGAGAAGGTTCAATTTTGAAGATAAGAGGCAAACCAGCTTAGAGCAGTTCCTTGGATTCTTTTTATAACAAGAGAAGAATTATGAGAGCCAAAAGATGGAGTTGAGTCGATTAAGACACCAAGATTACGAATAGAGCTGAGTATCATCGGCATAACAGTGAAAACTAATGCCATGCTTCCTAATGATATCTCAAGTAATGATACTTCAACGGTATAAATGATGTTTGAGAGGTAACACGTCTTATTCTTAGCAAATACCAATAGTAATAAAATAATTTATGTACAATTTAATAATATGAATATAATAGATTTAATGCACCTTTGAACTACAGAGACACATGCTTTAACCACGAATGTGGACGGTGGCTTATTTTGTCATGTGACAACAAGTTTATTTAACCCTCTGATGGTCCTAGGTCATTTCTGACCGAATAATTTTCTGTTTTGAATTTCTAAAAATCACAGCTTCATCGGAAGGTTATGATACTTTGTGACTTTTATGGCATTAGGTATGTGAATAAAAAAAAAATTGAGGTCATGATTCGAGCATGCTAAGTGGTCGTAAAAAAAATAGTCACACGAGGTCTTCGGTCAAAAATGACCGACCCATAGGAAATGAATGGGAAATTTACAAAAACACAAAAATTCTCTATAAATCGGCCATGATGCAGAAAAAAAGTGCTCAGCAACGAAGGGGTGAAACTCTAAAACATCAAGAGTGAAAAACATAACATAATTAATAAATATAATTTATATATATATATATATATATATATATATATATATATATATATATATAATTAATATAATAATTATTAAAATAATTAAAATAATAATTAATAAAATGTTATAAACCTTGGCAAAAAGTATTATTTGAGAATTTCTAAAGAAAATACATTAAATCCACATCTTAAAAGTAAGTAATTTGGTCCAAAAACAACTAGAATTCACAAGCATCTCCATTTAGAGCTATATAGGCATCTAGTGGTAAACCTATGCAATAACATGATTTATTTAATTTTATGTTTAATAAATTGATTTTTTTTTTTTTTTTTTGAAAGCCTAGTTTCTATTTTAACCGAAAATACTGCATAGAAAAAAATATATATATATTTTCATTGGCAAAAAATGGACTATAAATATTACATAAATATTAATAAGTTCAATCAAATTGTCCCAAAATACTAAATTAAAAAGAATAAATATTATAGAACAAAAATAAATTGCATTGGTTTTTACTGGGATGGAGGAAGTTTCATTTTTAAGTGTCCGGTCACTTCTGACCGGGAAGGCCAAGAACGTGACTATATTTCAAAATGATAAATATAAGTGACCAACAATGCAAATTTATTTCAATGTATTTGGAATATATGCCACATATATTTTTGACACTTTAAAATATATTTCAATATTTCTTTTTGTTTCTGTAGGCTATGGGTTTAAGTATAGATATAGAATTTATGCGTTAAAGTTAAACAGAAAAAAAAAGATTGTCGACACTTCAGAAATTTAATTGATTAATGATATTTCCATCAGCTATATCAATAATCGTTCTGAAGTGCTAAAGTTTTTTTTCACAAGAAAATCCTTGATAATCTTCATGTTATGAACTGTCGGGGCAGGAATGTGAAAAATCTAATTTAATCTTGAGAGCAAAATCACTTTCAGTTTCCATTTCTGATAAAGCAGGTACGTGTGTGTGTGTGTGTGTGTGTGTGTGTGTGTGTGTGTGTGTGTGTGTGTTTGCATATGCAGGCCACTGAAACCACATTTTTATACACTGTAAAAAATTTGTAACACTCCCAAATCAAAAATTTCAATTGACCGATAACATCTAAATTTTTCAGTTGGCCCAAGTGAAATTCTGTAAATTCTAAAATTAAATGTACAGATTTTCACTTGGGCCAATTGAAAAATTTAGATGTTATCGGTCAATTGAAATTTTTGATTTGGGAGTGTTACAAATTTTTTACAGTGTAAGTCATCTTGAAAGTGATAGTGAAAAGGTCACAGTGAACTATAAAAGTTTTGCAGCAGTTACTTTTTGTTCAGTAAGAAACTGCAACTGAAGGAATCAAGACTCAGGGAGACATCAGAATCACCAAAAGCACAAACTACAGCTAAGACAGTTTTCAGTTGTTGAAAATAAAAACGGGTAAGCAAGAACTATCCTCAAAATTATTTCATAGTATTTAACTGATTTTTTTTAGCTTACTTAAAATGAAGTGTTTTGATTTTGAAAGCTGAGAATATCATCCTGCAGTGCAGCAACACTTGTTGACAGAGATCTCAGCAGTTATTCTAATGGCCCTTAAAGGGCTGGTTGATTATGATTTGACTTTTCTAACTTTAGTTAGTGTGTAATGTTGCTGTTCAAAATTTTATTTTATGTGGTATTTTAAATAGTTCTGAATTTGATTTCTTTAAACAAATATTGAACATTAGAAATTTAACAAACTGAAATGTTTTTATGGCTGAATTTTATAACATGTATTTTCAAACAGCTATTGTTTTTTTGTTCTGAATTCTTATACTGCAAATATTCAGTTTTAAAAAATACAGATTCAAGTTTTCAACATGAAGACGAAATTGAGAACTTCAAATTCAGTTTTCAAAAATTCTAACCGCAGAAAATTCAGATCTTACAGTACAGAAAGTAGGTCACAGGTCATCCACAGGGAAGAGTAAAGGATCTCCGATAAGTCGAACAGAGCATTCTGGCTGCACTGCAGTAGTTTTCTGCCGCAAACGTGGTGGTGGTTCAAGAGAATCCGTGTATCTTTCGTTCAGTCGTTTTTTAAATTTAATATTAAGAGTAGAAAAATGAGAAAACAGCTTGAGTATTAGATTTCTAGTATTCTAATAATAGTCCTCCGCTGCTGCAGAGCTTATGAAACTTAACGCTTTTATTGCAACTAGGCTACATTTCATTTTCTCATCAAACAACGGCTCACACAACAGAAGAGCCGAGACCAAACTTAGAAGTTCTAGAAAGTGGGTGCCATTTTTATTTTTGTAATGCTTTTCTCCTGTTTAAAGTAGAGAGGGAGTCAGGGAACTATTTTGTTGTTTCTTTCCTTTTTCTTTCCGTAAGGGTAGATTGGGTCCCTATAGTTAGAGGTATTTTGTTTATTTATTTTCTTTGGCTTTTCCCACTCCTGAAGTTAACAGTCCTAGACTGGGTGGAGCGTAACAATTATCCACATCCACATATTACCATGAATAAAAAAAAAAAACTATTTTTAAATGTATGAAAACATAATTAGGTGCACACACCTAATAACTTCTGTTATGCATTTGGCAAAAAGGTTTTGTTGACTATGCATTTTACCTTTGAAATCTAAAACAAGTGTAACAACTGCCGTCACTGGTGTATTTCATTCTCGTTAGCCGGTTTTCCACCATCGTTCCAAACGATGCGTTTCCATTCAGCGCTGATCTGGCCGGTACGGGTGTGGTTTAGTTTCCCGATGTGGAGCGGATAACAGCCACTCTTTAGAATTGTCACGGGATGCACACAAAAAGGGTAAGATCCATGTGCAGTTTAATGGGGTAATCCGTAATCATAAACCAGCCAGGCAAAGGGTCAAAATCCATACAAAGACAGTCCAAAAACAAGAAACAAAACAGGAATGGAATTCAGAAGTGCAGTCTGACATCAAACAAGGACTCCATGACAATAACTGAAACAGACAGGGTATAAATAGACAGATACAAGGTCCAGGCCAGGTCCATGGAGGGGAACAAGAACAAAAGATGATGGAGATGATGGCATAACAGGTGGCGGAACAGACCGTTCAGGGGTTCAGGGCGGAGCAGGCTGAGCAGGCGCCCAGGGCGGAGCAGGCTGAGCATACGGCCAGGGAGGAACCCACCATTTGGGCAGCCAGGGCGGAACCTGACATTCGGGAGACCAGTGCGGAGCAGGCTGTGCAGACGGCCATTTGACGTCCGGGACGACAGCGGGCTGCTCGGAGACGGCCTCCGGGACGACAGCGGGCCTTGAGGGACGGTGGACGCCTGCTTCCTCCTCTTCCTCCGTTTATGATTCCGAGGCGGTGGCATCGAGCTTACCGCCTCTGGGGGCGCTACAGTCTCTTGCAAGGGCATGGCGGCCATCTTGTCTGGAGACACGGGCGTAGAGTCGGCCATCTTGTCTGGAGACACGGGCGTAGAGTCGGCCATCTTGTCTGGAGACACGGGCGTAGAGTCGGCCATCTTGTCTGGAGACACGGGCGTAGAGTCGGCCATCTTGTCTGGAAACGCAGGCGTAGAGTCGGCCATCTTGTCTGGAGACGCAGGTGTAGAGTGAGGGACGGTGGACGCCTTCTTCCTCCTCTCCCTCCGTTTATGATGGTGAGGCGGTGGCATCGAGCTTACCACCTCTGGGGGCGCTGCAGCGTCTTTGGGCGCCTCTGGAGGTGCTACAGTCTCTTGCAAGGGCATGGTGGCCATGATCAGTTATTTCTTTTAATTGTATTATTAATTTATGTCCACATTGCTCCAGTAATTGTTTCGGAGACTGGCTCCTACGCAGGGGTGGGGTGGCCATAGCACACACACACACACACACAGGATTTGGCTTTCGACATGGCCGACTACAGTCAAAGGATGACAGGCAGAACAGGATGACAGGCAGGACGGATTGGAGAGGATAAATGGCAGGTAGGAATCCAGGTAAGTTGTTCGGAAGTCTGTGGGTCATGTCAAGGCGAACATCAACGAGACCAGACACCGAATGAAGGGAGACTGTGAGTATATAAGGGGAGTGCTGGTGATGGGACACAGGTGACGGTGATAATGATGATGGCTGAATGAGTGCAGGTGTGCCAAGGAGGATGATGGGAAGTGTAGTGCACACACAGATGAAGACATACGAACGTGACCGTGACAGTATGTAAGTATATGTGTATATGGGAATATAGGTTCATATTTTTATATATTTCTATATTTTTTACTATGCTGCTATCTGGAGAGGACTGCTCCAACAGAATTTCGTTGTATTGCATACAATGACAATAAAGATCTATACTATCTATACTATACTAAAGTTTGATACAGAATTTAATTTTATTTTGTCACTTCGGGGTAGGTTCGTGAAACTAATTTTCCCGACAACGCTTTATCTGTATAGTGGTAGAGGGATCCTCCATAGGGAGAGACTAGTTGGCACTTCAGCACTGCGTTGTCATCGGTCCAGGCGAAGGTCCTTCGTCAGATCTGGATACGGCCTGGATCCGGCAGGCTGCGGGAAAACCTCGGGATAAACACAGACACTAAAATTAGCGTAGATGCCATTCTTCTCATGATGTAACGAGTACATCAGGATTTATGGGATGTGTTCCCAGTTCCGTCTGATCTAATCTGTGCAGCCTAACATTAAATTATAGAAGTCTATAATGTATTATGTGAACGCTAGGTCAAAGAGATGTGTCTTTAAAGTCCGCGTGAACCGGAAGTTGCAAACGACTTTTCTCCAGTGTTGTGACGTATTTCCCAGTGAAAAGGTATATTGAACAGAGGGCAGGGTTTTACTCTAGCGCTCCTCCTCTCCATCTCTCACTCATAGCAGACTAACGGTTTGAGGGGAGTGGTTAAGCGTTTCCCAAACCAGGCTGTCAAACATACGTCATCAGGGAAGGTCCTCCAATGCAGAGGGGAGGGGCATTTTCAGATTTTGATTAAAGATTACAAAGCCAAAACATTTTTTTGTGTGGATTGACTTGCATGGATGAATTGTTCACCACAAAACTAACAATTTAGGCAAACAAAGTAAATATGGTCAATTTTGAATTCATGTGGACTTTAATTTGGCTTTGAACTGACAGAGTGTGTCTGCTTCCCAGACAAAGATTGTTCCAGAGTTTTGGTGCTAAATAGGAAAAGGATCTACCGCCAGCAGTCGATATTGATATTCTAGGTATTATCAACTGGCCGGAGTTTTGAGATCGCAATAGACGTGACGGACTATAATGCGTTAAGAGCTCGCTCAAGTACTGCGGAGCTAAACCATTTAGTGCTTTGTAAGTAATCAGAAATATTTTAACATTTATACGATGTTTAATAGGGAGCCAGTGCAGTTTTGACAGAACCGGGCTAATATGGTCATACTTCCTGGTTCTGGTAAGAACTCGAGCTGCTGCGTTTTGAACCAGCTGTAGTTTGTTTATTAAGCGTGCAGGGCAACCACCCAGTAGAGCATTACAATAATCTAGCCTTGAGGTCATGAACGCATGGACTAATTGTTCCGCATTTGTCAATGAGAGCATATGACGTAATTTAGATATATTTTTAAGATGGAAGAATGCGGTTTTACAGATACTAGACACGTGACTTTCAAATGAAAGATTGGTATCAAAGAGCACACCCAGGTTCCTAACCGACGACGAAGACTTAACAGAGCAGCCATCAAGTGTTAGACAGTATTCTAGGTTATTGCGTGAGGAAGTTTTTTGTCCAATAATTAGAAACTCTGTTTTTTCAGAATTTAGAAGTAGGAAATTACGAGTCATCCAATTTTTTATATCAGCTATGCATTCTGTTAATTTAGTGAATTGGTAAGTTTTGTCAGGTCGTGAAGAAATATAGAGCTGAGTGTCATCAGCATAACAGTGAAAACTAATGCCATGTTTCCTAATGATATCTCCTAATGGTAGCATGTACAGAGTGAACAGCAGCGGTCCTAGTACTGAGCCTTGTGGTACGCCATACTGAACTTGTGATCGATGAGACATCTCTTCATTTACTGCTACAAACTGATAACGGTCAGATAAGTATGATTTAAACCATGCTAGTGCAATTCCACTAATGCCAACATATTTTTCGAGTCTATTTAGTGGTCAATAGTGTCAAACGCAGCACTAAGATCGAGTAACACTAATAGAGAGATACAACCACGATCGGATGATAAGAGCAAATCATTTGTGACTCTAATGAGAGCAGTCTCGGTACTATGGTATGGTCTAAATCCGGACTGGAAATCCTCGCAGATATCATTTCTTTCTAAAATGGAACACAGTTGTGAGGATACTGCCTTTTCTAGAATCTTTGACAAAAGATTCTACTAGTCGAGTTGCTCATAAAATCTGATGTCTATTTCCAATGCTCCAACTTTGCTTATTTATACTTATATGATTGCCTTCATATTCACATTTATTTCCATAAAGTGTTCCTTTGCGTTGGAATTTAAATTGTCCCAAATTTGCTGTCCTCAGTCTCAACTCATTTTAAGAGTAAATAAACAACATGTATAAATTCAGCAGTAAAACGCCGCTTAATTGTGATCGGATCAGCAAAAACACATCAGGGTGGTGGACACAAGGTCTGATTGTTGTTGTTCTGTTTCTCATAGGATTAGAGTAAACACAACAAGAAGAGTTTGTTGAGGTTGCCATGGCATCGACAAAGGTAAATATCTTTTAACTGAAACAACCTGAACATTAAATGTAATAGCAAAATTATCATTTTGGTGCTTTTGTTACCGATGAAATGCGCGTGTTTAGTTTGGTAATTATGTTTACTATGTATTATTGCTGAAGGTCTTTACAGTGGAATTTATTAAAGCAACAGAGAGTGTTATAAACTGTATAAGACCGGAAGAAGAAAAGGCAGCAGATACCTCTCTGAAACAAGCATATGACTCTGATAATCTGAACAAAACCACAACCAGCACAGTTTCACTCTCCTTGTCGTTATGTTTATCTATTCACAAGTGCACTGGTATTGAGTTATTTTAGTTATTACCTATGAGATCCTTTTTTTTTTTTACAAGTGAAATGGTTCTATTAAAATGTAACTCAATATTAAGCCTGATATTGTCTCTTAGTATGACAAGAAGCCTGCGCCTGGAGACCTCATTGAGATCTTCAGAAGAGGATATCAGCACTGGGCGATCTATGTTGGCGATGGCGATGTGATTCACCTGGCGCCCCCCTGTGAGTGTTTCACATACTGAGCTGAACCTGTATTGAACCTGAATTTTGTTGCTTACTTTTCCATTTCTGTCTCCATAGCTGAGTCAGCTCAAGCTGGGCCCTACAGTGCGATGTCAGTACTGTATGACAAAGCCATAGTGAAGAAAGAAGAACTTTATGTTGTAGTTGGCAATGACAATTACCGTGTTAACAATCTTCTGGATGAGAAAAATGAGCCACGTCCCATTGAAGATATTCTACGGGACGCACAGAGACTTTTGGGAATGATACTTCAATATAATATTGTTACTAACAACTGTGAACACTTTGTTACAGAGCTGAGATACGGAAAGCCAGAGTGCCGCCAGGTACGGTTAGTTGGCATGTCATTCACACAAATGATAACTGTATGTTAATGAATTATAGTGTACTCATACAGTTGTGCTTGACATTTTTTAAACCATTTCGAATTTACTATATTTCTGCATAAACATCACCCCAAAAACCATCAGATTTTCACACTGAAAGTGGACAAAAAGAACCCAATCAAATAAATGAGATGCAAAATATTAAACTTGGGAATTTATATATTCAGGAAAAGTATCAAATATTTAATATCTGTGAGTGGCAAAAGTATGTGACCCTCTAGGAATAGGTGAAATTAGAGTGCGGAGGTATTTTCAATCACTGGGATGTTGTTGCTAATCGGGTGAGAAAAGGTTAGAAAATCGTCTCTAAAGAGTTCGGACTCCACAGATCCACACGGTCACACCAGATATACTGAAAGCACTCACAGATCATTAATACTGGAATATTTTCTCAATAAATAAATGACAACGTACATATCTTCATCTCATTTGTTTGACGGGGTTCTCTTTGTCCACTTCTGATTTTTTTGGGTCATGTTTATGCAGAAATATAGCAAATTCAGAAAGGTTCACAGACCTTCAAGCAGCACTGTACATGTATCATGTATTATTATACGGCTGTATTATGTTAAAATATTTGACATTAATTGATTTATTAATATAATAGATTAAACATGGATTATGGTCCACACAAGCTCTGACTTCAGTTTCAGGAACTTGTAACACAATAACTGAATAGAGATGCTGTGTGTTTATCTGTATAGGTGCGAGAAGCGGTGAAGAAAGCTGGTGCTGCAGCGGCTGGCTTTGGAGTTATTGCTGCTGTTGTTGCTGCTGCTAGATACTTTTTTGGTTCGAAAGACAAAGAAAAGTACTAATCAATCAAACTTCAAACAAACTGCTGTTTCTATTTTTGTGCCAATAAATATTTGACCAAACATTTTTCATTATGTAATTATTTTTCAAGTTGTGTGGTTTCATAAGACTCTTTTATTTTATGATTGTTCATATCTAGATGTAAAGTTATTACTTTTTTACAAGTTAGTCCATTTCAAATGTACTTATCTAATGAAAGACAGAAAAGTGTCCAGGGTGCTCAGGGAGTTCAGTCAGATGTTTGGGGTCTCTTTGGGGTCGGGAATTCCAAGGAAAACAGTGTGAAGTTGAGATGAACACAGCTCAGTGTAGTAGCTGTCGTAGGAGTAAGAAGAGCTGGAGTAAAACTCACAGCGGCCCTCCATCAGCGGCCTCCTGTCCTACACACACACACACACACACACACACAGTAACTGATGGTTTTCTGCATGAGCAGTGAGAGAGACATGTGTGAGCAGATACTCACGATGAACTCGGCCGCGATGATGCCGTCGATGATGGAGCAGAGGAAACACGACACGACGCCGAGACTGATGAAGATGATGGACGCCACCAGCTGACGGACAAACACACGTTTAATCAACACTGTATAGAATATTGCAGTATTTATTATTCATCGCTGTGTTAAGTTGATGTTCCTCATAATCTTGAATCAGAATCAGTTCCTCTTGCAGCATCTCGGGCGGGCTTTAACCTGTCACTCACATGAGATCAGCCAATAGCAAACCACAACCATCCAATCAATACCTCACAGACACAATCAAGCCCCGCCCACATGTGCTCTTGTTCCAGAAGCGTTTGGCTCGGATATATGACACAATAGAGGAGAAAAGACTGAGACTTCATGCTGATTTATTAACCCTATAAAGCCTGCTGGATAGGCCTCACCGTTTTCACAGATTCACGTTTTTTAAGTTTACACAGAAATGATCATGCTTTCAAATTTTTTTCTAAACTTGCACCTTGAAACCTGTTTCAAAGTTTGCATTCTCGAGCTCCAAACACTGATGTGTAAATGAACGGCCAGAACACATTGAAAGTTTCTGTTTTCTGTAGAACAGTGTCGTGTTAGCTAGCTAAGTTAATAACTAATGATCTTTGCAACGGAAGTGAATCAATCAAAACTAACTTTAGCTGGACAATAACTTTATTCTAGATCTGCTGTAAAGCCTAAACAATCTCTGTTACTGTAATCTCCTGTTATCACTGTAAAGCTGCTGTGAAACATAATATATTGTTAAAGCGCTGTATAAATGAAGGAGACTTGATGCTGTAGAATCTGATGTTCATTTCTAAGGCCTCTAACTGATCCTGTATGAGGCATGAGATGCTCAATCTAAAACACACATGCGAACTGCAGGCTCATGTCCATCCGTCAGGCTTTACAGGGTTAAAATCACAAACCCATCAGGCTTCTCCCGTCAGTGCAGAAGGTTGTGTGTGTGTGTGTGTGTATGTATGCATGTTGTGTGTGTGTGTGTTTTCTGCAGGTGAACTCGTGACTCTGACTGCAGTAATAAAGTAAATGTAGAGTCTGCTGGCACAGTGCATTATGGGTGATTTACTGTCCTGCGCAGGAAAGGTCGCGCTCACACACACACGTGAGCAGATCACACTCACGGCGTTATCTCCAGTTGGAGACGGTGTTAGACAAACCAACTTCTAACCCTAACAGTGTGTTATAATTCATTTGGACACACAACTAAGTACATTTTCAGGTATCAGTATGTTTCATTCAGTAAGTATCAGGATGTTTCAATTAAATAAACATCTAAACTTTAACCAACAGGTAATATCCCACATTTCTCCTTCATAAGATGATTTGTGGTCAATGTTTTGGTGATTAAACTTATAAAAACAGCCTTAATATAGCCTACTGTTGTTAGTCACACAGATCCCAAAATTCGCGCCGCTGAAGTCTCTCCTTCCGGTTCAAGGAGCCGTCACTCCAAATCTCACTAGCCAATGAGAGCAAACCGCTGTTAAGCCCGCCCACACGGTAGGTCTGTGTCAGAATTGCCAACGAAAATGTCAGAAGCGTAAATGAAAACTCTGGAAGTGCATTTGTAAGTTCAGATCAGCGAAAGAAATATGAGAAATAGTTAGCAAAACATGCAGTGTATTAAAAACGAAGTCAATAAATTTGCCAGCGAGTTATTCTTTTTCAGTTTCAAAGATATTTTATTCAGTTTCAATTTATATTTTCATTAGTTTCTTGAAAAGTTACGTTCATTTTTATTGGCACAAAAATAATTCCATATACCCCTGGACAAGTCTAAAATTTGCTTTCACAAAAATAAAGACTGACTTAATTTAGACCAAAAAAAATTAGACACCTTACCCCCAGGCTAACTTAGGTCTAAGACTCTGTTACCTTGGCAACCAGCAGTAACAATCAGTTACATTACAAACAGCCAAAAGAAGAGGGAAAATGGCTCATAATATCATTAAAAAAATTCTTAAAATAACTGCTCATTACTTCTGAATTTATAGTAGTTATTGTTCTTGTTAAGTAATGTTGTTGTAATCCTGTTAATGTATGTACAGTATAAACTGCAAACATGCTTGTGTTGGACACGTGTTTACAGGTTATATACATTTTTAGACATTGTAACCATGGTTACTACATTCATGGTTACAATGGTTTTACTGTAGTACTACAATATACGGTAACTGTAGTAGAACCATGAACCATGTTTATTTTTAAATACCAAAATACCAGTTACTACAGTCATGGAAAACTACAGTTTTACTATAGCATTACTACAATATAACTGTAGTAAAACCATGGTATTAAAACCATGTTTTTTAAAAACCATGGTTCGCGCTAAAATACCACGGTTACTACAGTCATAGTTAACTACAGTTTTACTAAAGTAAAACCATGGTTAATTTTCGTAAGTGACCCGTCATCGCCGATCTTCATCACCCTGGTTCTTCCCATCTTCATCTGCCTGTTAAGAGACAAATCATTACTGTCAGCTAAGTCTTCACCAGTTCAACAATCTTTATTCATCGCATCTGCATTTCTTCCCTGCATTGCTCTCCCCTCTGCACAACTAATAAAACTTGTTGTACTCACTAAACCTTGTCTGTCCTCTTCTGAGTGTGACAGCTGGGAGATTAAGTGCAAGATATTTGGCCAGTGATGGCCATTTTGTTTCCTCCTGTTGGTGCATGTGACTGTGCTTGTTTTCAACTTGTTTTTTTATTGGTTGTCCAAGTAGTGTTTTTTTTTTTTTTTTTTTTTGAGTAGATTGTTGTGATGTCCTTACATTAATTCACCACTAGATGGCACTCAATCTTCTTGAGTTAGATTCACGTGTTAAGTAAAGGGAAGAAGATTCAGAGAGAATGCTTGTGCATGTTATCCTGCTGGTTGATAATCGATATTAAAAGTTTACTGAGAGGAATACACTTTATGTTGCTTCTTGTCATGAACACATATCAAAACAAAAAAAAAAGTACGATTTTCTGATAATAGCATCAGTGAGTCTGTTCTCCTTTTCCCAGTCCTTTTTTGCCTTGTCCCTGTTTGCCCGTTACACCACTTGTAACATGGCTGAAGATGTTTCAGAACTACATGCTCGTCATCAATGCAACTGGAGATTCCTGCCCAGAAGCCAGAAAACGGGATTTGCTTCCTCACCTCGGAACGGAAGGACAGAGACCCATTGCATTAAAGCTTTGGACGAGCACTTCATTCCTAAAATAAATTTGATCGTGGAAAGACATGCCTTCAGGAAACGAGTGCAGAGATCGGTTGAAACAGTAGTGCAGATTTGGCGACTACTTGTGAATTTAATGACAATCTTGATGATATGCTGCACGACCAGTTAGTAGAGAACACTGCTAACCCTCGCATTCACAAAAGATTGTTAGTGGAATCTAAATTGACACTGGAGACTGCAATTACAATTGCCACACAGCTAGAGGACGCTGCTGCACAGGAAAACTCTTTTGCTATAAGCAATTCTTCTCCAGTACAAGCCGTACATGCCACTCCTGCGAGCGGACGACAGATGTGCATCCTAAGGCCAAATTCAAAGCACGTACCTCATCAAAACCCTCTGCTTCTTCTTCATCAGCTCGGACATGCTTCCGCTGTGTCTCCGATGGACGTCTTGCAAACACACAGAACTGCCCCGCTGCTGACTGAATATTTGCACGAGTCTGCCGTTCTGCTCCTACTCGTTCAGTGTATTCCATTCAATTGCCAGAGGTCTGTATTCTTTACCTACCTGGATCAACTCAGCACATTTGATGTGCGATGTGACCATAAATGCTACACCTGTGTCTCTTCAACTCACAGTGGACTCTGGTTCATCAGTGTCCATTCTGCTAAAACAATGGTGTGAGCACTCCTCCATCGCCTCCATCACAGCGTACTGCATTGGGCTGTGTTAAAAAAATGTACACAAAAGGTAAACATTTCTGACTCCGTCCCTCCTGTGAGACACAAATTGCATCACTTAGCTTTCTCTGTGAGAGACGCTGTTTCCACAGAACTGGAACGACTCTTGCATGCAGGTGTAGTTGAAAGGATCGACTCTCCATGGGTTTCTCCGATTGTTGTGGTCCAAAAGAAAGCGAAGGGGGATCGGCATGTGTGTGGATCTGCAAGGGCCCAACAAGGCAGATATAGTAGACAGCTACCTGTTGCTACACATGGAGGAGATGACATCACTGCAATTTGCAACTATAGACTTGGAAAAAGCATATCATCAGGTACCTCTTCATGAAGACAGCCGGGACCTCACTGCATTCATTACAAACGAGGGCCTCTTCGGGTTCTGCAGGGTACCTTATGGCTTGGCATCTGCTCCATCTGCATTTCAAAAGTGTCAATTTAGAAAGCATAGCTTGAAGTTTTTAGGACACATGGTGGCGTCACTGGATCAGGAACATCTCTCTGCAATAATCGATGCACCTGCTTCACCGGATGCTGTGGTCCACATTGCAAATGAGGGCCATCAGGGGATTGTGAGAACAAAGCAACGCCTGCGTAAAATGTATTGGTGGCCCAAAATGGACACACTTGTAGAAGAAAAAATGACTGCCTGTCAGTTATGCCTTTCTTTGGATAAGACTGTGAAACCATCTGCTGTGCCACTCCAGTCTGTTCCTTAGCTCTCTGCACATTGGGAAAAACTGGTGACAGACTTTGTGGGCCCTTTTGAGACTGCTGTTTGGGACTGTCAATATGCTCAATATACACTCACCGACTATTGTAGTAAATGGCCCGAGGTAGCCTTTACTGCATCTGTTGCAACAAAACAGGTGACTGCATTTCTTACTTCTGTCTTCAATAGATACGGCAACCCGACCACTCCGGTGTGTGATAATGGGCCTCAGTTTACTTCACCAGAGTTCACTGTGTTCCTGAAAGAGAGAGACATTAAGCACATTCACACATCAGTAAATTATCCTGCTGCATATGGAGCTATTGAACACTTAAAAGCCATGTTGCAGGTTAACCACCACTGTTGATCAATGGGTACATTAATCACTCAAGATATGTATACCATTTTTAAAATGTCTCAAAAATGGTCTTAAAGACCAGTTTTTTACGTTTTTTGGTATGAACGTTTTTTTTTACGCAATTCGGTGATGACGTCACGTTGGGGAGAAGCGGAGGAAAGGTAGCCTCAGCCAATACAGTTTGTATTAGAACTATGGCGACTGACTGGGAAAAATGAGTGAAAAATCAACGTTTTCTTTATATCTAGTGGCAGTGATCATGACATTAGTTCCGATAAGTACCGGTAAACTTTGTCTTCATCTAGAAATAGAAGGCATCATGCTAGCTATGGGCTAATTTGCCAGTCCCACCTGTTATCCACCCACTCCAGATAATCCCTAATTAAGTCTTTCCCCCAACGTGGTAAACACATTAATGATTAGTTATCCCACGTTTTGATGGTAGCCTACTAGCTCCAGTAACAGCATCGTTGCCAAGTGTTTCTAAGCGTTTACCTCTTCCTCCGGTGAAAATGTTGCAAACGCAGCCGCCGCGTGTCTGTCGCTGTTTGGCAGGTGCTTGTGTGGGCGCCGGCGGTGCCGTCCCATGGAAACTGCGTTGGAAAGCTTGTGCTGTAAGTGAGTGCGTTTTGGTCGCTGGTCGAGGACCTCACCCCGCGACCAGATGTGACGTGCCTCACTCAGCATCCAGGATTTGCATGCTGCCTGAATCCGTTTGTGCTGAAGATAGCATAAACCCATTTCACGCAGGATCATGGTCCCCTTCAAGCCGGCACTCACGAGTATGTTAATTGTTTGTTTACTTTACCATTCTTTTTACACGAAGTCTTATGAACCAGCTTAAACAGTTATAGGTGACTAGAGATGTGTTGTATAATCTGTGCTATCTGAATACTCTCGTCTACTCGTCTCTCTAGTCACTCTCAACGCTCTCAAGGCGGGCTTTGGAATATTCTCTCCCCAACGTGACGTAATGGAATGTATTGTGGCGGAAAGGAGAATGGTTGCAAACCGCTGTAAGATAGCCTACTTTTTCGTATTATATTGCGTTTTGTGATACCCAACAACATAAAATACAATGGATAACAGTTTATATGTTTATTACCAACAAGTAAACTGCACAAATTCGATGAAAAAAAAACCCTGCAACATGGCCTTTAAACAGAGTTCTTAAAAGTACAATTCAATCAGCAATTCTTCAATCAGCCCCATGGAAAGCAACAGTGACGGACTTCCTTCATATCTATCGTGCTACACCTCACGCTGTGACAGGTGTTCCCCTTTCAAATTACTTCATGGAAGGAAAATCTGTACCCGCCTCAATGTCCTGAAACCCTCACCTTCTGGTCATGAGCCTAAACAACTGCAGAAGCATGTTATGAAATCTTGCTTTGACCACAAGCATCAAGTGCGTCATTCTTCTTTCCAAAAAGGGGATAAAGTGCACTTAAAGTCAATAAATGTACCAAAAGCCCATCCAAAATTCACTCATCCAGTTGAGGTTAGGAAAAAAGTTGTCCCTTACACCTACCTCTTGGATGATGGATAGAAGTGGCATGCATCGTGTCTTGCACCCGTGCCGACTAATGCACTGGATAATGGACTGACCACCACCAATGCTGATTCATTTCATGTTTCATTGTCTGGAAATGCAGTGTCTTCTGATACTTGTCCACAGGAGAAATGTCAAAGATGTGAGCCAGGTTGGCTAAATGTCTCTTAGTCTGACAGAAACTGACATTGCATCTTGTAAAAAGGACCATTATAGGCCCCCTTTAATATTTTACCTTTTTTCAGTGTATAGTAATGGAAACAAAGTTCACAGCAGAATCACTGTTTCATCACTCGGAAACAACAGGATGCATACAACAGATGCATTTCAGGTTTTCTATGGATTATAGTTAACACACTTATGAACTCACATGCACATTCAAGTACTGAATAATAGTTGATTAGTTTTGTTCATATTGTTTTGTTCAAATGCTCCGTTGCATTCATTTGATAGTGTATACTTCATATATATGTGAAATTGTTGATGCATCACTGATTTGATGTTCTTTATTTCTATTTCATGTCAATTGTTGGCAACAGAAAGAATTCCTTTAACTTGGGAGATGAATATGTGATGTCCTTACATTAATGCACCACTAGATGGCACTCAAGCTTCTTGAGTTAGATTCATGTGTGAAGTAAAGGGAAGAAGAGTTAGAGAGAATGCTGTGCATGTGTGTGCATGCTATCCTGTTGGTTGATAATCGTTATTAAAAGTTTACTTAGAGGAATACACTTTCTTGTGTTTCTTGTCATGAATACATTACAATTGTTCTGTTTTGTTTTATTTTACAAGAAGTAATTTGGTGTGTCCACACGGAGTTCTGTGCATAACAATTTATATTGCTTTCAGAAGTGTGTGTGTGTATTGAGTGTGGTGAAAATCCGAGGGCTCCCGCTGACCGTCTCTCTCTTTTGGTTATTTATTTTACTGGTGGATTTGTTTATTTTGTTTGTGTTTTTTAAGATCTTGTGTAAAAATGTATGTGTGGACAAAATGTTTTAATTATCCTTGTATAATTTAATAAAGTGATCAATCAAATTCCAAGCTTCGCTTACGGTGGCCCAGTAGTGCACAACTCAACATAAAACCAACAACACAATGGAAATGCTCCGTTTCTCAGCCACTATATACCAGGGCTCTCAAGTGTCACGCATTGAGCGGGACAGTCACTCATTTCTGTCTTTTGTCACGCACTCCCACCACACATTGCATTTCTCATGCGGAAAAACTATTTATAATATATTTAATATGCCGCAGCGCCCACAATTTCTCTGGCCGCGCCGCTCTCACTATGGAACCAGCAGGAATCAAGCGTGTCTCCCCTGGAATTCTTAGTCGAGCCTGCCACTTATCAGCCAATCAAAAAAAAGAAAGGGTTCTTTCTTTTTTTTCAGGCCCCGCTCCGTCATCACAAGCCAGCATGAGAACGAGCATCGATGCAGAGCTTCTCCGTATGCTCACCAAGGCATACGCCGCATTCGGCGCTTCACACCATGGCTGTCCTTCAAGTTTTTCAGGCCAAACTTCTCCGCTCTTTGGACGAGTCTGGACCTGAACCGGAAGCTTTCAGGGATCTGTGTAGCGCCACAGACCTGGCCCTGTGAGCCACAAAGTCAACAGCCCAGGCGATTGGACGAAGCATGGCCAGCTTGACGGTGCTTGAGCGGCACCTATGGCTTAATTTGACTGACATGAAGGATGCAGATAGGACAGCTTTTCTGAACTCCTCTATCTCCACCACTGGTCTGTTCGGCCCAGCAGTCAAAGGGTTCGCGGAGCACTACACTGAGGCTCAGAAAGCGTCGCAAGCTATGCGTCACTTTCTCCCGAAATGCTCCAGCTCTGCTTCGAGCCTCCAAAAGAAGGCGCCACCTCCTCAGCAGGTAAAATCAGTGCCTCCAGTCTCCCAGCCCCGCCCAGTGGCTGAAGTCCGTCACCGCTCTCGCTTTGCAAAGCGCCAGCAGTTCCCTGAGAGATGGGGACCCCAACCCAAGATTGTGTTGGACCCCGAGCCTCGTAAGCCTTTCTAGCCTTAGGAAGAAAGAGAGAGTTTGAGTCCCGCTGAGGCCAGACCACTCTACAAAAAGCGTCTCACACATTTCCCAGTCCCCTTTTTTCAGGCGGCTGGAAATACCAATGTTGCAGTAAACGGGTCTGTTATAAAACACGCACAACTGCAATCAAACCGGTTTTATAACAACACAAATAAAGCATGAAAAGAGCTCTTTTCTGTCTGTTTCATATGTAGGTAACATGCCCACGATAAAGTACGCAGTACGCACCCCTACACACAAGCACTGTTCCCACAGTATTAACCTCTCCTCCAGCTCACGCTGGGGATGCAATAAATGCAGATCATGTGCCCACTGTACAGTACACACCCCTGCACACAAGCACTGTTCCCACAGTATTAACCTCTCCTCCAGCTCACGCTGGGGATGCAATAAATGCAGATCATGTGCCCACTGTACAGTACGCACCCCTGCACACAAGCACTGTTCCCACAGTATTAACCTCTCCTCCAGCTCACGCTGGGGATGCAATAAATGCAGATCATGTGCCCACTGTACAGTACGCACCCCTGCACACAAGCACTGTTCCCACAGTATCAAACTCTCCTCCACACAGCAAAATCCCCAGAGTTAAATTAACTCTGCTCAGAGAACATTTGGTCCCTCTCTACAGAGAGTTAAAATAACTCTGAAACAGAGTTAAAGTTAATGAGATACTTAAGTGATTAATTAAGTGATGATTTGGCATTAATGATTAACACCTGCTGTCAACAAGCAGAATCACTGAAGGAAAGAGAAACAAGAACAGAAAAAAAGAGAAACACAAGAACTACAACTGACTTCAGACACAGTCTTCGATGAAATCAACTGAAGACAAAATAAGACATTAAATCTCTCAAGATCTCAGCAGAGGAGGATTAAACAACTCCACAAACAGCATTACCAGCTTTACTTATTACTAACCAGATTGACTTTATTGAAAATGTTTGGTCACCATTATGGTGATGAGTGTTTCCTTTAGTGGGGCAGTTTGACTCTTAGTTTATTTTTTTGTGTGTTTGTGGTTTTTGTAACAGCTTTTACCAAAACACGTCATTTGTTGCAAAGAATACCAGAAGCAAAGATTTTCATGGTGATCTAGTTTTCAACAACAAAAAGTAGAATGATGCGCTTATATCATCACTGTCCAAAAGTGGTCATTTGATGTTAATAGATTATATTCACTAACAATACTGTCTTGTCACAGATTGGACATTTAAAATCTTTTAAAAACATAATGGGGGAATTAATTTTTTTCCTAAGACACAGACATCAAGAATCAGCATATGAATCTCAACAATGGTGACATGTTTCATGCCGCAATGCATCGTGGGAGCCATGAGTTTTATACTATTGTGGCTCCCAGCATGCATTGCAGCATGAAGCATGTCACCATTGTTGAGATTCATATGCTGATTCTTGATGTCTTTGTTTAAAACATTTTTTTTTTAATTAAAAATCCTATAATGTATTTTAAAAATCTAAATTCAGGATGTCCGATCTGTGGCTAGAGAGTATTGTTAGTGAATATAATCTATTAACATCAAATAATCACTTTTAGACAGTCATGAGATAAGTGAATTTTTTTACTATCTGCTGTTAAAAACTATATCACCTAATCATCTTTGTTTTTAGCTTTCTTTGTAACAAATTACGTGTTTTGGTAAACACTGTTACAAAGACCACAAACTCACAAGAAGAGTCAAACTGCCCAACTGAAGGAAACACTCATCACCATAATGGTGATCATACATTTTCAATAAATTGTCAACATCTAAACCTCTGTTAATTCTCAATAAGACTTTCTGTACACGTCAGACAGAAATAAAGTCAGTCTGGTTAGTAACAAGTGAAGCTGGTAATGCTGTTTATGGAGTTGTTTAATCCTCCTCTGCTGAGAACTTGTTGACAGCAGGTGTTCATCATCAATGCCCAATCATCACTTAATTAATCACTTAAGTATCTCATTAACTTTAACTCTGATTCAGAGTTATTTTAACTCTCTGTAGAGAGGGACCAAATGTTCTCTGAACAGAGTTAATTTAACTCTGGGGATTTTGCTGTGCAGCTCACGCTGGAAGGGTAATGAATGTAGTGCGTGTGCCCACTATGAAGTACGCACCCCTACACATAAGCACTGCCACCACAGTACCAATTCTCCCCCCGAGCTCGTGCTGAAGATGTAATAAATGAAGGTTGTGTGCCCACTATGAAGTACGCACCCCTACACATGAAAACTGTTCCCACAGTTTCAGTTCTCCCTCCAGCTCTGCTGGAGATGTGATGAAAGGTGTTCCCGCTGTAATGCACGCGCGCCTGCACATAAGCCCTGTTCACACAGCACTACAAGATGGCTGGGCAGCCGGGTGCCTGTCACAGAGTGGCCCCAGTCCCAGTCCACAGTTTTCATTCAACCCCTAGCTATGCGGGCCAAGGCCTGGGAGGCCATCCCCGGTATATTAGTATGGGTGTTGAACATAATAAATTGAGGCTACTCGCTACAGTTTGCTCGCAGACCCCCGCGCTTTCGAGCCGTGGTCGAAACGACAGTGAGAAGAGATGTGGCACACATCCTTCGCACCGAAGTGTCGAAACTGTTAGAAAAGGGAGCTGTCGAACCAGTCCCTCTTTCACAAAGCGAGTCGGGCTTTTACAGTCGCTACTTCCTCGTTTCGAAAAAGGATGGTGGCCTCAGGCCCATCCTAGACCTCAGACACCTGAACAAAGCGCGTATGACGCGCCCGTTCAGGATGCTGACAACCAAACAAATCCTTGCGCAAATTCTCCCAGGGGATTGGTTTTTCTCAGTGGATTTGAAAGATGCTTATTTTCAAATCTAGATATCTCCCCATCACAGGCCATTCCTGAGATTCGCCTTCGAGGGGCAGGCTTACCAGTACACAGTACCACTGTTCGGTCTATCACTGGCA
Organism: Rutilus rutilus; assembly: GCF_951802725.1. Classification (NCBI taxonomy): domain Eukaryota; kingdom Metazoa; phylum Chordata; class Actinopteri; order Cypriniformes; family Leuciscidae; genus Rutilus; species Rutilus rutilus. Next base: position 44,099,338 of record NC_140223.1, read on the forward strand.
CCTTGTACATTTACGAAGTGCATGGACGCAGCACTCTCCCCCCCGAGACAGCGGGGAGTGCGAGTGTTGATAACTCACAGATCCTGGCTCCTCAGCCATTTACAATGCCTGGGTCTGAGGATCAATGCTTCCAAGAGCACACTGTCTCCCAGCCAGAGTATCTCTTTCCCTGGTACAGTGATAGACTCTATATAAATTAAACCGCGCCTTACGTCAGAGCGCGCACTCACTATTCAATGCCTAGCGGCATCTTTCAGAGCAGGCGCTTGTGCGCCTCTCAAGAGATTTCAGAGGATGTTGTGTCTCATGGCCTCAGCATCACCGGTACTCCAGCTTGGACTACAGCACATGCATCCTCTTCAGCGCTGGCTGAAACCCAGAGTACCGGCTCACACGTGGCACATTGGCCACTTACAAATCAGAGCGAACCACGGCTGTATCAAAGCCCTGGCTCCCTGGAAAGCAGCCGACTGGTATCAGTCAGGCGTGAGTATGGGTGTAGTTTCAAGGCGAAAAGCAATCTCGACAGACACCTCCAACCTAGGTTGGGGGGCCCCTTACGAGGACAGGCCCGTCTCTGGCCTATGGTCAAACCCAGAGAAGCACCTACATATAAACTGTATAGAGATGAGAGCGGTTGCTCTATCACTGAAAGCTTTTCTCCCATATCTAAAAGGCCACCACGTCCTGGTCCGTACGGACAACATGGCAGTGGTGTCCTACATAAATCGCCAGGGCGGTCTCAGGTCAAACAACCTGCACGCCATGGCCATGAGTCTCATTCTATGGGCTCAGCACAACCTGCGCTCGCTGAGGGTGGCGCATGTGCCAGGCATTCTGAACCAGGGTGCGGATATGCTATCCAGAGACAATGTTCCCCCAGGGGAATGGTCTCTTCACCCACAGACGGTTCAGCTGATATGGAGCATCTTCGGCGAGGCAGAGGTCGCCTAACATTTTTCTCAAAGAGCAAGGCTGAGCCGTCCGCTATATGCATTTCCTCTGGTCACGATGCTACCACAGGTCATCGAACGGATCAGGGAAAGCAAGTGTGCAGTGCAACTAATAATCCCTCTCTGGAAGACCCAGTTATGGTTCTCCGAGTTGGCACAACTGCTGGAAGCAGCCCCATGGCCAATACCGCTGAGGAGAGATTCCGCCTCACCGCTGCGTGAGATTGCCTCCTCACGCAGGCAAATGGGAAAATCTGGCATCCCCGTCCCGACTTGTGGGCCCTTCATGTATGGCCCCTCAATCGGTACCCAGGTGTCTCCTGGATAGGGTGCTAAAAACCATCACTGAAGCAAGAGCGTCTTCGACTAGGCGCCTCTACACTAAGAAATGGGCGGTGTTCTCTGGCTGGTGCGCAGCACGGAGCCTGGACCCCTACTCATGCGAAGTGCCAAGTGTACTCACCTTTTAGCAAGAGCTCTTAGACGCGGGTCGCACCCCCTCCACGCTCAAAGTATATGTGGCGGCCATAACAGCATCTCACCCTCTTGTGGCCGGACAATCACTAGGAAGAAACGACCTCATCATCCGCTTCCTTAAAGGGGCAAGGAGGCTAAACCCTCCGCGACTCCCCTCTGTGCCTATCTGGGACCTCTGCATGGTCCTGGATGCAATGAAGTGTGCCCCATTTGAGCCGCTTCGGGCTGCGGCCGCACCAAGGGTCTCGCCGTCTCAAAGCAAAGATCATCGCGCTGGATAGTTGATGCTGTCGCGCTGGCTTATGAGTCTAAGGGCCTTCATTGCCCCTTAGGCGTCAGAGCTCATTCCATGAGAGGTATGGCCTCGTCTTGGGCTTGGTCAAGTGGAATACCTATTGAAGATATCTGTGCGGTGGCCGGCTGGGCCTCGCCGTCCACATTTATGAGGTTTTATAACCTGGAAGTTATACATTTTTTCAATACAAGATGTGTAAGCACAAACCCCCTGAGCCTACATATCCGGTCCTGGCTAAATTCGAACTGCGGTTCTCATATATATACATTATAAAATGTTTTGGCCCTCATTAGGCCCATTCCTTGTTTTTCCCTATACGAAGCCCGTCACGGACTGGCTTTTATTAGGTTCATACTTTTCTGTAAGCCTCAGGCATCTTGCCTTGGGCTACTGTAAGGAGAGAAGTTTAACCACGCACGGCGTTTTGAAGGGGGTTCCCATAGCGTAAGGTAGCCTTACGCAATACGAAAGGGAACGTCTCGGTTACTAACGTAACCTTGGTTCCCTGAGGTGAGGGAATGAGTATTGCGTAACCCGCCATGCTACTCTGCTTTGATCAGGGGATTGTTTCAGTCAATTAAACCCGAATTCCTTGGCTAAACCTGAATTCCTTGATAAAGACACGCACAAAGCGCAAAGCGGCCTGATTGGTTCACGCGTCTGACCCGCCTCGCCATAGGTTTGTGCAGTTGCCGCAGCGCAGCTGCAATGCGTTTTAAAAATTTGGCTTCAATATTCAATTCTCGAGAAAAGGAGTTTTCCCATAGCGTAAGCTAGCCTTACGCAATACGAGAGACCTCTCGAAAGGGAACCGAGGTTACGATTTTCTTCTCTATAAATTATTTGAATGTGATTGAACTTGTACCTGATTCCAACTACGGTGATTGCCAGTTTGGGTGGATAGAACAAACTATAGTTTATCCCGGCAGCTTGTAGCTTTGCCTTCCCTGGGTTGAATGCCACACAAAGTCCATGCAAACTCTGGACTCACATTGGGGAAGATGTGTGCCGGGGCAATAATCACTTACTTATTGGAGGAGCTCCCTTCTTTGCTGCTCACTCCTTGCAGGCGGAAGCGGATTGTTTTCTCATCAATTTGGGAGAGATGCCCAGCTGTGTCACAGTTGTGCCCTACTTTCTATACTTGTTAATGATTGTCTTCACTGTGTTCCCTGGTATATCTAATGCTTTGAAATGTTTTTGTAACACTAACCTAAGCGCATGCGATACCTTTTACCAATGAGATCCCATTGATGATTTGTAAGTTCTTTGTGGTCCGTGGTTCTTGTAGTAGCATGCAACCAAGTTGTCAGGAAAAAAAAAGAACTGCTGAGATTTATTTGGAGTTAACCAGAGTCACATCAGGTGAAGACAGCTGTGTACTATTTCACATGAGCTTGATGATTAGTTCATGCTCGATTTTAAGGTTTTTCTGAAATGTGTCATTTTGGTTTTCACTTTTACATTGAAGGTGCAAAAGTTCTGATATGACTAATCTTTGTCTCATTTTTTACATCACAAAAACCAGCTGTTTTAACAGGGGTGTATAGACTTTTTATATCCACTGTAGATGTAACAACATTACTGTGTGTGTGTGTGTGTGTGTGTGTGTGTGTGTGTGTGTGTGTGTGTGTGTGTGTGTGTGTGGTCCTATCATCACAAGGATAGCAATATCAGATTTTTTTGACCTAGTTGGGACATTTTTGGTTCCCTTTGAGCGAAACAATTATTGATCACTCTGTGAAGTTTTTTGAAATTGTAAAAATGCAGAAAGTGCTCTATTATGTTTATGGAAAGTCCCTATAAAACATGGAAACCCAACATTTCAAAGTCATATCAGCTAATACACTGTCCCATTGTATGCAGTGTTTGTGGGTCCAGTAGAAATAAATGGGGATAAAGAGAGTCTGATTATTCAGATGATACCAGTTTTATCATTCTATCATTACAAATCAAAAAATAACCCAGAAGTAAAGCTGTCGTTTTTTTTTTTTTTTTTTTTAAGAACAAACGTGTGGCAAATTTGAGATGACATTAAATTGTTGATTTTAAAAAATAAAGGTAGATTGAATGGTCAGTAAAAAATATCAATTTAGCATTGCATGTTTTCAGCATTAGCTATTACATTCTCATTAGATGATGTAATATTGAATGCACACTAGGGAGTATTTTGTACATAGAAGGCCTTGTTGATGGTTGCTTCCGAAGTGTCAGTAAATCATTTTGCTTAACCTCAGCCAAAGCACTCATACTGCTCTTATTTCCTCACGGCCAGTGCTTTTACATCTACATCCCAGAACAAATATACCAAACTGCTGACAGATTTCTCTGATGTGTAAAAACTACACAGTACATCTGTCAGACTATTCCATTTATGTCCCTGTCTAAACTTGAAGCCCTCTACTTATTCCCCTAGCTTCGTCCCCTACCTTCCAGCAGGCATTAGCACAGCCTCTCCTTTTCTCTCTGCTGATGCAGTGATGTGGTATTTGGAGAATTCTGGTCTCTGACCAAACTAAAGACTCTTGGCTTGGATCCTGTCCTCACCCAGGCCTCTTCCCAAATAAGGCTTTGCTTTAACAAAGGGCCGAACTATAAACCGTAAGTGCTGAGTGGAGAGGAGGGTGGACTTGAGAAAAAGACTATGTCCTTTTAAGGTGCCAATTTCCTTTTCTCTGCCCCCTCACTGAATGCCTTGTTTTTTCATTTCTCTAATGGTAAAGACATTTACTCCTGAAACATCAACAGGGACGACTGCTGAACTCTTGTATCTAGACACTCTCACACTAAATCCATTGCTCCAGGTTGACTGGTGACTGCACCAAGGACAAGGTCATCTTCATTTTTACTAGAGTAAGTATGTTTTTCATATGCTATCAAAGACCTTTCAGTCAGTTATTTTGCTGATTATTGTGCCTTGTGAATGACATGAAGTATACCAATACATCTCACGCACAATCTACGTACTACAGTTAAAAAAGGAAAAAATGTTCAGACCTGATAAACTAGCTTATTACTAAGTTAATTTCAGTGTTTCAGTATTATTTGAACTTTTGATATGTTGCATTAGCTTATTTGTTATGACCTTTTAAAGTGGGAATTTACCTGAATTTTAAAGTGTGTAACGATTATCAACCACATATCTTTCTTCCCTAACAACTAATGCAGACCCAGTCCATTTATATAAATGTCCTATGATCTTTTTATCCAGACCAATACTTGGCCACTCAGACTGGGGTGAGAAAAGAAGACTTACCTAAATTATAAATATAAAAAAAAAATAATAATAAATGCAATGCAATGCCTCCCAAAAGTAAATGGACACTTTCGTGGCACTTACAAAAGTGTAAATGTCATTGCATTAGAAAATATTGAAGCAAGTGTTAGACCTACTCAGAACTACACTTTTCTGACCCATTTTTTAAATGAATTGTTATCTAGAAAGTCATTTGGTTTCACTTTATTTCAATGTCCCACTTTAGACATTCTACTAATTACTTTGCAACTACATCAACTAACTTTTATTAGAGTATTAGACTGTTAGGTTAGGGTTCGGGATGGTAGAATATATTGACATGTACAGTAGTTGCAAAGTTACTTATAGTCAGTAGAATGTCTGTTGGAGGAGCATCACAATAAAGTGTTAGCAGATATCAATCAGACAGTGTGCTAATACTAATAAAGTTAGTTGACAAATAGTTGCAAAGTTACTTATAGTGAGTCATATTTCATTAAAATAAAAAACATTAAGAAAGTGCACATTTTTGCTGTAATGCTCATAGGGTGAATGTCTTGAAACTCATTATTTAAGGTTGGAACTTCAGAGGTGGTGTCCTAAACCGCAGAATGGCAGCACAGGTGACTGCTGCTCTGTGTGTGTGTGTGTGTGTGTGTGTGCGTGCGTGTGTGTGTGTGCTTTGCAGAGGAATGTCAGAATGTCATTAATGGTGTTTCTAAACAAACGCTCTGGAGGAACATGTTCATCTAATCCTGTCATAAACATTATGGCTGCTTATCTGACTCCAGTGATAATTCTTCCAAGAGCCCCCATTCACTCAAGGACTACGTGAACATGTGAACCTGTGCCTTTATGGTTGCTTTTTGTATAACAGTTTAGCTCAAGAAATCCATTTGACACAACATAAAAATTGAGCTGAACTGTTTGCCGTTGGAAACATGTTGGCCTGTTTACGCTGCACAACATCTATAGGCTACGCATGATTTGTAAGTTCATTTTTTGAAGGCTTTGTGGCTGCTTTTAACTGCATCATTGTCTTTTTCCACTTTATGCTGCTGATGTTTTAGATGAAATTCATTTTAAATTGAAATGTAATAAAAGTTTTAGGAGAAGAGGATTTTCTGGGGAGGTAAATGGCACAAACTTTACAAACTTGTTCCTGTTTTATATTTTGTCCATAAAACAAGCTATTGAACAAACAAACTATTGAAAATGTCTAATAACATTTGATAAAGGAAATTTTCAGACACACTACAACACTACACTAGTATGGGGCGCCGTTTGTAAAGAAAATAACAGCAACATTTTGTCACATTTAGCTTCAAACAATGTTTAAAAAACTGGTATGAATTTTTGACGGTCACTTTTTAGCACATTTACAACAATATTTGTCAACTTAGAGATATTTTAAATAGTTAAATCTAAATATTAAATGTTAAATCTAAATCTAAATGTTAAATCTAAATCTAAATCTAAATGTTAAATCTAAATCTAAATGTTAAATCTAAATCTAAATGTTAAATCTAAATATTAAATCTAAATCTATATCTAAATGTTAAATCTAAATCTAAATCTAAATGTTAAATCTAAATATTAAATCTAAATCTAAATCTAAATGTTAAATCTAAATGTTAAATCTAAATCTAAATGTTAAATCTAAATCTAAATCTAAATGTTAAATCTAAATGTTAAATCTAAATCTAAATGTTAAATCTAAATATTAAATCTAAATCTAAATCTAAATGTTAAATCTAAATGTTAAATCTAAATCTAAATGTTAAATCTAAATATTAAATCTAAATCTAAATGTTAAATCTAAATCTAAATGTTAAATCTAAATCTAAATGTTAAATATAAATATAAATCTAAATGTTAAATCTAAATGTTAAATATAAATATAAATCTAAATGTTAAATCTAAATGTTAAATCTAAATCTAAATGTTAAATATAAATATTAAATCTAAATCTATATCTAAATGTTAAATCTAAATCTAAATGTTAAATCTAAATGTTGAATCTAAATCCGGTTACCGACATTTTGGATTCAACATTTAGATTTAGATTTAGATTTAACATTTAGATTTAGATTTAGCATTTAGATTGAACATTTAACATTTAGGTGTAACATTTAATACTTAGATTTAACTATTTAAAATATCTCTAAGTTGACAAATATTGTTGTAAATGTGCTAAAAAGTGACCGTCAAAAATTCATACCAGTTTTTTAAATATTGTTTGAAGCTAAATGTGACAAAATGTTGCTGTTATTTTCAGCGTGAGCCGCTTTACAAACGGCGCCCCATACACTGGAGCAAAAATCAATACAAAATTATGATAAAAGTGACATGGAATAGCATATATTAAATGTGTCTTGATTTGGTAGTTACTCCAGAGATTAGTACACACTGAACATACGTCAGGTCCTACACTATTGACAGTCTCCTCTTCTCATCTAAGCAGGGAGCTTCAACTATGGCAAACAAGGGTCCATCTTATGGGATGAGCCGCCAAGTGCAGGATAAAATTGAGCAGAAGTATGACACTGAACTGGAGGCGCGTTTGGTGGAGTGGATTATGACCCAGTGTGGGCCTGCGGTGGGAAAGCCAGAGGCAGGAAAACTGGGTTTCCAGACCTGGCTCAAAGATGGATGTGTAAGTAAGGCATGCCTGTTATTCTCAGGTAATTTTGGCAATCATGAAAGCAAAAGTTTGTACACATAAAATAAAAATAAAAAAAGCCTATTTTCTGCCTTATTCTTTGATCTTTTTTATTTTTTGCATAAAACCATAAATATATGATGACTTAATGCACAAGTGTTTGTAGTACATAAAACAACCATAAAATTGTCATCAGGAAAATATGGGGAAAATATTAGTGAATACAAATTATTGGTTTTGTTCAGCAGTGTATTTGATTTCTTAGACAAATAATGAAAATAAAATCGAATTTCTAATAACAAAGATCAGAAGAAAAAAAAAAGGTATTATCCTTGACATTTCTGTCTGCCTCACTTCTGAAATGATGGCTACGCCCTTGTGCCAAGAGTCAGACCTTGACAACAAATTAAAAAATGTCAAGGCCTGTGTACCTTTAGATCATTTTTTGTCTTGTTTTTTACTTCTAAACGGAAAAACGAAGAAACCGTTCATTTATCACATATTCGACCCTTTTCATGAACATAAATAAACAAATCTTACGTCGTTTTTTCATATTTTTTATTTTTGTTTTCATCACACTTTGTTCTAATCAGTCAATTGGAAAAACAATAAAACCAAAATGTATAAACAGCTTGAATATTCGATCTCTACATGGGCGGGAATAAAACACCCCTTTCCGCTGATTGGTTCCGAGTTTATTGCAACTATATTTAATCTCTTTCTCATTAAAACAGCCAGACTAATAAATGGCTTGACACAAACCGTACCGGTCCGGGGCAGAGCCTAGAGAGAGCTTTCTTCTGTGTAGGCTACACATACATTTAGAGAGAATCAGTATGTTGAAGCCACCAGTCCACTGAGTTCCAAGTAGATGATGTTTTCAAGTGGAGGCCTGTGGTAAGGCCACCTTGATACTTTCCCTGTGGTGAGTGAAGTTGGCAAGAGAGTTGTTATGCTGAGGCCACCGCTCCACTGAGCTCCAGAAAGGTCATGAATGCGTGTGTGATTGGCCCTCAATTCTTTGGGCTGCCCTAATATCCAGCCTAGGCTTAGTGTTTTAGGAATGCGTCTCTTAGATAGGGCAGTTTTTGCTGTAGCATCTCCGCCTCCTAGCCTGCCGTAGCTCAGAGTAGGCTACTTCTAAAGGAGAGCATCTCCAGCCCAAGACTGGCAGCTAGTGATCCTGGTACGCTTCCTCTCACTGTGAGAGTCGCCCTGCCGGGGCCCACCTTCTGCATTAGGCAAATAAAGCGAGTTGCAGACCCTGTGGCCTCCTGTTACTGCTTAGTTTGAGCTGACTCCTCTAGTTCCTTAGCGGTGTTTGGCACAGACAAATAGCCAGGTATTGCTGGCTATTTCTTCGGAAAGCCTCCCCTGTGGTTGTCACCTGGGCGTTGTCAGGCTTTCTCTCGCTTAGAGAGTGACAAGCACTATGCTGAAGCCGCCGCTCTCTAAAGCTTTGGTAGTAGCATCATCTAGCCTTTGGCCTTTAGAATAGACTCTTCTGTGAAATCTCCTTGATTTTGACCATCAAGTCGTAGGGTTGAGTGGTTAGGCCTCTTCCAAGGAATTTCTTCCTGCTGAGGCCTCTACTCCTCCAGAGCTAAGCTCAGACAGCAACCTGTCTTGGAGCTGGAGTCAATTAAATGTTCAGGTCTCCACCCTTGAGTTTTTATCTCGGGTGAAGCTGATATAAGAACTCTTCGCTCCCAGAGCCCTGAAGCCCTGAATCCAGGATGGCGTTGAGTACGCTCCCTTAGAGCTCAAATACTTGCCTAGAGCTCATGTCGTGTTATTCTGGAGTAGTAGGCCCTGCATTAAGGGGCCTCCTCGACAGCCTGGTTGCATGACATCTATGCTCCCCTTTCTTAAAGGGTAAAAGGCGCTAAGCTGTGTACATTGCTTGTGTTGGCAATGTGAATGAGTATCCCAAGACAAGCAGACCTCTGGTCTCTGATCAGATCCAGTTTTTAGCACTTTCAGCTAAATCAGTGTCCTAGCTCCCTAGTTACATCATGTTACAGGCTCCTCTGGAGCCTACCTGTTATTCCTTAGAGCTTGGTCGATGCTCTGCTCGGTTGAGTTTGGTAGTACTCCCCTCATTTGAGAGGGTCTTTCTGTAGAGTACTTCACTCCTGGAGTCTGGTCAGAAGATTGAAGGACTCTCATGAGACCTCCCTGGTAGATCAGTGTTTATTAGGCTGTTAGGTGCTCCCTTGTTCGAGAGGGTCGTCCTGTAGAAGAGCTGGAGGTACTTCTCTCATTAGGGACCCTGTGTACAGTACCCAGGCTCCACAGTGCTTTGAAAAGGATAGCACTCTGTAGGTCCAGGGTCGAGCAGAGTAACTCCCCTCGCTTGTAAGGGTTTGGAAAGCACTATGCTGAGTCCTGCTCCCCAGAATGCCCGTCTCTTTATTCGGTGAGAGCTGGTTAGTGCCTTTTTGTCGCTGGCCAATACGATTGCTGTGATTTGACAGTTGCTTCAGATACCAGTCATGCTGAGGCGTTCCCCATAAGCATCTGAGGACGCAGTGTCTTGTTCCCTGAGAACAGGGTTACAGTCGTAACCTGAGACGTTCCTTGAGAAGTGGAACTCAACACTGCATCTTGGATCGACGCTATGGGGAATGCCATCAGTGTGACCGGTGTCTGAAGCACATGTATACACATGACAATTTCATTAGCTGGTGACAGCCTGTGATGTCATAAGTGGAGCGCCTGCAACTATAAGAGGGCACCCGTAGAACACGTCATCAACTTCTTTTTCCGAAGGAGACGTGCTGGCAGATGCAGTCGCATGGGTTTACCAATGTATCATTCCCCTTTTCAGGGAACCATGGTTACAATCGTAACCTGAGACGTTCCATTTCAAAGTAGAACTCAACACTGCCTCTTGGATAAACGCTATGGGGAAAAAATACCCCCTCCGGCATGCCGTGGGGATGCCTGCGTCACTAGGTGAGAGTATGCACAAACAGAGTGGGCATAGCATAGCTTGACTATTAGCCAGAGTCAGAGCGTCAAACCCAGGCTGTGTCCTAAAAAGACGTACACAAGAGACCCTGGAATTCCACTACTCTGGGGTTTTTTTTACAGAAAAGGCTGTAATACAAGAATGGCAATCACTTAATCGCACAGATTCTTGTAATGAACTAATCCCCAGGCAGCCGCAGTGGAGCTGCAGCTCTGTTCAGTTACCCTAAGCAAATAACGGGAGTGCTCACACCATCCCTGTCATTCTTCCCAGAATCCAGGTAGATTTGCTCGCACTACTTTATTCAAAGATTAAGTGTAAGGATAACTGGGGCTTTAAGAAATACCCCTTTTCCACCAAGGCAGAGCTGGTGCTGGTTCGGAGCCAGAGCCTAGTTTCAAATCGGTTCTTTGTTTTTCCACCGCCAAAGCACCAGCTCCGAACCAGTAAAACTGGTTCTTAAGTAGCACCAAATCATTGCAGGGTCTAGAACGGACCCAAGAAAGAACCGCTTGCGTCAGAGGCTGGGGGCGGGGTTACCGTGGCCAACAAGACTGAAGAGAAACTTGTGACCGCCATTTTTAAATAGCAGCTAGTCGAGCTAATAGCAGCTCGATTATAATATCAGTCTATGTAAGTTACGGCGAGCTGCACGAACACGTTGGATTCGCCGTGTTTGGATGCCGATTTATTTTCGCAAACCCATGAGCATCCATAGTAACGCAACGTCTATTATTGTTGATGCCTTGTTCGAGATGCATCGGAGCAGCGTGGACCGATCAGAGATTCGGGAGTGTTTGGAGATCATACGACTCCTTGTGCTTTTTGATCGCTTTCGCAGTGCTTTGATTTCATGTGCTGATCGTTCTGCGAGAAGCCGATGCATCTCGAACAAGTCTGGTGTGTTTGTGTTTGGCGCTGCCGCACTAGCGTTGCTGGGCAACATGATACGTATGCAGTGACGTAAGATATAGCTCTGTTGTGGCTCTCTGGCCGGTGGAAACGCAAACGGGTTCTTAGTAAGCTCGTCAGTCGAACCAACTCCGAACTGGCAATAGCTCTAGCTCTGAACCAGCACCCGGTTCTTGTTGGTGGAAAAGGGGTAAAAGAGGCATGGATCCCTGCTTTAATAGTCGAACTGGTCTGGGAGGAAACACCTCCCTCAGCCCTAAGGCTCAAAGGGGCAGCTTGCCAAACCTTATTTAAAGCTGCATTCAGTAACTTCGGGATTTCTTCGCTGTATTCTCGCTCTTTGCTCGCAGGTTTCTCTCTAGAGCTCCCCCACAGCTTCAGAATAGATATTTGACAACACTGTTGTAAAAACTCGTTGGCTATTCTCAGACACCAGAGGCTAGCAGATCAACGACATCAAAGCAGATGGGACATTCTTTAAAACGTCTTCTTCATTCGGGTTCGAACAGCGTGAGGGAGCGCAATAATGACGGCATTTTAGCAGATTTTTTTTGGCCGTAAAGCAATTGTTTACATCGCGAGACCTGATATCACGCGAGACTTCCTGACGTCGTGGCCCGCCGCCCCAAAGTTGCAGGTGCGTATTTTCCGCTCACGGGCACCAGGGGGGTGTGAAACGACCACCATTCAACCCGAAATAAGTAATATAACCATTCCAATGACTCCGAAGCTGTTCAGTTAAGGTAAAAAAAGATACTTAGTTCACCTTTAACCTTACTTTTTTAAAAGGAGTAGGCTTGCTCTGTTAAGCCACACACCGAATACATCACTTGCCCACCCTGGCACCGCCCTCACTGTAATTTTGATTAAAAATAATTTAGTTCAGTTAGAGAACAGATAACAATCATAAGTGATTTAAAAGCGAGGTGGAAAAGAGGGAAAAAATCCGTCAGCAGTTTCTCGAATGCATCATAATGAGCACATCCAGCTTCCTCAAGGAGTCGAACGCGTTCCACCGGTAGCGTTTGTCTTACACTCGCATACAAACAAGCATCTCCTGAAGACAATAAGGTTGATGACGTGTACTACGGGTGCCCTCTTCTACTTCCAGGCGCTCCGCTTATGACATCACGGGCTGTCGCCAGCCAATTAAATTGTTGTGTGTTTACACATACTTCAGACACTGGTCACGCTGATGTGTTCTCCATAGCGTCGATCCTAGACACAGTGTTGAGTTCCTCTTCGAAAGAGAACAATCTAGGTTATTCAGGAGATAAAATGAACAGGGATTGAAAAAGAGACACCAAAGTATACACAAGGAATGATAGGACACGCCAAAATCAAATTCATGTTGAGTGATACATAATCAAACCACATTAGTTATATCTGGATGAGTAACCTGGTCACTCAGTGTTGTTATGACTACGTTTACATGCAGCCAATAACTCGTTCAAAACCGGAATATTAGCAATAACCCGGTCGCGCACGGCCATGTAAACACCGGCAAAAACCCGGATTTGCTCATATCCTGGTTTTTAAAAACCCGGATATGATCCCTGGGGTACCCCTTTTCTAACCCGAATATTTGGTCATGTAAACGCGTATCGGCATATCCCCATCAAAAGGAACATTGATTTGTGTTCTGCGCATGTTCTATTCGCAAGGAATCTTGGTCTTTTAAGTAGAGACGGCGCATACAGAAACCCGCGTGCAGTATACCGGAAGTAAACAAGAAGTAGAGGTAAGCATGGCGAGACGCAGCACAGCACCACACTTTTGGAGCAAGGAGGAAAGCGCAAACAAAGGCGATCGCTATCTGCCCCGAACTATTCATTATCCGCGTGTTGCTGCTGTTGTTGTTGTCTTTGGATACAGGAAGAAGAATCGGAAATGACGCATATTGCGTCTTAAGGTTGTCCGTACGTCCTGACGCTAACCGTGCGTCGCCGTTTACATCGGGATATTGCCAATTGATTACAAATTCCATGTATACAGGAGTAACTCTCTCTGCTCACGCATGTAAACGGGTTATTCCGAATGTTTCAGAAACCCAAATAGTGACCTTAACCCGACCATAACCCTAATTTTAACAGCTTGTAAACGTAGTCACTGATGTCATTCATAATTATGATCACATTTATGGAAAATGTAGAGTGTAATCCCAGCTAACAATTTTTGGTTCCCATAACGTTAGTTTTTGGTACCCAGAACATTCTCAGAATGTTAGTTTATGGTTCCCAGAACGTTATTTTTTATGGTAACCACCCAGCAACGTTCTGGGAACGTTATTTTATTGTTACATAAAAATAAAACCAAAAAAGAACGTTCCCCTAACGTAAGTATTTGGTTGCCAAAAAAATAACCAAAAAATAACATTAGGGGAACGTTCTGTGTTAACTGGGATGTAGAGTGTAATCTTGTTTTCTTTGCCCGTTCTCAGGTTTTGTGTGAGCTCATCAATAGTCTGTGTAAGGAAAAGCCCATAAAGAAGATCCAGAGCTCCAGTATGGCTTTCAAACAGATGGAGCAAGTGTCACAGTTCCTTAATGCTGCGGAGAGATACGGCGTCATCAAAACCGACATGTTTCAGACGGTAGATCTGTGGGAGGGTGAGTATGCCAACACATCACAGACCTTTCTCCAACAAATATATATTCTTCATAGACATTCAGATCCCATATCAAGATTCAGTGTACCAGTTTAAAATATTGTTTACAGCTCTTTAACATTACATAAGGTTGTTAAATAAATATGGTTGAATGATTATTAATGTATCACATGCCATATATGCAGTTTAAGCATGTCTGATTAATGAACAGGATATTAAATACAGTCATATTATTTGACTGATTAGTGTGTGCAATAATACAAAATGAAATGAATGTAAAAAATATATTTCCTACATATCCGAGTGTCATAGAAGTCTTTTTGATCAATCAGAAGTTTTTCATATTGTCTTATGTTTAGCATGACCTTGTAAAGATCAATATTTTCAACTCTGCTATGCATCAGGGGGGAAATCAATCAGTGATCCTTCTTGTTGCACCATATTTCTTAGTACAATGTGACTGACTAAATAATGTGGTGAAAATATATTTTCTATTTATTAAACTATGTACCTTCAAGTAATATTAACCCATCCATCGATCACCATTGTCCTTGTAATAAGTGTAATGAAAGTGTTTGGAGGAGAAATTTTTCAAAGTGAATTGAAAGCAGTCTCTCCTGGAAAAGACAAAACAGCGCTTGACCTTCAGGAATGCAACAGGTGTTCTGATTCTTTCCTGAAATACAACACAGGAGAATGTAAAATTATCTCTCATGCTACAGTAACAATTGCATTTAACGGGTGTCTTTAATTACTCTGTGTGTAATGTCACATTCAAACCACAATAGGTGTTGTCCTTGACCCATACACATAATTCCAAGTACCAAACAACAAGTATCTGGCATCTATTGACCAAAAATAATTCAAAATGTAATCAATTAAATTAGAACAAACAGTATTAATGCAGGAATCACTGTGGACGAAAAAAAAAAAAAAAAAAAAAAACCATAACAGGTCAGGGGTCTCATTTATAAAGCGTGCGTACGCACAAAACGGGGCTGGAAACGTACGTACGCCAGTTCCCACGCAAAGGTTGTGATCTATAAAAAACAAACTTGACGGGAGAATGTGCGCACCTTTAAGCAAACTTTGAGCCGTGCGTACGCACATTCTGGAGACAAAGGGAATTGGCGACACCGATGGTGAGCTGGAGTTAAGTGTCTTTTTGGTCACTTTTAGACAGAAAATCTAAAGAAAATTAAACATATACAGAAAGATAATACAAAATATAATTTCACTCACCAAGCCTGCCACTTGAAGCAAATATCCATCCCTTCTTAAATGTCCGCGCCGGCGAGCGCGTTGGGCCGTTTAGTGAAACTGACGCAAATAACAGTTTAAATAAATAAAATATTGATTTAAACTATGTTTTACTTCTGATATAAACATTTAGATTAAATATGCCATTCAAATTAATGGAGTTAAGCACTTAAACATGAAATCATTACTGAGAAGTTACAACATTTTTATATTCAAATTCAGTCAATAGAAATATTTGTTGTGGATGCGATGCTTCTGAACACTTTTCCTGTGGCGTGCTGTGTTTAAATGTTTAACCACAGAGAGAACTGCTTATCATGATAATACCAGACTGTCTGAGAAAATAGTTTCGTGCAAATAATGCCCAAGGCCGATCTGCTTCAATTAAAAATATCAATTAAAAATACAATTCGGCCAGTGGAAAAGATTGAGAAAAACTTTCTCTGAAATGTATTTTACACTATTTGATTTATGTATTCAAAAACAAGGCAAGGATAGGCAACTACTTGATTTTTATTCATGTAATGTGTCTTGTACCGTTAAACGTTATCACGTGGATTAATAATCATATGCAAATGATATGCAGATGAGGGTATGCATAGTAAAACTAGGCGTTGTAAGCTCCATATATGGTTATGTCGGGGAGGAGACGCATGTGCGCACAATCTTCCGCTGACTGGGATTTATAAAGTGAATTCTGCGCAGGTTCTGGCGTACGAACGGTTTTATAAATCCGAATATTTTTTTTGCGTACACCATTTTTGGCTTTCGGGCGCACGTACACTTTTAGTAAGGTTCCTACGCACAGTTTTATAAATGAGACCCCAGAACAGTGAAGGTGTGTTTGCATCACTGTTATCATAGCTTGCATGTCTAAATCCTCTAGGAAAGGACTTGGCCGCAGTGCAGAGGACGCTCATGGCTCTGGGCAGCATCGCGGTGACAAAAGATGATGGCGCCTTCCAAGGAGATCCCAACTGGTTCTTCAAGTGAGTTACAGCTGATCACTCCAGAGATTACACGGATTGTTTTGTCTGGGGTTATAATCAAATAGTATGGTTTTGTTTAATTTATCGATGTTGATTATTCAAACATTGGCTTTTTGCCTATTTGCAGGAAAGCTCAGGAGAACCGGAGAGATTTCTCTGACAACCAGATTAAAGAGGGGAAAAATATCATTGGTCTGCAGATGGGATCCAATAAAGGAGCGTCCCAGGCTGGCATGACAGGCTATGGCCGACCTCGACAGATCATGAACCCATGAGCCAAACCTTCTTCCCTCGGTTCCCTGACCATCACCGCATCCTAATCATTTGACTCCAAATGTTTCATTCAGAATATGACCAGAATGACAGTGTAATAAATATAATAAAAAAAATAACACCACTTGGTACTAAAATAAGTTTCCATGTCTGTAGTCAATCTCTATTTTTGTGTAATTGCAGCATTCTTTGACCAGAGTAGAGTTTGTTTTTCAGCCGAGTGCAAAATGGCAGATTGTGCCGTTTAACATTTCATAAATGCAAGTTGACATACAATCAAAACGAACCCCATTTACTTTCTTAATACACATTCCTGGTCTTAATGTTAATGATTCATTGGTGCATTTTATTCCAAAGGAAAACAATATTAGGCCCAGTTTCACAGACAGAGCTTATATTTCCATACAAAGGTCGCCAACGGCTCCAGATGACTGTTGTTTAACATGCACTGCACATTAAAACATCACACTCTTACCTGATCTGAGTAGAGAATAAAGCTTCGATGTTTGACCACTGTTTGTGATAACACTAGGTTGCAGTGACATTCATTTCTTAAGGAGTGTAAAATAGTGTAAATATTTTGAATAGAATAATTCAGTTCATTTATATTCTCTCACTTCTGTTCTGGTAGATGCACTAGACAGTGTTTGTGTCAGCTGATTTCGCATATGGCTGTCAATCATCTTACGTGGCATAATTCCTGCCTTCTGCATGACCACGTCCAGTGTAAACTTCCTCCTTCACAGCGCTGTGAAAAACAAAGCCAAATAAAATCAAAAATTTAGAATAAACACACAATTACGACAGTATATGATTTGTGAGTGATATTCACGCGATTTGGGGTTTATTCATATCAATAAAGAATGTTTACAGTATACATGCTAAGCACATGTAGCAATTAGCTCCAAATAAAATTATAAATATGACAAATTTCAACAACATTATATGACCAAAATTCATATTAGATTGCAATCGGAATTTATTACAATTATGGCTACACTTTAATTGTGGTTATAAGTTGTTAAACCACATCCACATAATATTTTTAAACATTAAAAAATAATCTTAATAGTTTTTTTTTTTTAGTTTTTTTTTATGCTTGGGCATATTTTTCTCCATATTAATAACAGTCTAAGTAATGTTAAAAAAGGAGTCTTGAACTGTAAACTCTCAAGTGTTGGCTTTCTAAATATATATGTTGGTTATGTGTCTATTCAGATATCCAGAATGACTTATGAGCAACAACCTTTCTATTTTGAGTATGTCATTTATGCCCCACTTGCCAGAATGGGGGGTTTGGGTCAAGGGGTTAAAGGGTTAGTTCACCCCAAAATGAAAATTATCCCATAATTTACCCCCCAAAGCTTAGACGCCTCTCGCTGTTCAAACAAATAGAGCTGGACAACAAACTCAAGCTCCTCCGACATTTCTCTTTCTTTTAAACTTGTAACTCGTGAGCGGTGTTTAGTTCTGCTCTATCCTCTGCGCTTCCGTGTTCTTCATGACGTCATGCATCGGGTCAGAGGTCACGCTTCCACCGGAACAAGACTCACGTACGGCAGTCACCGGAAGCCAGTGATTATAGATTATAGTTTATAAAGTTAAAAAAAGATATATTTATTTCTTTACAAAAACACATCACCTCGCTTCAGAAGGCCTTTCTCAACCCCCTGGAGCCGTATGGAGTACTGTCATGATGGATGGATGTGCTGTTTTGGGCTTCAAAAACAAGCTAACATTCAGTTCAATTAAGACATTTAAGTCGCTTTTTTAAACGTGCCTCAGAAAAAAGAAAAACATTACTGGTGTGCATCTCGAGACAAAACAATGGCACTGTCATATTGTGAGATCTGTCAAGTTGCTTTCAGTGAAGAGAGCGCCAACATGCATTTTAGTCTGGACTAGGCTTAACCCTTGTTGTTAAAACCGGGCATTACAGCTTCAAAATTCAATGTATTTATAGAGTATTTTACGTTGTAGAGCAAAACATCCAAGTATCACTGTTTTGTTTACCACAGACCTTATTTTACTTAAAAATACCTTTATAAACACCCAGGCAAGCTAGTAAAATCTCGAAGAATCTTTAGGGGATCACTAGTGGATCAGCGCTGCAGGTTCTGATGGCATGCCTACAGCACAGCCTATAATGAACATGTTTGTGTTGATATAGAAGTTACAGTGCATTTAATTTCATTTCCTGGTAAAAAGATATTCTGAGCACCAAAACTGTTCTTGCAGTGTTAATTATTAGCTTCCACAATGATCAACATTTAAATAATTATCAGTGTCCTTTTACTGCTAACCATTTTATACTTTACGGCTTATTAAAAGTTGTGTAACCTAGAAATCATTTTCTGTATTTCTATATAGATCTGTACGGAAGCGTATTGCATTCACTTTTTCTGAATTAATGAGTCAGAATTCTGAGATAATTAAGTCATTAATTCAGAAAAACAGAGCAAATATTTTTATTTCAAGAAAACATTATCTCGTAATTCTGAGATAATTAACTCATTAATTCAGAAAAACAGAGTAGATTTTTTTTCTCAAGTGAATGCAATACGCTTCCGTAGATCTGCAGCAACAATGTGAATGTGCGAGCTTGATGTGTTTCTGCTGATGCAGTTACGCACTCGCATGCTGCACATTCTGCTTAAAGATGACTACATTTTAATACCTCAATAACTCAAGGACTGCTGGAAGGCAACAATGCTGTTTACTAGTCCTTTTGAATTCTTACATTAGGCTACACTTATTCCATGGCATTTCCTAGGACAGCTTCCTAACACAAGCTCAACACTCTCTAACCAAATAGGGAAATGTTTTTTCTCAGGGAGAGAGAGAGAGAGAGAGAGAGAGAGAGAGAGAGAGAGAGAGAGAGAGAGAGAGAGAGAGAGATCATCATTGTAAACAATTAGAGAAAGGCATAAACAAAAAATACACTTCTAAAGGTTCACTATGAGAACACTATGTGCACAAACCTCTACAGTCACCATCAAATTAATCAATGGCAGTGGTGTAAAGTAAATGTAATTAGTTACTGTACTTAAGTAACTTTTTGGCTATTTTGTACTATGAATGAGATATTAAATATATTAGCAACTTTTACTCCCTATACTTGACTGCATTTTTAAATAAGAATATGTAATAATATGTGGCTATGTGATGAGTAACGCAACTGCTCATTAAATCCTGCAAGGCATCTAACTTTTGTCTGCAGTAGTTCATTTCAAAGCGATATCGCCATCTACAGGACACTGAAGGAACTATGGCTGTTTCTCAATTCCAAGAACGCAGAGAACGGACTTGTGTTCTCGTGGAGACCGGTCTTGCCAAGCTTCCTTGGAAGAACGAACTCGGAACCGGCCGCAATGACTTCTGGGACACCAGGCGAGTACTAGCTCAAGTCTGCATTCGATGCATCCTCGGTATCAAGAACACATCCGGGTTCTTTCATGCGTCCTCTGTACTTGCGTTCTTGAGAATTGGGTCTGAACTTCGACGGTTAATGACGACGTAAAACGAGAACACAAGGACGCAAGATCGCTGAAGAATGCATATTGAGAAACACCCTATATCATGAGCGTTTGGCCTTTACTCAACCAAACTTGTCAACAAGGCTACTTTACACCAATGGGAGTGCTTTAGTGAATCGCAGGTGTTGAGGCCGAAACCAGCACGTACAGTGCAAGTTCACGTTTATTAACATTATTTTATCCATTATATTGAAGAGACCTTTCTGAAGGACATTGGTTTACTCATGCCCTTTTGAAAACTTGAGCTTAACTGAGACTGAAGTGTTTGTAGATGTTTAAGGCTGTTGTGTCGACCTTGATTTATTTCAATATTGAGGTGTTCAGTTTTATTTTGATTTTAGAAAACAAACTTGTGATTTCTCTCTTCACAAATCAACCGTTTCTTGTATTTCAGCGTGTTTACCAAACTCAGATGTAACTTTAGAGACGGTCCCTAAATTTGCGAATATCGAACATCCGATTTCAAGCCATCTTTATGCCAGTATTTCAGTGGGAAACGCTTAGCGTCGAACTTTACGCATAAAAAAAGATATACATTGGAGCTGCACGATTTCGTTAAAAGATGGCGCTCTCGATTCAAACACACAATTAATCTTATTCCTATATTACAGTGATTCGGCTCTATGTCCATTAAGCCTTGGACGATCACAGCGAACATTCAGTGTCCTGATCCAGAGGGTATGAAACCGCTTCACAAACAGTCTTAACCACACAGCATCATTATTTCTGTCTGTCAAACAGTGTAGTACCAACATGCTAAAACATAACAGTTATCATTTCATTTATTCAATGAACGCATACCTTGTTTAATTAGGGGCTAAGCACTGAAAGTGTGTCGGCACCTCCAGAAATCGTTGCCGTTCTTATTATTATTCTTCCTCATGGAAGTCTATGGCAGCCCATAGAACCGCTTGCGGGAAAAGTTATGAAATTTGGCACACTGATAGAGGACAGTCTGAACTGTCACCATAGCACATTTGGAGTCTCCAACTCAATGCCTCTAGCGCCACCAACTGTCCAAATTTTCACTCCACAAGGGCTAGAAACAAAATCTGTTTTCCTCTGATTCCTTTCCTCAAGATGATTTGACTACATCATATGACCTAATTTTTTGTCATGAAAATTTGTCCGCCATTTTGAA
Organism: Rutilus rutilus; assembly: GCF_951802725.1. NCBI lineage: Eukaryota > Metazoa > Chordata > Actinopteri > Cypriniformes > Leuciscidae > Rutilus > Rutilus rutilus. Next base: position 44,120,653 of record NC_140223.1, read on the forward strand.
TTCTCCGAAAAACCTAGACTCCTCCTAGACTGTTGCTCCGATTTTCACGAAAATGGAGCCAGATCATCTTCAGGCCGTGCCAACATGCACTGAGTCGACATCCCGTCGATCCGTCAAACCGAATGCCATGCAAACTCATCTTACGCAGCGCTTGCGAAAAACAACGCTTTATCGTATTCAGGCCAAACTTGGTATATGTCATCAAAAGCATGACCTGAGGCTACATGCTGTGTTTCAGCGCAGCGCCACCTACTGGTCTAGAGATACAGAAAAATTGCTTATAACTTCTGAACATTTTGTCCAAAAATCATAAAAGTGGTCTCGTTAGATTCAAGGCGAGTCGACTGATATCCAATCAGGTACTAAAATGCTGTATTTTATGAACGCATGAATGCATCGTTACGAAACTCCGTATGGGTCATCAGTATGGTGCCCCGAAGGAGCCTGAGAAGTTTCGAACCAGCGCCACCTAGTGGTAAAATTACATTTTCAAATGCTTATAACTGGGTGTGGTTGACTTATTTTCACGGGAGTCATCTCCTTACATTCCTGAATCCTTGCCGAGTCTAACGATACCAAAAATTCTAGGTTTTGCCAGATTCCAATCGGATACACAAATAATCGGATTTGGACTGAGTGTGTAAACGTAGATCAATGTCATATACAACTACACTATTAAAACTTGTATTTATCTATATATGTCAGGGCTGCCTGTCGATCAATTAAAAGTTATTAATTGCAAAAAATGTCTGCACTTAATCACAGTTAATGACACCAAATGGTAAAATGTGAAATCATATCTATATTTTGACATTATCCAGATGAATGTAGAAATAACAGTATTTTAAATATTTGTAGTCTGAATGAAGGCCAGTATCACCAATGATACCAATACGGTCATTGATGCCTCTATTAAAAGGTATTAAAAGGTTTTTTCTTAAAGATATTGATAAGATATCGAGTACATATTGTTGGGGAGAGACACGGATTTAGTTGCAGTTAACAGAAATGTTTATTTTGCTCTCAATGAGCCCAGGGAAAATAGCAGGAACACAGAAAGAAAAGAGAAAGTTGTGCTGAGATCTGGTATTGACCTCATTGCCTGATCAACCCCTCTTTAGGTAGTCTTTTGCTGTCAGGTCAGATTTACTACACTGGCTAGTTTATTATACCAGTTAAATCTAAGGTATGTCCCTTAACACCATATACAACAATAACAATCATTGACTCAAAGGATCTTTCCTGTTTACCCTCCGGTGAAAGCTTCCTGGATCTTTGTTGTCCTGGTCAGATGAAGATATACAAGTGCCTACTCTATTGCTATTGAACTGTCTTTGTAGAAATAGAAATATACTTGGTTACATAATAATCAAAAACCTGTTAGCAAATAATCGAAAGGTTACAGATTATGATTCTTCAGCTGATCCATTCCCGGGGCAGTCCCGGAGAATGGATGTACACAGAGTAACTTCTCAGCAGTTCAGGCAAGCAATCTGATAATAATAACCTGTTCTCGTCTTGAGCTTCTCAGGTTATAAAATAGCAGCAGGCAAAAATGAGACTCTAGAGAGAATCCTTTCTCTTCATGGATGAACATCAAAAAATGAACACGCTTGAACATTCTTTTTCTGAGGTATATATACCCTAAACCACATGTACTGTTCCTGGACCGGGGAAAACATAGTCTTGTGACTTTTATGCTTAGTTTGCAACATGCCATCCTGCAAGGATGTAGATAAGTCCTCTTGTGTCATTCTTATCTTGTTTCGTTGTTTCCTTCCATTATTATTCTTGTGTGTCTGTGTGTGCGTATGTCGTATGTCTGAGTGTATTTGGAGGTACATTTAATTAAAATAACTAATTCCTACAACAAAGTCCAAATCAATGTCCACTGGGCCAGGAGAGCACTTCTCAGCAAAGACTGATTCTAGCGTCACCAGTGAAAAAAATAAAATAAATAAATCAACCCCATAGTGGATTCTAAGTGATCAAGGGCTTAGCACGTTCCAGTTCAGTCTATTGCAAAGGGTCCGCCAGTAGTGGGCACTCACGCAACGTAAGCAATGATGTAGTCTACATCCGAGTGACCGAGACGGAGGGAAGTTAGCGAGTGAAGGGCAGGACAGTTTTGGACTGGAACGCATCCGAGTCTCAGCAGAACAGAGAACGCCTGGGGAAACTAGGTCTGGTGGGCCGAGAGAAGAAGCAGGACAGAACAAAACAGCACTTGGAGTTAGGGATGGGCAAATGAAGCCTCATGAAATGAAGCACTGAGGCTTTCACTTGAATGTGAATCAAGAGTGTCGAAAACAGCACCATCTTGTGGCAGGTAAAATGTATAGCAGCCATGTGTGTATGAGCAGCTGAGTGCGCGAGCACAAATAAAGCCTGACGACGCTAAATGTTCAGTTTTCTGATAATATAATTAACATATTAAAGTGTGGCAATAAAATAAATGTAACAATTATATTAATACTATACAGAAATAAAAATAGGCCTACCAACAGAGTTGCTTGATGCAAGTAAATGTTGGTCTAATTATTTTATGGTTTCTATGCTGTTTATGTGTCAGAATATAGGCTATGATAATGTTACATAGGCTATAGGCTTATTTATATATGTATAAAAAATGTTAGTAAATGAACTTAATAGAGTAAGACTAATAATAAAAGCTTGAATGTAAAAATAGCAAATTAGTGTCACAGGAAGAAAATAAAAGCATAAATAAACCTCCGCTTTCTGTGCGTTGCTCCATTAGTGCTGTCTAGTGATGCTCAGCTGCAAAAGTCACTTCTCAATACTGTGCAAGTGGACACATGATATTTCCCATGACCAAATGCTGCTGAATTGTGTCAGAAGATTCAGTTCAAAAGACACACAGTTTTTCAGAGAGGGAAGAGCTGTCAAACACAGCAAGAAGTGCAGCGGTTCTCCACCAGCTGACTAAAGGCAGAGAGAGACCAGATGAAGACAGCCAGAAAGCTGTGAGTGAAACTGAAAAGGGAAGCAACATTTCACTTCCACTCGTATACTTAAACACACACACACTGACACACATGTCCAAGTAAGGGCAGAACACTGCTGTGTGCGGGACGGGTCCATGAGCCTTGCTCAGCACACACTGCGGTCATAAGAGCCCTGTTTATGGCCAACTACTGATCGGAGAACAGCAAATAATCAGATCTCGGTTAAGTTACACATTTAAATACTGAAATAAAGAAAATGTACTCATTCATTCCATTATTTTATCTATGCAAAACCTATTATCTTTAATTTTCATTCTGATTTCAGGGTGAAATGTTGCATGTTTTTAAGATCTCTACCCACAATTCATCCTCAGTTCTGTTGTTTATCCAAAGAATATCCTCCATATAAATCTCTTACCATTCCAAGTGTGAGTGAGCGTCTTCGGATGGGCTGGGATGATCTCATTGGTCGTTAGAACTGGGCTCTGGTAGGACACCAAGAAGGGGACGGACTCCCAAACCTGCCAGACACACAGACACAGACTCTCAGCTTGTTTATGCCAACTGTGTTTGTCTGAAAGCAGCAGTGCTGTGATGAGCACACACACACACACACACACACACACACACACACACACACACACACACACACACACACACACACACACACTCGACCTTATTGACCAGCCTCCAGGCGTTGAGCATGTGGCTGTGATGGAAACCTGCTCCATTCCTTCTCCAGTCCGCCGGTGTGTCATGCTGGACACATTAACACTAATACTAACATTAGCATTAACAGTAGAAATAATAATACAACAGCAGCAACGTGTTTTCTCATTTTATTACTGATTGGTAATTCATCCTCAATAAATGTGCGAGAACTTTTAAGTTGCATTAGTTAGGCTAGTATTATTTTTGCAGTGATATCTATTTTGTTATTGAGAATTGTGAAATTTCAATGTTCTCTAAAATGTTTATATTGTAGCAACCTTATTTCCAGCAGGAAATATTTATACAGTGATATACTGTTATGAAATAAAATAACAGTTATTATTTGTAACTGTAAACTTACAGTATATTATGATTTTGATCATATTGCCTCCTATACACAACACACACGCGCACGCCCACACACACACACACAGAGAGAGAGAGAGATCAAAAAATATTTTACTCCTGGTGCTCCAAACCGTACAACTTCAATCATTGGATATGACGAGACACGGACATGTATGTGAGGTTTTGCTGAGGTTTTGCTGAGGTTTTTTGTCTCCGTTGTCTGTGTGTCTTTGTTGTCTTTCGAGCACATGTGTTTTGTTTTTACAGCTCTGCTGTCATTGTGGCGTTTCCCCTCCCACTCGTCCAAGTTCTACTCGCCCGTAACCAACTTTTCTTTATTGCCTTGCCGACTCCAAGTGATGTTACATTTGACACTGAAGCTTCAAAGCGCGTATCGAGTACGCAGCGCAATCTCTCCGTGCCGGAGCGCGTTTTGTTTTCAGAGAAACACGTGATCAACGAAAAACGAAGCCTCACTTTCTTTCCAGTCACATGAATGCTTCACTCTGCGTGTCGGAGTGTTTGAACTCAGACCACTACTCTACAGGTTTTTGGAAGTTTAAAATGACAGACTAGATGTTCACCAGCACTCGTTATGTAATGAGTCAAAGTTGGAATTTGGGAAGTTATCAAAATTGACATTTACAGATGATACATATGGCGCTTTTCCATTACCAGTACCAGCTCGCCTCGACTCAGCTCGGCTCGGCTCGCTTTTCGCTCCGTTTTCCATTGCAGATAGTACCTCCACAATAGTACCTGGACGTCATAGCGACGCCGCAGGAAACTGCCGTGACTTAATCTTTTACGCGAGACGCGCGAGACACACCCGCTACCCACACACACAGGACAATGGAGGAAATCGAGTGTATGCTGTTTTTGGATGTTTTTGTTTTTGTTTTTGCTGTTTTTTATTCAGGATACTCCGTCCGGCGCGTGCAATGATGACGCAGTGAATAGTGACGATTCTCTCTGACCAATCAGCAGTCTGCCGTGTTTTCACGTCACATTTTAGTATCGCCTCAGCTCGCCTCAGCCCGCTTAGAACCTCGCCGGAGGTGGTACGAAAAAAAGTACCTGGAAGCAGGTACAGGTACAACTTTTACACAGTGGAAAACCAAACAGAGCCGAGTCGAGTCGAGCCGAGCCGAGGCGAGCTGGTACTGTGTAGTGGAAAAGCGCCTATACAGCCAGTACATTTAGAAAAATTGTATTAATGCATTATCCAGTACATTTAAGTCAAAGTCAAAGTGTTATTTGTCATTTGTAGAGCACAAAGAAAATTGTACACATACATAGGAGTTGTACTGCATCACCCTTAGAGTGTTAAAACAAAGTACACCAGTGCTTCTAGCCGTTTATACTATATATACCCTATTTCTATGAGTTAGCCATCAGTCTCACTGCTGCTGGACAGAAGCTGCTGGACAAGTGTGTGTTATGTGTGATGAGACTGTCAGCTCTTCTGTGTCTCAGGCTGTAGGGTTTGTGTCTGGGCCTCAGTAGTGAGTGAGCTATGGACTGAGCTTTCTTCTTACAGCGCTCTGTGTACAGTGTGGTCATGGGTGGGAGGTTAGTCCCAATGATTCCCTCTGCAGTCTTTATAACTCCTTGGAGAGACTTCTTCTCTGCCTGTGTTGCATTTCCAAACCACACGGTGATGCCATATGTCAAGACACTCTCTACGAGTCCTCTATAGGCATGAGTAAGAGGGCACATCCCCAGCCCAGCCTTCTTTAGAAGCTTGATAAAATGCAGGCGTTTTTGAGCTTTCTTCACTGTGGTGACAGTGTTTGTAGTCCAGCTCAAGTTAGATGTCAAATGCAGGCCAAGGCATTTGTGGCTGTCGGCCCTCTCCACCACAGTGCCCTTGATGGTGAGAGGCTGCGGAGGAGGGCTTTTCTTCCTGAGGTCTATGACGAGCTCTCTGGTCTTGTCTACACTGAGGAACAGGTCATTTTCCTCTCCATAGACAATGATGTCTTTGACCAGCTCCCTGTACCCTGTCTCATCCCCACCCTTAATAAGGCCCAAGATGGTCATGTCATCTGCGTATTTGATGACGAGTGAGCTGTCCTGAGTGGAGACGCAGTCATGTGTGTGCAGTCAGTGTATAGAGCCTTGGGCTGAGGCAACAGCCTGTGCTAACTGTAATATTTTCTGATATTATCCCTCCCATCTTTACCACCTGCGGTCTGTTTAGAAGAAAGTCCAAAATCTTGGAAATCTTTGAAACAGTTGGCGGTACAGATATATCTATAACAAATTAAACAACTCTAGTTGACTAGCAGACATACAAACAATTCCATTTGTCAAATTACTATAGTTATACACAGTGTTTGAGCTTTAGGCCCCGTTTACATGAAGATATTTCTCTGCGGTTTGGCCTCTCATTTACACGAAAACCCCATTTTATATCACAGAAAACGATTATTTCTAAAAACTCCGGCCAAAGTGGAGATTTCTGATAACGCCGGTTATGTGTTGCCGTGTCAACTGGGAGAAACGGGGTTTTAGGTTCTCAAACGTCACATTATGCGGCAGAAAATGCTTAACGTCATGTGAGCGCCCTAGGAAGTCGCTCGTGTTATCCGTTGTTGTCGATTCTGAGGATTCTGATTGGCTTGCATGGCTTTATCCTTCTCCCTACACTGCCCCCCACAGGTTTGGCATAGTTATGATGGCGCTCGACGGCGTATTTATGCGGGTTGATGTAAATGACAACTTTTTTTTAAAACGATGTTGTGTGCACAATGTTTTTATTGAAAATGGAAGGGGGGAAATATTCATTTCTGTAAATACCCGGCTGTGTAAATGTGGCCTTATTACTGCAACAGACTGTACCTAAAAGAGTGGAACTATATATAACTCATCATTCCTGACCAAACTAAAAGTTTCTAAGTTTACTGCACTTTTCAGTCACACTGTCCATTTTCCATGTTGATTACAAACAAATTATGTTTACTCACACTTTACTGTTACATGTACAAGTTGTCCAACATTTCCACAACAGAAATGAAAGTACACTATCCCTTTGCAGAATATACTAACTGGGGGGATACAATTAAACTATTTACACCTACATAGAAAAACACATTTAGTAAGCAAAAAATTGTCTCAAGTAATTGACAAAAGGAATGTATGAATTCAATCTGGATGAAATGAACCAGGATATTTAAAGGGGTCATATAATGCCATTTCTGTTCAAGCTAATATGATTCTTTAGGGTCTAAATTAAAAGTTTGTAATATACTTTAATTAAAAATCCTCATTAGTATTGTAAGAAAACACTCATTTTACCTGGTCAAACACAGCTCTGTTTTCAGCACGCCGTTTCAGTGCATGTGTCTTTAAATGATAATGAGCTCTGCTGACCCCGCCCCTCTGTTCTGTGCAGACACCATAACACAATAACCATAACGCGTTGTTCATTATAAACGTGGGATTATGAATTATATTGAGAACGTCGTACATAGAAAACATGCCGTAATGTACCCTGAGTGTAAACAGCCGCATTCATCGTGAAGCATGCAAGTGATTTGCAAAGATTAATATAAATATTAATATAAAGGTTAATAAAACGTTACACTCACTTCTTCTTCTGGAGGTGCAGCAGGAACACGAATAGTTGCTACCGATCCTTTTTTCAGGAGCAGCTTCTTAGCAAAACCAGCTTTATACTGACCCTCGTTTGTAAAGCAGTCTGGTGTGTGAAATGATTTGCGCAAACATGAAAGCATTGCTGTTGATCGTGGGGAATATTCCCTTCGAAAACAAAACTCAGCCACAGCGTCTTCAGCGGTTCGGATTTAGGAGAAAATCCTCTTGTTCAAGAACAGAACACCACAATCACTGAGACGCCATTCTGCTCATAGACAGTGCTCCAGCGTATCAACAATGACCGCGCCGGTCCGCGTGGACTATGGTTGCTCTCGAGCGAGGGCGGGTCTGTGTTGAAACGCTGCTGTCAATCAACAATCGTGGGAGGGGCGTCCGACCGTGTGACGTCACTAGGTCGAACGGCTTGATTTGAGACGGGGAAAACATATAAGAAGATTAAAAAAAAAAAACACTGGATGGATTTTTATCATTATATGATGGTTGTGTACAGGCACTGCCAACACACACTTCAGTATAATCAACTTGTAAAAGTGCATGTACCATTATATGACCCCTTTAAGAAACAAATAACAGTTTAGACAAAATATTTTGAAATAGTTGGATTTAATACAGACAGGATGGAATCAGTTTATTTTTTTCTATAGCATTTGTTTTTTACCACACCTAAAAACCGCCAGCTCTGGGCACCTAAACTCTGACTGTGTGATGAGTGATAAAATAATGACTTTAAGCTTAAACAAGCTTAACATATGCACAGTTTTACAATCAATTTTCTTTTTCCATCGCTGTGATGAGAACATGTACTTACAGAACATGTGCTGGTAGTAAAGCAGAACCTGTGCCATAGCTTAAAAACATGTTATTAAAAGGAACACCCAATAAGTTTACATCTTGTGTGTGTATTTTTACCTAACTAGCTTGCTCCACTCGTCACAACTATTCCAGCTACCCCTGCCTCTGGAAAAGAATGGTGGAGAGCAATTAGTGATATATCATACACTTTGTATAAACATAATCCTCTTGGGCTGCTCCTATAGACACCCATGTCGCTCAGCTTCACAAAAGTATGTTTCTGAGTCACAAACTGCACAGACTCATTAAGAGCAATGATACGATTAATCTTTCCAACAGAAAGTTCTCCATCAGTACTCTCAAGCAAAACACACATCCCCTTTCCGTATACTGGGCCTTCACTGTGACTTCACTGCAAGCTACTGCAGACCGTGACTCAAAATGTTGACCAGCCACTGATGCCCTGATCCTGTCGTTGTAATCACTCACATAAAACTCTGTGCCCTTCTCAACATGCACATCAGAGGGAAAGAGACTCAGGTAGGCTAGTTGGTGTCTTTCTGCAAGAGTTTTGCAAAGAAGTTGTGCAATTTCCTAGCACACTGCTTGAAGAAGGTGTGTTTGCTCTCGAACCGTAACGTCCACAGGCGTATAAGTGGGCCAAAGTGAAGAATCAGCTCTGGGTAATGGCAAACATAGTGATTGCTTGGGTTTTAACAGACTGGCAGGGAAAAGCCTTTGACGGATGAAGACATATTCTCCAGTAAGGACTTTAAGATATGCCACTTGGCCTGCTGTAATGGCTGCTGCACAAACAAGCTCCACACTCTCTCTCAGCTGCAGAATGAGTTGCCATACTTCATTTTCATAAAGATTTTTAATTCTGTCACCCACAGAAAGAGGTAGCAACCTCAGAAAGCACCAGTTTTTAACTGCATGTCCACTTAATTGTTCACTACCAGGAGACATGTCTGCTGGTTTGCTGCTGGCATCTTTTCCATTTTGAATTGATTTTTACATCTGTTTAATTGTAAGTAGGTAAAGTGCTTCTCCTGAACCAAGTGACCAACAAACAAGGCAAGGTCATAAGACACAATACCCTCAAACAAGTCATGGCGGGAGCCCTGGCTGGCAAACATGAACATAATTAAGCTGGTTAAAAGGAGAGTCCATCTTGATGCCGCATACTGTGGCAGTAGCACTGGTGTCTAAACCTCGCAAATTACTTTGATAGGATTGTGCAGTTCTCGAAGTCCCACACGTGTATGGTTCATTCATAAATGCATTTCTGTCGATCTCACAGTAGCGGCAGAAATGGGTTGCCCGACTAAAGTTTTCGACAAATCCCCCAATGCAATGTGATCCCAGGTTGTCTCCTGAAATGGCAACTAAAGCTCCTTTACAACTCTGCCATCATTTGTCAAAATACCTCCTTCCTCTAGAAGTTTGAGGTCACTGATCAATGGTTCAAAAACTTTGTTCATGCCAACGTATTTAAAATATTTATCCCTACATAGGAGGACAAGTTGCATGTGATCTATTGTGAGGCAAAATGTCAGTCAGGGTCATGTAAACAGCTAAAACATTGTTTGTTTTTTGTTTTTTCCTGAGCCAAGTGGGTTCACAACCTCAAAAGCATCTTGTATCACACCAACAGAGGAAGGTTCTGTTTTCAGCAGCTGATTGCCCTTAAATCCCTCTCCATCTCTCACATCCTGAATTATGTTTTCAGTAGTTGGTTGCAAATGTGTGGCGACATATTGTTCTCTTACAGACTCACTTTTGAACAGTGTAGCTAATGTCTCATGGATAGGAATATACTGGGAAAAGCACTCCTTACCATTTTCATCACTGCCCACAAGAAAAGGCACAGGCTCAACACAGTTGAAACTGTTTTTTTTTTTAAACTCTTCCTTTTTTGGTCTGTACTCGAAATGTCCCTGTTACACATCTCAAAGGCACACTGTGGAGAAATTGTGTTTTTGTCAAACAGCGACCCCTAGAGTCACGCAAAAAACACGTAAGAGAACGAGTGTTTGTAAGTCTGTCAACAGCTCTGATAATCGAAAGCTAGCTTGACATATGTGGAAATTATTGGACTGCTCTAATTATCAGCAATGGATGAATGAACAGCATGTAAAAAAAAAATGACATACTACAAGCAAGCGCAACAACATACAACATAGAGTGCAAACAAGTTTACAAATAAGAGATTTATTTACTGGCCACTTCATGCGTTTTCTCAGATCGGATAGCTATCTGATTTATCAAAACGATTCCATTTACACCTGGTCACATAAATGTGTTTTTGCGAAACGGATTTAAATCCGATCTTCAGTTCCCGCGCTATATGCAGATTTAATGGAGTGCACGTCACCGAAAGCAACAGATATGAGCTGCATTTTATTGATCATCAGCTAAAATTTCAAAATCAAAGACCGCAATAAGAGAGAGCAGTAACAGCCCTGGTAAGATCATTTAATTTCTTTACTTTTAATGATGATGATTGTGTGTTAAGCGTCTGCGACTTACTTTCACTTTGATTTGCGATAGTTTGCACGTTGGCTTGATGAATAGATGCTCAGCTGCTCATCTGCGGTGATGCGTGTTCCAGTAGCGTCCTCATATCTGGCTATAACATTACATTACATAGCCTATAACATGCTCTCACACGTTTTATTTATTTATTTATTTGTAGCATTTTTGGGATGAGCACAATTTCCATATGTGGTTTCAACAACCAGATGCATTTACACGTGTCCAGTTTTGTCTGGAATGCGTCTCAGACCTCCTCCTGAAGTGGTTTGAGCGATGAGGTTTTGTCTGGAATGCGTCTCAGACCTCCTCCTGAAGTGGTTTGAGCGATGAGGTTTTGTCTGGAATGCGTCTCAGACCTCCTCCTGAAGTGGTTTGAGCGATGAGGTTTCGTCTGGAATGCGTCTCAGACCTCCTCCTGAAGTGGTTTGAGCGATGAGGTTTCGTCTGGAATGCGTCTCAGACCTCCTCCTGAAGTGGTTTGAGCGATGAGGTTTCGTCTGGAATGCGTCTCAGACCTCCTCCTGAAGTGGTGTGAGCGATGAGGTTTCGTCTGGAATGCGTCTCAGACCTCCTCCTGAAGTGGTTTGAGCGATGAGGTTTTGTCTGGAATGCGTCTCAGACCTCCTCCTGAAGTGGTTTGAGCGATGAGGTTTTGTCTGGAATGCGTCTCAGACCTCCTCCTGAAGTGGTGTGAGCGATGAGGTTTTGTCTGGAATGCGTCTCAGACCTCCTCCTGAAGTGGTTTGAGCGATGAGGTTTTGTCTGGAATGCGTCTCAGACCTCCTCCTGAAGTGGTGTGAGCGATGAGGTTTCGTCTGGAATGCGTCTCAGACCTCCTCCTGAAGTGGTTTGAGCGATGAGGTTTCGTCTGGAATGCGTCTCAGACCTCCTCCTGAAGTGGTTTGAGCGATGAGGTTTCGTCTGGAATGCGTCTCAGACCTCCTCCTGAAGTGGTTTGAGCGATGAGGTTTCGTCTGGAATGCGTCTCAGACCTCCTCCTGAAGTGGTTTGAGCGATGAGGTTTTGTCTGGAATGCGTCTCAGACCTCCTCCTGAAGTGGTTTGAGCGATGAGGTTTTGTCTGGAATGCGTCTCAGACCTCCTCCTGAAGTGGTTTGAGCGATGAGGTTTCGTCTGGAATGCGTCTCAGACCTCCTCCTGAAGTGGTTTGAGCGATGAGGTTTCGTCTGGAATGCGTCTCAGACCTCCTCCTGAAGTGGTTTGAGCGATGAGGTTTCGTCTGGAATGCGTCTCAGACCTCCTCCTGAAGTGGTGTGAGCGATGAGGTTTCGTCTGGAATGCGTCTCAGACCTCCTCCTGAAGTGGTTTGAGCGATGAGGTTTTGTCTGGAATGCGTCTCAGACCTCCTCCTGAAGTGGTTTGAGCGATGAGGTTTTGTCTGGAATGCGTCTCAGACCTCCTCCTGAAGTGGTTTGAGCGATGAGGTTTTGTCTGGAATGCGTCTCAGACCTCCTCCTGAAGTGGTTTGAGCGATGAGGTTTTGTCTGGAATGCGTCTCAGACCTCCTCCTGAAGTGGTGTGAGCGATGAGGTTTTGTCTGGAATGCGTCTCAGACCTCCTCCTGAAGTGGTTTGAGCGATGAGGTTTTGTCTGGAATGCGTCTCAGACCTCCTCCTGAAGTGGTTTGAGCGATGAGGTTTTGTCTGGAATGCGTCTCAGACCTCCTCCTGAAGTGGTGTGAGCGATGAGGTTTTGTCTGGAATGCGTCTCAGACCTCCTCCTGAAGTGGTTTGAGCGATGAGGTTTTGTCTGGAATGCGTCTCAGACCTCCTCCTGAAGTGGTTTGAGCGATGAGGTTTTGTCTGGAATGCGTCTCAGACCTCCTCCTGAAGTGGTTTGAGCGATGAGGTTTCGTCTGGAATGCGTCTCAGACCTCCTCCTGAAGTGGTGTGAGCGATGAGGTTTTGTCTGGAATGCGTCTCAGACCTCCTCCTGAAGTGGTGTGAGCGATGAGGTTTCGTCTGGAATGCGTCTCAGACCTCCTCCTGAAGTGGTTTGAGCGATGAGGTTTTGTCTGGAATGCGTCTCAGACCTCCTCCTGAAGTGGTGTGAGCGATGAGGTTTTGTCTGGAATGCGTCTCAGACCTCCTCCTGAAGTGGTGTGAGCGATGAGGTTTCGTCTGGAATGCGTCTCAGACCTCCTCCTGAAGTGGTTTGAGCGATGAGGTTTCGTCTGGAATGCGTCTCAGACCTCCTCCTGAAGTGGTTTGAGCGATGAGGTTTCGTCTGGAATGCGTCTCAGACCTCCTCCTGAAGTGGTTTGAGCGATGAGGTTTCGTCTGGAATGCGTCTCAGACCTCCTCCTGAAGTGGTTTGAGCGATGAGGTTTCGTCTGGAATGCGTCTCAGAGCTCCTCCTGAAGTGGTTTGAGCGATGAGGTTTCGTCTGGAATGCGTCTCAGACCTCCTCCTGAAGTGGTTTGAGCGATTGGATTCAAATTCGTCTCGAATGCGTTTCGGAGGGCGTTTACACCTGGTCTTTTCACGATCCGATCTAAGAAAACGCATGAAGTGGCCAGGTGTAAACAGCCCCCATGACAAAAACATACACACGAAAGCCGGCGAAAACAAACGCTGGTTGGCCTCTCACGTCCAGATTAGAGGAAGTGGTGGGGGAAGTGACGTATGCCGTAAAGCAGTCGAATTTTGTTGTTCTTTTTGTGCTCGGGTTACTACCCGAACCCTGAAGTTACGCAGTGCCAGTAAAAGCGATACAGACCCCGTCAGGCTATGGCAGACGTGTCATTCAACCTATTGTAAGTCGATGTACCATCAGAAGGGTCTTGGAAATATATTATGAAGGTTGAAAAGCTACACAGTGTTCCTTTAAGAAGATCTTCCCTGTTGATTTCATCAATGATGTTGCTTATAGTGGCCTCTTGGATTCCAATTTCTTTCAGTTTCTTACTTAAGATCATAAGGGAATGTGAATGTGAAAGTCCTCAATAATTGTCTGAATGGTCCTGGCTGGTAGCAATAACTTTCCTTGTAATTTAAGATACAGAAGGGCAAGGTTTTGCTAATAGAGAGTTTCATGTACAGCAAATTGCCCCTCTGGCTCATTATCATCCACAACAGAAGTATCAGAACATGGCTGACTATGCAGACTACTAGGCTCAGCAGGATCGGACACATCTAACAAGGTGGATCTAGATTTTTATGTTTCCTTGAAAAATGTGAGGCTAAAGTGGATGCAACTGTAAAGCTGCAATCACAACCTCTGACTGGGCATTTGATTTCTAAACCCTCATGTATGTGTGACTTCAAATGCTTGATGAGGGAGCTTACGGTGTGAAACTGTACAAAACTGAGCCACACAATTTAAGGGAGTTTCAAATTGCTTGCAAGCCCTTTATGCTCTCTATACATATGAGTTTTCAAAATATTTGCTTTGCGATACATCCTAGAGCATTTAGGCACACCGCAATTGTACTTAAAGGGAAACTGTCACCAAAATTGAACCTAGGCTCTTTTTGTTAATCTACCCGAGTCAAACTTTCGTGTAAAAGCATAATTACAATGGAAATGTCACTTTTAAGATTGACCATATTTTTGTTTTAGGATTAAGATTAACGCTATTTTTTAAAACACTAAGAAGGCTTGACACAACATGAAACTGTGCTGGAAGTCTCACCAGGGGCTCTACACATGAACTCCAGCATTGAGAACAGTGTTTGTGTACACAGAGTTTACTAAAAAGAAAGGTTTTGTACGACTCACTTTATCAGTTAGTGTTTCCGGTGGCTGGAATTTTGTCAGTCAAAAGTAGTCGATCTCCGAATGCAACGTAATGAACTGACTCCATATGAGGAAATGTCATGAACTTGTAATTTCAATGAAAAGCATGATAACTTAAAAAAATTATCCGTGAATTTATATGGAAACAAGCTTTAGGAGCTCCTCATGTTACGTTGCATTCGGAGATCGACTACTTTTGACTACCTTTGTTTTCACTGTACAATTGTATTATATAAGCTCTCAGAAATGATTTCTGTGTGTTCATCAAAAGAAAAAGAAATTGATATACACCTGGGACAGCATAAGGGTGTGTAAATGATTAGCAAATTTTCATGTTTGGGTAAAAGTATCCCTTTAATCTTTTCTCACACACAACACCGGTACCTTAAACCACAGTATAATTTAGTTTTGAAATGTAATGCTCTGTATTTTTCTCTATTTTACAGGTGTTCATGGTTCAACAGGATTGTGTGCTTTGTCTTATTGAGATCTTTCGATCTAAGAGTGAATGTTGGACACAGCTTTCACAACAAACCACGATTGGTCCATATCCATTATACACTTGCATTGTTTGTTTGTTTTAGTTTTTTTACAGTTTAAGTAATAAAAACATGTTTTTATCACAAATCTATATTATTATTAATACTATATTGGTTGTCCAATAAAATCAAAATTGTGCTTTGTTGGATCTTCATTCTTGTAGATAATGTCTTGTTAGTATAGCTATGTAACTTTGTTTTTTGTTTTTTTACCCCACAGACTCGAGAGCCAGCTGATTGGTCACTGATGCTCAGAGGATCCTGATCGTCCTTGGTGACAACACCACAGACTTCTTCAAAGCATGCTTACGTATTTGAGGCTATCTCAAAGGACCATGACAACATACTTATTTTATTATTTGATAGTCCTTGTGCATGATTAAACGTGTGCAATTAGATCTTAAACCATTGAAACTTAGTAGCAAAAGGTCTTTCTAACATTTTATAATTGACTCACCCTCATGTCATTCCAAACCCGTAAGACTTTTGTTCATTTTCAGAACACAATTAGATGTATTTTTTATATAACCGTAGATATTTCTGTCCCTCCATTAAAACTTGGAGGTCAAAAAAGGCAACATAAAGCAAATCCATATGAATCAAGAGGTCTTATATAAGTCTTTTAATAAGATAAGATGGCTTTGTGTGACTTTGAATGGAGAGACAGAAACCTCAGGGGTTATATATATATATATGTCTGTTTTGAAGATGATCATAAGTCGTATGGGTTTTTTGGAGTGACATGAGGGTAAATAAGTAAGTGACAAAATGTATATTTTTGAATGAACTAACCTTTTAATGTACTCCAGCAGGCATAACCAATTCACACATTCACTATATAGGTTAACATTATTTGTGGTTATTTAATGTCATGAATGTGCTCTGTTTTTAGGACTCTGATTCCTCCGTGAGCATGAAGGTCCTGTGCCCATCTTCCCTTCATCTCTATCCAGCCTCAGTTAAGATCATCATTGAGGGAGAAGTTGTGATGGATGGCATTGTGGCACAGTGAACTAAAACCCAGCTTACAAACATTGAGAAAATCAAATTGTAAGTAATTTTTTTTTTAAGGAATTGTAAGAAGCTTTAACGCGTGTCTGTGGTCATTCAAAAGGGTATAAGCATGTTGTTGAATACTGTGTGTTCATGTTCCTCTAAACAATTTAAAGTTGTCAACAAGCAAAAAGGTTTGCTTACGAAGTGACAGTGAAGTGTTAGTTTTCGGTCAATAATAATAAATAAAAATAAACATTGAAATGTTGTTGTTTAATTTCTACAAATTATAAGACATTACATAAATACTGTATCTAAATTACAACATATGCTTTCAATAAAAAATGCAGAACAATTAGTTCATGCGTTCATGACCTCAAGGCTAGATTATTGTAATGCTCTACTGGGTGGTTGCCCTGCACGCTTAATAAACAAACTACAGCTGGTCCAAAACGCAGCAGCTCGAGTTCTTACCAGAACCAGGAAGTATGACCATATTAGCCCGGTTCTGTCAAAACTGCATTGGCTCCCTATTAAACATCGCATACATTTTTAAATATTGCTGATTACTTACAAAACATTAAATGGTTTAGCTCCGCAGTACTTGAGCGAGCTCTTAACGCATTATAGTGCTTCACGTCTATTGCGATCTCAAAATTCCAGCCAATTGATAATACCTAGAATATCTAAATCGACTGCTGGCGGTAGATCCTTCTCCTATTTAGCACCAAAACTTTGGAACAGTCTTCCTACCATTGTCCGGGAAGCAGACACACTCTGTCAGTTCAAAGTTAGACTAAAAACACATCTCTTTGACCTAGCATTCACATAATACATTATAGACTTCTATTATTCAAATCAGTTAAATTATTATTAGGCTGTATAAATTAGGTCAGCCGGAACCGGGAACACTTCCTATAACACCCGATGTACTCGTTACATCATTAGAAGAATGGCATCTACACTATTGTTAGTCTTGTTTACTCTGGGGTTTACTGTAATCAGCCGGATCCGGGCCGTATCCAGATCAGATGGAGGACTTCTGACCTGTAATGCTGCCTGAATCATAATCATACACTCTTCGCTCGTTGGCCAGAGGAGAACTGAGCGACTGAGCCTGGGTTCTCCCAAGGGTTTCTCCATTCTGCCACTGATGGAGATTTGGTTCCTTGCCACTGTCACCTCTGGCTTTTGTCTTGCTTTGTTGGTTAACACTTAATATTCATCAATATTATTGATCTGCCTGCACTGACACCATTATATGAGAACTGAACTGAGCTGGACAATGACATCACGGTTTTCTGAACTTACTTTAGCTGGACAATGAAGCTATTTTCCTCTAGATCTACTGTACAGCAGAAACAAACTGTATTGTATTATTTTCCTGTTATCACTGTAATGCTGCTTTGAAACAATCTGTATTTAAAAAAAACGGTATTTATAAAATGGATAGTTCCGGTCCTTGATTCTGATTGGTTGAGCCGCGTTCAAAGCCGTTGTAAATTACTCCACAAACACACACCTGTGACAGCATTACATTAGTGTTACTCCACAAACACACACCTGTGACAGCATTACATTAGTGTTACTCCACAAACACACACCTGTGACAGCATTACATTAGTGTTACTCCACAAACACACACCTGTGACAGCATTACATTAGTGTTACTCCACAAACACACACCTGTGACAGCATTACATTAGTGTTACTCCACAAACACACACCTGTGACAGCATTACATTAGTGTTACTCCACAAACACACACCTGTGACCGCATTACATTAGTGTTACTCCACAAACACACAGGTGTGACAGCATTACATTAGTGTTACTCCACAAACACACACCTGTGACAGCATTACATTAGTGTTACTCCACAAACACACAGGTGTGACAGCATTACATTAGTGTTACTCCACAAACACACACCTGTGACAGCATTACATTAGTGTTACTCCACAAACACACAGGTGTGACAGCATTACATTAGTGTTACTCCACAAACACACAGCTGTGACCGCATTACATTAGTGTTACTCCACAAACACACAGCTGTGACCGCATTACATTAGTGTTACTCCACAAACACACACCTGTGACCGCATTACATTAGTGTTACTCCACAAACACACACCTGTGACCGCATTACATTAGTGTTACTCCACAAACACACACCTGTGACAGCATTACATTAGTGTTACTCCACAAACACACAGGTGTGACAGCATTACATTAGTGTTACTCCACAAACACACACCTGTGACAGCATTACATTAGTGTTACTCCACAAACACACAGGTGTGACAGCATTACATTAGTGTTACTCCACAAACACACACCTGTGACAGCATTACATTAGTGTTACTCCACAAACACACAGGTGTGACAGCATTACATTAGTGTTACTCCACAAACACACACCTGTGACCGCATTACATTAGTGTTACTCCACAAACACACAGGTGTGACAGCATTACATTAGTGTTACTCCACAAACACACAGGTGTGACAGCATTACATTAGTGTTACTCCACAAACACACACCTGTGACAGCATTACATTAGTGTTACTCCACAAACACACACCTGTGACAGCATTACATTAGTGTTACTCCACAAACACACAGGTGTGACAGCATTACATTAGTGTTACTCCACAAACACACACCTGTGACAGCATTACATTAGTGTTACTCCACAAACACACACCTGTGACAGCATTACATTAGTGTTACTCCACAAACACACACCTGTGACAGCATTACATTAGTGTTACTCCACAAACACACAGCTGTGACAGCATTACATTAGTGTTACTCCACAAACACACACCTGTGACCGCATTACATTAGTGTTACTCCACAAACACACACCTGTGACCGCATTACATTAGTGTTACTCCACAAACACACACCTGTGACAGCATTACATTAGTGTTACTCCACAAACACACACCTGTGACCGCATTACATTAGTGTTACTCCACAAACACACAGCTGTGACAGCATTACATTAGTGTTACTCCACAAACACACACCTGTGACCGCATTACATTAGTGTTACTCCACAAACACACAGCTGTGACAGCATTACATTAGTGTTACTCCACAAACACACAGCTGTGACAGCATTACATTAGTGTTACTCCACAAACACACACCTGTGACCGCATTACATTAGTGTTACTCCACAAACACACAGCTGTGACAGCATTACATTAGTGTTACTCCACAAACACACAGCTGTGACAGCATTACATTAGTGTTACTCCACAAACACACACCTGTGACAGCATTACATTAGTGTTACTCCACAAACACACAGCTGTGACAGCATTACATTAGTGTTACTCCACAAACACACACCTGTGACCGCATTACATTAGTGTTACTCCACAAACACACAGCTGTGACAGCATTACATTAGTGTTACTCCACAAACACACACCTGTGACCGCATTACATTAGTGTTACTCCACAAACACACAGCTGTGACAGCATTACATTAGTGTTACTCCACAAACACACAGGTGTGACAGCATTACATTAGTGTTACTCCACAAACACACAGGTGTGACAGCATTACATTAGTGTTACTCCACAAACACACAGGTGTGACAGCATTACATTAGTGTTACTCCACAAACACACACCTGTGACCGCATTACATTAGTGTTACTCCACAAACACACAGCTGTGACAGCATTACATTAGTGTTACTCCACAAACACACACCTGTGACAGCATTACATTAGTGTTACTCCACAAACACACACCTGTGACAGCATTACATTAGTGTTACTCCACAAACACACACCTGTGACAGCATTACATTAGTGTTACTCCACAAACACACAGGTGTGACAGCATTACATTAGTGTTACTCCACAAACACACACCTGTGACAGCATTACATTAGTGTTACTCCACAAACACACACCTGTGACCGCATTACTTTAGTGTTACTCCACAAACACACACCTGTGACAGCATTACATTAGTGTTACTCCACAAACACACACCTGTGACAGCATTACATTAGTGTTACTCCACAAACACACACCTGTGACAGCATTACATTAGTGTTACTCCACAAACACACACCTGTGACCGCATTACATTAGTGTTACTCCACAAACACACACCTGTGACCGCATTACATTAGTGTTACTCCACAAACACACACCTGTGACAGCATTACATTAGTGTTACTCCACAAACACACACCTGTGACAGCATTACATTAGTGTTACTCCACAAACACACACCTGTGACAGCATTACATTAGTGTTACTCCACAAACACACACCTGTGACAGCATTACATTAGTGTTACTCCACAAACACACACCTGTGACCGCATTACATTAGTGTTACTCCACAAACACACAGGTGTGACAGCATTACATTAGTGTTACTCCACAAACACACACCTGTGACAGCATTACATTAGTGTTACTCCACAAACACACACCAGTGACAGCATTACATTAGTGTTACTCCACAAACACACAGGTGTGACAGCATTACATTAGTGTTACTCCACAAACACACAGGTGTGACAGCATTACATTAGTGTTACTCCACAAACACACACCTGTGACAGCATTACATTAGTGTTACTCCACAAACACACACCTGTGACAGCATTACATTAGTGTTACTCCACAAACACACAGGTGTGACAGCATTACATTAGTGTTACTCCACAAACACACACCTGTGACAGCATTACATTAGTGTTACTCCACAAACACACAGGTGTGACAGCATTACATTAGTGTTACTCCACAAACACACACCTGTGACAGCATTACATTAGTGTTACTCCACAAACACACAGGTGTGACAGCATTACATTAGTGTTACTCCACAAACACACACCTGTGACAGCATTACATTAGTGTTACTCCACAAACACACACACCTGTGACAGCATTACATTAGTGTTACTCCACAAACACACACCTGTGACCGCATTACATTAGTGTTACTCCACAAACACACAGGTGTGACAGCATTACATTAGTGTTACTCCACAAACACACAGGTGTGACAGCATTACATTAGTGTTACTCCACAAACACACACCTGTGACAGCATTACATTAGTGTTACTCCACAAACACACACCTGTGACAGCATTACATTAGTGTTACTCCACAAACACACAGGTGTGACAGCATTACATTAGTGTTACTCCACAAACACACACCTGTGACAGCATTACATTAGTGTTACTCCACAAACACACACCTGTGACAGCATTACATTAGTGTTACTCCACAAACACACACCTGTGACAGCATTACATTAGTGTTACTCCACAAACACACAGCTGTGACAGCATTACATTAGTGTTACTCCACAAACACACACCTGTGACCGCATTACATTAGTGTTACTCCACAAACACACACCTGTGACCGCATTACATTAGTGTTACTCCACAAACACACAGGTGTGACAGCATTACATTAGTGTTACTCCACAAACACACAGGTGTGACAGCATTACATTAGTGTTACTCCACAAACACACAGGTGTGACAGCATTACATTAGTGTTACTCCACAAACACACAGGTGTGACAGCATTACATTAGTGTTACTCCACAAACACACACCTGTGACCGCATTACATTAGTGTTACTCCACAAACACACAGCTGTGACAGCATTACATTAGTGTTACTCCACAAACACACACCTGTGACCGCATTACATTAGTGTTACTCCACAAACACACACCTGTGACCGCATTACATTAGTGTTACTCCACAAACACACACCAGTGACAGCATTACATTAGTGTTACTCCACAAACACACACCAGTGACAGCATTACATTAGTGTTACTCCACAAACACACAGCTGTGACAGCATTACATTAGTGTTACTCCACAAACACACACCTGTGACCGCATTACATTAGTGTTACTCCACAAACACACAGGTGTGACAGCATTACATTAGTGTTACTCCACAAACACACAGCTGTGACAGCATTACATTAGTGTTACTCCACAAACACACAACTGTGACAGCATTACATTAGTGTTACTCCACAAACACACAGCTGTGACAGCATTACATTAGTGTTACTCCACAAACACACAGCTGTGACCGCATTACATTAGTGTTACTCCACAAACACACAGGTGTGACAGCATTACATTAGTGTTACTCCACAAACACACAGCTGTGACAGCATTACATTAGTGTTACTCCACAAACACACAGCTGTGACCGCATTACATTAGTGTTACTCCACAAACACACCGCTGTGACAGCATTACATTAGTGTTACTCCACAAACACACAGCTGTGACAGCATTACATTAGTGTTACTCCACAAACACACACCTGTGACCGCATTACATTAGTGTTACTCCACAAACACACAGGTGTGACAGCATTACATTAGTGTTACTCCACAAACACACAGGTGTGACCGCATTACATTAGTGTTACTCCACAAACACACACCTGTGACCGCATTACATTAGTGTTACTCCACAAACACACAGCTGTGACAGCATTACATTAGTGTTACTCCACAAACACACACCTGTGACCGCATTACATTAGTGTTACTCCACAAACACACAGCTGTGACAGCATTACATTAGTGTTACTCCACAAACACACACCTGTGACCGCATTACATTAGTGTTACTCCACAAACACACACCTGTGACAGCATTACATTAGTGTTACTCCACAAACACACACCTGTGACCGCATTACATTAGTGTTACTCCACAAACACACAGGTGTGACAGCATTACATTAGTGTTACTCCACAAACACACACCTGTGACCGCATTACATTAGTGTTACTCCACAAACACACAGGTGTGACAGCATTACATTAGTGTTACTCCACAAACACACACCTGTGACCGCATTACATTAGTGTTACTCCACAAACACACAGGTGTGACAGCATTACATTAGTGTTACTCCACAAACACACAGCTGTGACAGCATTACATTAGTGTTACTCCACAAACACACAGGTGTGACAGCATTACATTAGTGTTACTCCACAAACACACAGGTGTGACAGCATTACATTAGTGTTACTCCACAAACACACACCTGTGACCGCATTACATTAGTGTTACTCCACAAACACACAGGTGTGACAGCATTACATTAGTGTTACTCCACAAACACACACCTGTGACCGCATTACATTAGTGTTACTCCACAAACACACAGCTGTGACAGCATTACATTAGTGTTACTCCACAAACACACACCTGTGACCGCATTACATTAGTGTTACTCCACAAACACACAGGTGTGACAGCATTACATTAGTGTTACTCCACAAACACACACCTGTGACCGCATTACATTAGTGTTACTCCACAAACACACACCTGTGACCGCATTACATTAGTGTTACTCCACAAACACACACCTGTGACCGCATTACATTAGTGTTACTCCACAAACACACAGGTGTGACCGCATTACATTAGTGTTACTCCACAAACACACACCTGTGACCGCATTACATTAGTGTTACTCCACAAACACACACCTGTGACAGCATTACATTAGTGTTACTCCACAAACACACACCTGTGACCGCATTACATTAGTTTTACTCCACAAACACACACCTGTGACCGCATTACTTTAGTGTTACTCCACAAACACACAGCTGTGACCGCATTACATTAGTGTTACTCCACAAACACACACCTGTGACCGCATTACATTAGTGTTACTCCACAAACACACACCTGTGACAGCATTACATTAGTGTTACTCCACAAACACACACCTGTGACAGCATTACATTAGTGTTACTCCACAAACACACACCTGTGACAGCATTACATTAGTGTTACTCCACAAACACACACCTGTGACCGCATTACATTAGTGTTACTCCACAAACACACACCTGTGACCGCATTACATTAGTGTTACTCCACAAACACACAGGTGTGACAGCATTACATTAGTGTTACTCCACAAACACACACCTGTGACCGCATTACATTAGTGTTACTCCACAAACACACACCTGTGACCGCATTACATTAGTGTTACTCCACAAACACACAGCTGTGACAGCATTACATTAGTGTTACTCCACAAACACACACCTGTGACCGCATTACTTTAGTGTTACTCCACAAACACACAGCTGTGACAGCATTACATTAGTGTTACTCCACAAACACACACCTGTGACCGCATTACTTTAGTGTTACTCCACAAACACACACCTGTGACCGCATTACATTAGTGTTACTCCACAAACACACACCTGTGACCGCATTACATTAGTGTTACTCCACAAACACACACCTGTGACCGCATTACATTAGTGTTACTCCACAAACACACAGCTGTGACAGCATTACATTAGTGTTACTCCACAAACACACAGCTGTGACAGCATTACATTAGTGTTACTCCACAAACACACAGCTGTGACAGCATTACATTAGTGTTACTCCACAAACACACACCTGTGACCGCATTACTTTAGTGTTACTCCACAAACACACAGCTGTGACAGCATTACATTAGTGTTACTCCACAAACACACACCTGTGACCGCATTACATTAGTGTTACTCCACAAACACACACCTGTGACCGCATTACATTAGTGTTACTCCACAAACACACAGCTGTGACAGCATTACATTAGTGTTACTCCACAAACACACAGCTGTGACAGCATTACATTAGTGTTACTCCACAAACACACACCTGTGACAGCATTACATTAGTGTTACTCCACAAACACACACCTGTGACAGCATTACATTAGTGTTACTCCACAAACACACACCTGTGACAGCATTACATTAGTGTTACTCCACAAACACACACCTGTGACAGCATTACATTAGTGTTACTCCACAAACACACACCTGTGACCGCATTACTTTAGTGTTACTCCACAAACACACAGCTGTGACCGCATTACATTAGTGTTACTCCACAAACACACAGCTGTGACAGCATTACCAAAAGTTTGTTTGCTCATTCATTACTTCTGATTATTCTTTTCACTCCTCTATCAGAAATCTTGCGAGGAGCACTGGTCGAGGCAAATTTATGGTGAAATTATTGTCTTTCCACTTCCGTATTATGGCCCCAAAAGTGCTCACTGGACCATTCAGAAGCTTAGAATGGCGCCTATAACCAATGCCATCATTATGTTTTGCAACAGTTAGGTTGCGAAGGTCTTGAGACAGCTCTTTGCTTTTACCCATCATGAGATATGTCTTGTGTGACACCTTGGCAATGAGACCTTTTTGTAGGCCATCATTTGGGACTGAACCAGCTGTTATTAATTTCCACTGACAGGGGGCTGGATTGCTTTTTAATTACTGTAAGTTCTCTTACGAGAGTTCTCTCGTACTGCGTCTTAGCTAAGACGCTGCGGGGAAAAGTCTCTTTTCACGAATATTGAAGCAAAAAATTATCCTTAATTTTAATATTTGTAAAACGCATTTGCCACAGTATGCAGCCATAGGCAAGACGGCTCGTTTGCTCATTGGCTGTTGTACTAGCAAATGCATAAGCCTATCGAGCGCAGGCTGATGCAACATCAGACCAATGAGGCCACTTCCCGCCGACGCGGGCGTGGCCTCGCCCTATAAAGGTAGCTCGAAAAGGCTGACTCACTTGATTTTTCATCTCTTCAGCGAACCTCTCACATCGCTGGATCTCGGATAGAAGCAAGCGTCGTCTGAGTGCAAGCACATCAGCGGGACGAGCCATCTGAAGTCGCTGGCCTTCGCCGTCTTCCACTGCCGTACCTGCTGCGCTTTCCGGCGCTCATATCCTTTCTGTTTCTCTGTGTGTGTGTATGTGTGTGTTCGCCCCGCGACACACACTCGTAAAAGAGCTCGCGTCTTTTTCAAGACGCCCTCCCTTTCCTAGAGGATCTCGCAGCTCTCGCGCTCGCTGGCGGCGACTGCCCCCACTCCGAGCCAATTGTCTATGGTGACTCTGAGGACTCACCTGGCATCCTTCTCCGAGGCTGCTCCTCCTGAAAGCGGACGGTCGGGGTTAGTTTTTCTTTACGTTATAAGAAAAACTACCCTGCCTCTGCGCGTCATTCACCGGCGAAAGGAGAAAAGTGTGTTCGTTGTGTACTGGCCTCTTTTCTCTTACATTTCCCAGTTCCCTGTCGGCGACTGGAAATGTCATTTGCAGCAAGCGTACGCCTGCTAGCAAACGCTGAAGAATGTTGACGCTCAACGCATCCAAAAACCTGTATTCCCCTGTGGCTCAGTGGTGGAGTGTTAGGTTTTTCGCACGGACGACTGTGGTTCGATTCCCGGTCTGGCCGCATATAATTATGCCGCTAATGCTTCGCTCTGTCACTCCCCTGAGGGCGACTGCAGAGGTGCATTTTTGCAGCCAGCAAGCGCGTGGTACCCGCTTGCCTGCAACCGAACACCGTTTCTACGGTTCCCGTGCGTCACTGGCGAAAAGAGAATGGAGTGCTTTAGCCCCGCTGAGACCGGGCGTTATCCTCTCTTCTCACATTCTGGCACTTTTCAGGCGTCTGAAAATGTCAGTATTGCATGTTGTGCTACACGCATACCTGCAAATGAACGCTAGTGTGTTTAATACTCGCGATAACTGAAAGTCTATGTATCTTCCCCTGTGGTCCAGTGGTAGATTCATAGCCTATCGCGCAGTCGACCCGGGTTCGGTTCCCGGGTCCGCCGGCTGAAAAATTATGCCGTCGCATACATTTTGCTCTGTCAGTCCCCTGGAAGGCGACTGCAGATGTGAATTTATGCCGTCGCATACAATTTGCTCTGTCAGTCCCCTGGAAGGCGACTGCAGATGTGAATTTTTGCAGCCGACGAGCACGTGGTATAACCCGTGCCCGTTCGCCTGCACACAAAAACCGTTCTACTGCCTTCCGCACTCGCTCTGCTCAGGCAGACAGCGCGCTCAATGCAGTAAGTGTGGTTAATACTCGCGATAACTGAAAGTCTATGTATCTTCCCCTGTGGTCCAGTGGTAGATTCATAGCCTATCGCGCAGTCGACCCGGGTCCGCCGGCTGAAAAATTTATGCCGTCGCATACAATTTGCTCTGTCAGTCCCCTGGAAGGCGACTGCAGATGTGAATTTTTGCAGCCGACGAGCACGTGGTATAACCCGTGCCCGTTCGCCTGCACACAAAAACCGTTCTTCTACTAAGAGGCCTTTCCGCACTCGCTCTGCTCAGGCAGACAGCGCGCTCAATGCAGTAAATGTGCCCGCTCTTCCGAGCCCACATTCACTCACAGACATTGCATGTCCTACGGGACTCGCCCAGCCCTCCCTCACTCGGTTAAACACCGCGGCGAGGTCGAGTGCGTCTGAGAATGTTGATATTGCACGTCATGCTACCCGCATGCTTGCAAACAAACACTCGCGTTAACAGAAAGTCAATGTGTCTTCCACTGTGGTCCAGTGGTAGATTCTAAGGCTTTCGTGCAGGCGACTTGGGTTCGATCCCCGCTCAGATGGCAAAAAGTTTTTATGCCGTCAAATACAAATCGCTCTGCCAGTTCCCTGAGAGGCGACTGCAGACATGTATTTTGCAGCAGGCAACCACGTGGTACAACCCGTGCCTGTTTGCCTGCACACAAAAGCCGTTTCACGGCTACACCCGGCCACGGCCGATGGTGCTATAAATGTAGTGCTGATGCCCACTATTCAGTGCCCATCCGTACACGCAAGCACAGCCCTTCACACAGGGCTCGCGCCCATAAAATCGACTCAAGTCGATCGCGCGCACTGCATAGTAGACGTGCCCACTCCTCAGTGCACACGAACACTATGTCACGCACGTCTGACGGTTTCTGTAAAAACGAAACCCGTGCACGTTCGTTCTGCTCAGACAGACAACGCGCCAAAAGTAGTAAAGGTGCGCGCTTCCAGCCCACATTTACTCACAGACGATACGAGTCCCACGGGACTCGCTCAGCCCTCCCTCACTCGGCTAAGCGCCATAGCGGGGTCGAGGACGAGCTCTCTGCCCGCTGTCATCAGCGCGCCCCACGCCTCGAATGCCACAGACATAACGCCTGTGTTACAGCACATTGAAGCGCCTCCGTTGCTCAGCCAACAGAGTGCGCTTCGCATCCAACCCTTAGCCATCCATGCAGATGCACGGGCAGCGCTTCCAGGGGTTTCGGAATGGGTGCTAAGCATTATAAAGAGAGGCTACTCGCTACAGTTTTATCGACGCCCTCCCCGCTTTACGGCGCGTGTCGAAACTACGGTGAATTCGGAAGTAGCACACCTACTCCGAGCCGAATTTCAAAACTGATGAGCAAAGGGGCTTAGAGCCTGTATCTCATGCTCAAAGCGAACGGGGGCTGTACAGCAGATACTTTCTGGTTCCCAAAAAAGACGGGGGCTGCAGACCCATACTGGATCTGAGACAGCTGAACAAAGCATTAGTGAAACGCAGTTTCAGAATGCTTACGACCAGGAAAATCCTCGCGCATAGTACACAGTCCTGCCATTCGGTCTGTCCCTGGCACCTCGCACATTTACGAAGTGCATGGACGCAGCGCTCGCCCCTCTCAGACTCAGAGGCATGCGAGTGCTGAACTATTTGGACGACTGGCTGATTCTGGCTCATTCACGATCAGAGCTCGTGGAGCACAGGACCATGTTACTCGATCACCTCGAGAAACTCGGTCTCAGAGTCAATTGGACGAAGAGTTCACTGAACCCCAGTCAAACGATTTTGTTTTGGGCATAGTTCTGGACTCACAGTCTATGACGGCGCGGCTGTGTCGCCAGTTCTTCAGCTGGGCCTGCTCCGCACGCGCCCCCTACAGTTCTGGCTGAAAGCGCGGGTACCACGCAGAGCGTGGACTTCTGGTCGACTGCGCCTCAAGGTCAACCAGAGCTGTGTTACAGCTCTAGAACCTTGGACAGTGAACGGCTGGTACCAAACAGGTGCAAGCCTGGGGACTTCCTCGAGAGTGAGAGTGGTGTCCACGGACGCCTCCACCTCGGGATGGGGAGCGCTGCTCGAGGGCAGACCGTTATATGGCCTGTGGTCAGAACGGGAAAAGCTCCGACACATCAACTGTCTGGAAATGCTGGCAGTAGAAAACGCGCTGACACGTTTTCGTCCCCAAATCAAGGGCCATCACGTCTTAGTCCGTTCGGACAACATGTCGGTGGTGTCCTACATAAATCGCCAGGGCGGTCTCAGATCCCGAGATCTATACAGGTTGGCGGAACGCCTCCTGGTATGGGCTCAGCACAACTTGCGTTCGCTAAAAGCAGCTCATGTGCCTGGGATACAGAATGTGGGTCCAGACAGGCTGTCCAGGAACAACATTCCCGCGGGCGAATGGTCTCTACACCCACAAACAGTCCAGCTGCTGTGGGAGAGATTTGGCAGAGCGGAAGTGGACCTCTTCGCGTCCAGCGAAAACGCTCACTGCCCCGCGTTCTTTTCCAAGAGCGAAAGCGCGCTGTCCCAGAGGTGGCCGCGCCGCCCGCTCTATGCTTTTCCCCCCGTCTCCCTCCTTCCAGAGGTGATAGAACGAGTGAGGGAAACGAAATGCTCAGTGCTGCTTGTAGCACCACTCTGGAGGAACCAACCTTGGTCTCCAGAGCTGATGCAGTTGGCAGACACTGCCCCATGGCCGGTGCCATTGAGAAGGGACCTTCTCTCGCAGGCCAGGGGCTCGATTTGGCACCCTCAACCGAAGTTGTGGGCCTTACACGTGTGGGCTCTCAACGGTTACCCGCTGATTTCTCAGTAGGAGTGCTAAATACTATCACTCAGGCTAGAGCACCGTCGACTCGACGGCTCTATGCCTCAAAGTGGTCGGTATTCTCCAGTTGGTGTGTGGCTCGGGGATGCTCACCCCTCGACTGTGAGGTAACGGAGGTTCTCTCCTTCCTTCAAGAGCTGTTGGATAAGGGCAGAGCCCCATCCACGCTCAAAGTATATGTGGCGGCTATCGCAGCGTTCGCTGAGACAACGCTCGGTCAGTCGATAGGAAGGAACGATTTGGTCATCCGCTTCCTCAAGGGAGCTAGGAGACTGAACCCTCCCAGACCCCCGTCGGTCCCTGTTTGGGACCTCTCTACGGTCCTGGAGGCCATGAAAGGTTCCCCTTTCGAGCCCATCCAGTCGATTAGTCTCAAACATCTGTCATTTAAGACAGTGTTTTTGCTGGCCCTTGCTTCAGTGAAGCGCATAGGGGACCTGCACGCGCTCTCAGTGAGCCCGTCGTGTCTGGAGTTTGGGCCTAGTGACTCGAGAGTCATACTCAAACCTAGGCACGGCTATGTGCCGAAATCCCTCAACACACCGTTTCGGGCTCAGGTTATATCCCTGTCCGCCCTGCCGGTGTTAGAAGAGGAAGGAGACTTGGGCTCTCTCTGCCCTGTCAGGGTTTTAAGAGCCTATGTGTCTCGCTCTGCTGCCTTTAGACAGACTGAGCAACTATTTGTCTCGTTCAGTGGACGTTCCAAGGGAACGGCTGTTTCGAAACAAGGCCTATCCAGATGGATAGTTGACGCCATAGCGTTGGCATACACCTCCAGGGGTCTTCAGTGCCCGCTGGGTGTCAGAGCGCACTCCACGAGAGGCGTTGCCTCTTCGTGGGCCTGGTCTAGTGGAATATCTCTACAGGATATTTGTATGGCGGCAGGCTGGGCCTCGCCGTCTACATTTATCAGGTTTTATAACCTCGAGGTTCCCGCTTTGCAGGCTAAGCTGTTATCGGTGTAATTGAACACTGAGAATGCAAGCACAGTGCGTTACTACTATCTTACGGGCAGTTTTACGTAAGACCCATATTCCCACTTTAGTCAAGGGTGTCTTGTCTAAGTGATGTCTTATATTACGTCTGCAGACGCAGCCACATATCAGAACGGAGAGTTCCTCCTCTTGTTCTAGGACTCTATGTCAGTCCCTCTGGTGATTGTGCACTGTAAATCCTGGGTCAGCCTCCAGGTTTATGGTTGTTAATCCCTGCACGCACGGCGTCTTACATTGGGTTCCCGCAGCGTCTTAGCTAAGACGCAGTACGAGAGAACTCTCGTAAGAGAACGTACTCGGTTACTAACGTAACCTCGGTTCTCTCTAGAAGAGGGAACGAGTACTGCGTTCCCTGCCGTGCGTACGATTCACTTTGGTTCGCTTCTTCGTTGAAATAAATCAAGTGAGTCAGCCTTTTCGAGCTACCTTTATAGGGCGAGGCCACGCCCGCGTCGGCGGGAAGTGGCCTCATTGGTCTGATGTTGCATCAGCCTGCGCTCGATAGGCTTATGCATTTGCTAGTACAACAGCCAATGAGCAAACGAGCCGTCTTGCCTATGGCTGCATACTGTGGCAAATGCGTTTTACAAATATTAAAATTAAGGATAATTTTTTGCTTCAATATTCGTGAAAAGAGACTTTTCCCCGCAGCGTCTTAGCTAAGACGCAGTACTCGTTCCCTCTTCTAGAGAGAACCGAGGTTACGTTAGTAACCGAGTACGTTTTCAGCAGTTGTCGCGCCTCCCTTTCTTCATGTGTTCAATACTTTTTCCCTGTGTCATTTCACATTATTACACATAACTTAATTTCTGAACTTATTTTTGTTTGTTTCTTTGTATGTATGGCTTACTTGGGTTGTTACCAACATCTGGTGAAAATTTCATGTCAATAGCACCTTTGGAAATATATTTACTGAGAAAAATGATGACGTGTTCAATACTTATTTTCCCCGCTGTATCTAACATATACTGCAAATATATTACTATTTCATCAATCAGTTTTTAATAGTGGTTAAATCAAAATATACCAAAATTACAATCTCGAGGGCTTGGAGCCAGAGGGGCGTAAGTGGCATTCTGGGCGAATATGAGTTCAATAAAAGGTCTCGATGAGCTCTATCCAATGGTGCCAAAAATACCTATCTGAGATCAAACTGTATTGAATAAGGCAACAAAACAATAAAGACCAAACCAGAAGGGCCAGAAGGGCGTAAATGTAGTCTGTTGCCCTAAAACAGCATTCAAAATGGCTGACACAACTGGAACAACAGGGAACTGTCTGAGGCAGAAAAAATGAATAATGTAATGAAATAAATTGAACAACTCATGAATTGCCAATCAGAAGTGCGTTTAGAAAGTTCAGTGACTTTTATTACAGTCTGTACTGGTCAGCAGATGCCCAGAATGGAAAAGTGAAATGAGTAAAAAAGAAAAGAAAAAATGAATGAATGAGTAAAATGAAAATTAATTACTTGTTCAAGTGTTATTCAAGTGTTAATTATTCAATCAATTCCCCTTTTGACCAATTATTTTATGCATTGTTCAGCAGATACGCCCAATATGTCCATAGAAGACTTGGAAATGTTTGGTGTCAAAAAGGCGTATCTGACGGTTTTGCCTTTTTTTCTTTTTTTTTTATGTTTTAGAACATGCTCATTGTGTTAATATGCCATAAGTTTATTACTTAAATACTCATTTGTGTAAGTATACCTATATGGTTGCAATGTTTGTGGTTTAAGGTTAATAATACAGGTCAAAATGTTGTTTGAGCTCTCCTGTAAAGTTTGTCAAAAGCCACTTACGCCCCTCTGGCTCCAAGCCCTCGCGAGTGACCTGCGCTTTATTATTTACATTCATTTAGCAGATGATTTTATCCAGAGACTTATGGAGGAATACAGTCTTAAGGAGGCAATGATATAAGATATTCATTTCAAAGTTTCAAACATTGTCCAGAAAAGTACAAGCTAGAACAAGGAGGGAAGTAAGAAATAGTGAGAAAAAGAAGTAGTTTTTAAGTCACTTATTGCTTTAAATGAGAAACTCATTCAGATGAGCTTTAACACAATCATCATTCACAAGCCGAAACCCAAATGATGATTTACATTTTTATATAGAGATGATATGATGTACATCCACTTATGAAAACAAGTAAAACATTAACTCTGTGTGATCAGTATTGATGATGATGAGGATTATTAAGGCCAGAGATGAGAGTCAGAGACAGACTCTGGATGATGTTCTTGTGCTTCAGTCGGCCCAAAACACCATCTGTGTCAAAGCCTCCCCTCGACCCTCACTGATGCTGATTTCATTAAAGTCTCTTTCAGACTGTTTGCTGAACACACAGAGGACGCCTTCAGACTTTTACACACTTTTACATTAAAACTATCCATCACATTTCCCCGCAGCTTTTCCCCGCGGCTGATGCTCGCCTTGGATTTGATCTGACGGAGGCAAAAGAAACATTTCCTCTTCGCGTATTTTAGTCTCTAATGAAAGCCCAGAACCTCTGCTTGCTGTTCACTTTGTTTTAATCGCGACAAACTATCGTATCGCTCCAGTTTTGGCCCAAATGTAAGAGAAGAAAACACAAGAGTCCGCGGCTCGTGGACGCGCACAGACACCGAGCGGGCAGGTTGAGTCTACGAGGTTCTCATGTGTAGTTTAAGAGCGCAGCGCCGCGAGAGCTGATCATTGATCGCTGAAAGCAGACCGTGTGTGAAACCCTGCAGATCATCATCCGATCAGAGAGAGAGATGGCAGAAACCTCCCCCGCCCCGGCCGCTGCCGCCCCGGCCAAAGCGCCCAAGAAGAAGTCCGCTACTGCGAAAGCCAAGAAAGCAGGTCCCGGCGTCGGCGAGCTGATCGTCAAAGCGGTGTCCGCGTCCAAGGAGAGGAGCGGCGTGTCCCTCGCCGCGCTGAAGAAGGCGCTCGCTGCCAGCGGCTACGACGTGGAGAAGAACAACTCCCGCGTCAAGATCGCCATCAAGAGCCTGGTGACTAAAGGCACTCTGGTGCAGGTCAAGGGAACCGGCGCCTCGGGCTCCTTCAAGCTCAACAAGCAGCAAGCCGAGAGCAAGAAGAAGCCCGCGGCCAAGAAACCCGCGGCTCCTAAAGCGAAGAAGCCCGCGGCCAAGAAACCCGCCGCCGCCAAGAAGCCCAAGAGCGCCGCGGCAAAGAAGCCCGCAGCCGCGAAGAAATCGCCCAAGAAGGCCAAGAAACCCGCCGCCAAGGCCGCTAAGAAGGCGACGAAGAGCCCCAAGAAGGCGAAGAAGCCCGCGGCCGCGAAGAAAGCAGCCAAGAGCCCGAAAAAGGCCAAGGCGGCGAAACCGAAGGCGGCAAAGCCTCAAGCCGCCAAGCCTAAAAGGGGACCTCCCAAGAAGAGATGAACACTCGCTGTTCCTCAACGGCTCTTTTCAGAGCCACCCACTGACCCGAGTAAAGAGCAGCACTCGAGCGCTGTGAGCTAACAGACCAGATGTGCATTCAGGCCACTCGGTCTAATGTAATCTGAACAAACAATAGAAAACACTTTAAGGTTCATTAGTTAACATGAACTAACAATGAGCAATACTGCATTTATTAATCTTAGTTAATATTAATTTCAACATTTACTAATACATGATTAAAATCAAAGGTTGTATTTGCTAACATTATGCACTGTGAAAAACATGAACAATGAACAGCTGTATTTTTATTAACTAACATTAACAAAGATTAATAAATATGTATTGCTCATTGTTAGATTGTGTTAGTTAATACATTAACTAATTCTAACTAATGAACCTTAATGTACAGTGTTACTATAAAACACTTTATATCTAAAATGAGTCAAAAGATTCCAAAAGAAACTGATTACAGGTAAAAATGGCCAAAAAGGTTATGAGGGTTCAGACAGTGATCACAGTTCAGATAAGATTTATAACAGTACAGAATATACACACACAACAGAATTATGACAATACAAACAACAAGCAGTGATTTAACTCCAATATTTACAATAGGAACATAATTCTGTAGAGTATCAGACGGTTAATGTGCGCAGAATATACAGTGTGTGTGAAAGGTGAAGCACGTTTGTTGGGAACAGCGTATAATATACTTTTTTTTTACTTTTACAATGTTGTACAAATATTTTATTGGTTTCATCTCTTCTGTCAGCGTAATTAAGGAGGTTGGGCTTCGGAGGGAAGTTCAGTGATTGGTTGAAATCTTCTCAGACTCTCAGCCAATGGGCGACTGGCTCTCTCGGCTAAAGGCAGTGTGTGGAGGCGCTGCTCTTCATTCTGTTCTCTTAGACTGAAGGTTCTGGAAAGTCACTGTTAAAATGAGCGGCAGAGGCAAAACCGGCGGCAAAGCGCGAGCAAAGGCCAAGACTCGCTCGTCCAGGGCAGGGCTGCAGTTCCCCGTCGGCCGTGTCCACAGGCTCCTTCGCAAAGGCAACTACGCCGAGCGCGTCGGTGCCGGAGCTCCCGTGTATCTGGCGGCTGTGCTCGAGTATCTGACCGCGGAGATCCTGGAGTTGGCTGGAAACGCCGCTCGGGACAACAAGAAGACCCGCATCATCCCCCGGCACCTGCAGCTGGCGGTGCGCAATGACGAGGAGCTGAACAAGCTTCTGGGCGGAGTGACCATCGCTCAGGGCGGCGTGTTGCCCAACATCCAGGCCGTGCTGCTGCCCAAGAAGACCGAGAAGCCCGCCAAGGCCAAATGAGGCTCCAGTCTGGCTCTCTGACCCCCAAAGGCTCTTTTCAGAGCCACACACTTCATCTCAAAGAGCTTTTCTGTGTTCATGCTTATAACGCCTTAAACCCGTTTGGTTGAGGAGAAACATGACATCTTTAGTGGAGCAAAACTAGGGACCTATTCACACCCCAACCCATCTCTCCTTATACATAACATCATGTCTGACAAGACGGTTTGGATATTAATAGATTATCCAAAATCAAAAACGCTGTTTCTGGGATAAGGTCATATTTCAGTCCCACAGACTTTATAAAGTTCACCAAAATTGCTTGTCATGATACTTTGGTATGTCCATTATAATGAATACAAATAATTTTAGTACTTCAAGAATATTTAACAAAATGTGCAATCTATACGTTTTGTTCCTGCAATATTGTATTTGTTACTTTATTGTGAAAAATATATATTTTTTAATTAATTAAAAATAATAATTAAAAAACAGACTAAAATGAAGGCATTTCTTGCTGATCACTGACATGTTAAAGACTAACACAATAAAAGAGTGGTTTAGTTAAACATCTAAATTGAAAACATAAAAAAATAAAGACCACAGACAAACAATTTGTCTATTTTTAACTTCCGCCCCATAAAAATGTGAGAATTATCATAAATATTTCATGGGTAGTTATTAAATTGTTATGAGGGACACACTGGGAATTAAGGCGAGTATTTCAGAACAAATAAATCCAGCAATGTGAGAATAAAGCCGTTACACTGATTGATTATTATTATTATTATTTTATTAAACATTACAGAGCATTAAAGCAACAAAACAAATAAGACTAAAAGATACACAGACACAAATAAGTTGCCAGGGCAACAAAAAACAAAACAAAAATTATCACAATATCTTGATGTATAAATATTATTATTATTATTAATAAATCAAGTTATTATAGAATTTGGAGTGAAAATAAGCTATTTCCCTAGGATTATTGAGAACTTTATCATTTATGGAGATGATCGATAGACATATTCACAGCATTGGATCTTGTCCAACCATCTTTAGCTGTGGATCTATACAGAAAAATAAAATACATATCATATAAAATATATATATATATATAAAAAAGGCTGAATTTTGCTCTCCTTCTTCCAGCATTTGTTCTGGATCTAACACAGGCTTCTTCAGCTGTGGATCTGCAGGGCATCTCATGTATTTGGTGGAATATTCAGTGCTTTATATCTGTCAATGGTTCCTTAAATGATACAGCAGATTCATCCTCTATTAATCTATTTTGCTTTGCTATATTACTTCCACATTTTCTTAAGAACTTCCCTAATTCATATTTTAAAAGCTCCCCGTTACGTCCATAAGCTTTTTGTGATTCAGCCCTTTCCCAGTAAATCTGGATTAGTTCAATAATCTGTTGTTTGGCCTTTTCATATTTAAGGATGGAGCTGTTTCATTTCCAGAGCGACGCTTTAGAGGCAGTAATTGCCATATTTTGCGACAAAATAACTAAAATATAAATGTCATTATGGTCAGTCCCTAATATGAGGCTGTTGCTAATATTAATAGAGATATTATTCATGTTTTACAAATCAACCAATAATCAATTCTGGACTGCCTTGAACGGTCTTTGTTACTCCAGGTGTGCTGTATTACATCCTAATACTTTTCTCTGCAGATGTCAACTATGTGTGTCAAATTTATCCATAAATGCTACAATATTTGAATTTGAGGAGGGAAATGTAGGAATGTATCAGGAAAGCAGTAACTGAACAAAAGCGTGTTGAGCGGGAAACCCTCCGCTTGTTTGAAAAGAGGAAACGCGCAGTCATTGGCTAGCAGTCATAGCACACGTCACACACTAGCCAATCACAAGCCTCTGCATCATCGCGACACTATGAGCCCGTGACGGTATTTATTCCCGCGCCAGCAGGAGCGAGAGAGAGAAGAAACTCAAACTGCAGCCATGGCGAGAACCAAGCAGACCGCTCGTAAATCCACCGGCGGCAAAGCCCCGAGGAAGCAGCTCGCGACTAAAGCAGCGCGGAAGAGCGCGCCCGCCACCGGCGGCGTCAAGAAGCCCCATCGGTACCGGCCCGGGACCGTGGCTCTGCGGGAGATCCGCCGCTATCAGAAGTCCACCGAGCTGCTGATCCGCAAACTGCCTTTCCAGCGGCTGGTGAGAGAAATCGCCCAGGACTTCAAGACGGACCTGCGCTTCCAGAGCTCCGCTGTCATGGCCCTGCAGGAGGCCAGCGAGGCTTATCTGGTGGGTCTGTTTGAGGACACCAACCTGTGCGCCATCCACGCCAAGAGGGTCACCATCATGCCCAAGGACATCCAGCTGGCGCGCCGCATCCGCGGAGAGCGCGCTTAAACCCGTCGCCGCTGCTGTGCACGCGCGTCAAACCCAACGGCTCTTTTCAGAGCCACATCACTTCCTGTAAACGAGTCTTATTTCCAGTGTAACGCAGAGTATAAGCAACAGGGTCCTGCAGGGGTGGATCTCGGTGATGCCAGATCTGAGCAACTATGAGGGGAAAAAAGCATACAAATAATTAAATATCCAGACTATCGCCTTATACTGTTTCTTTAAATATACAAGAGCCATTCTGCAGAATCAAAATGAACTCTAAAATAGCTTGTATTATTAGGTGTCACGCACATTAAGCAAACTATACATTAAAACTGTATAATTAAAAATAAACAAAACATTTGTTTCATGTCCCCACTCTCTATCTCTAAACTTTACCATGAAATGTATTTATTAAAATCCAACAGAATTGTTTTGTTTGCAGTGTTTTATCACTCTATATCCAATCTATGCTTTAAATGTTTTTTTTTTTTTTGTATCATTAGAAAAAATATTTGATTTAATATTTTAGATAAAATACACATTTTAGTTGTGTTTTCACAGAGTCCCGTTACACACACTGTTACACACACACACCCTCTGAAAAACTTGGATCATTCCACAGGACACATTCCCAACAGGAAGTTGCATCATCTGGATCTTCTGAAGGCCAAAGGAAGACCAAAAGTTCATCCTCTCATTTTAATTTCTGTATATTTGATGAAATTGTAAATATGACTAAGGTGGTCCATCTCAACATACTGTCCTGTTACCTAAATTATTTTGTTGATTTTAAAAATAAATATGAACTTTTGGTGAGTCGATCTGCTCAGTGTCCTCATGATATTAGCATGTGTCTGATAACTTTATGCTTAAACTCAATCCTGTTACTTTCAGTCCTGTTGCTGAACTGTAGAATAACAGGAGTGAGTCCAGTCCTCTGTTTTGTTGATTTAATACTGTAAATATTACTTGATATAATACTATTCACCTGAAGTATGAGTTTTAAGGTTGCAGTTGCTTAAACTGTAGACATTAGTATTATAGTTTTACAATGTGAACACGTTCCTTCCAGGAGCCAGTCCACCACTGAGTGACTTACAGGCTTTATCTGTGTCTTATACTGTAGAAGAAGGAGAGAACACACACTGCAGGAGCAGACACACTCACGGCATCGCAAGGGAAGGGACAAACTACTTTCATTTATTTCTAAAAAAATAAAGTTAAACCACTGTTTTTTTTTATCAGTTTTATCAATTTTGAATAGTTAAATGTGTGTAGTATTAGATTGTGTTGAAATAAAGTTTAATTTTTAAGAGTTACAACAAGCAAATGTCACCCATTCGGTGGAATGGCCCACAATTGTCAATTTCTGTTTTATATGCTGGGACTGGGAGTTTATGGCCTGTGGATCAGACAGCCAGTGATTAGCATGACTGAATGAGGAGCGCCTGTTATTAAGCAGAGATGCAGATTATAGAGCGTTTTAACCACATTTATCACTTCAACAAAACCAATGCCTGAACATGTGAGAGTGAATTGGAACTGGAGTTCAGATATTCCCCATATGTAGGGTTTACCAGGACACACACACACACACACACACACACACACACGCGTGCGCGCGCATAAACAGAATAATATAACATATGCCACTATTCATAATTTTAATCAATATTGTGATATGATGTCTTGTGTCCCTATTTGTTTACTTTGCTGTTCATCTCTGTTCATTATCAACCAGTACTACTGTAAATTACATGATCTGAAACATTATTACTGTAATATTTCATATAAAACAAAGGAGAGGCTCCATCAGATCGGGGTGGCGGTTACATTCCACGTGACCATGTGACGCTGCGCTGGTTTCTCTCAGGTCCTGTTAGCGAGTATAAAAGGCCTCCCTTCAACGCTCACAGTCATATCTACTCTTCGTCACCGTGTGAGCATCGCATCAATCCTGTAAAGCATCATGTCTGGAAGAGGCAAAGGCGGGAAAGGGCTCGGGAAAGGAGGCGCGAAGCGTCACCGTAAAGTTCTGCGCGATAACATCCAGGGAATCACCAAACCCGCCATTCGGCGTCTGGCGCGTCGCGGCGGCGTCAAGCGCATCTCCGGGCTGATCTACGAGGAGACCCGCGGTGTGTTGAAGGTGTTCCTGGAGAACGTGATCCGCGATGCCGTCACCTACACCGAGCACGCCAAGAGGAAGACCGTCACCGCCATGGATGTTGTGTACGCGCTGAAGCGGCAGGGACGCACCTTGTACGGCTTCGGGGGATAAACGCCTGAAACACGAGAAACCGACGGACCCAACGGCTCTTTTAAGAGCCACACACTCCCGCACTTAAAAGAGTCCATGATTTAGCAGTGGCTGTCCATACAATTAACTATAAATGACTTAGTCATTGTGCTCTATTAACTAACTCAAAAATGATACGTATTGATGTTAACAGTATATTTTCATATTCTCTACTGAACAGTTAATATCAGAAATAATATATTAATTAAACAATGTTTATCCACTTAGAGATGCTAAAATGTTTTACAAAATGGACAAAATCAGAAATGGTACCAAAGTAAGCAGAAGTGAAAATGCAGAAAATAAAACCAGATATTTTTTTTTTTAACTCAAATGGGCTTTTATTTGCTACTATTTATAAATTATTTGCTACTAGTTTAAACAGCGGAATGAAGTTATGAGGAAAAGCTGTTTTTATAAAGGTCTGACTGTTATTGCTCTTTCCTCTAAAACCACTTATAAACACATTGAAAGAGATTTAAATACACGATTGTGCAGAATGTGTGTCTAGAACCGCTTATTTTTTCAAAATATCACTAAAATCTATAAAAAAATGAAAAGTGCGGGAAATGAAACAAAGGAAACTATGTCGTTCAAATATGGGGCGGTGGGCGGGGCTATTATTTAAGCGCCTGTGATTGGCCCTCGTTCCGCTATTGATGCTTTGAGTTGTCCAATGAAACACAAGTTTATGGGTTCGGCCAATGACAACAGGCAATCAGAAGGTTTGAGTGTCTCCTTGTAAATTAG
The DNA here is from genome assembly GCF_951802725.1 of Rutilus rutilus. Lineage (NCBI taxonomy): Eukaryota > Metazoa > Chordata > Actinopteri > Cypriniformes > Leuciscidae > Rutilus > Rutilus rutilus. The sequence goes on from NC_140223.1 coordinate 44,161,809, forward strand.
CATAGGGCAGTGAATTAAAGCCTCTGTGTCGCTCCTGAGTTCACACTGATTCTTCAGTTTAGCGAACATTCAGCATCATGCCTGAACCAGCCAAGTCCGCGCCTAAGAAGGGCTCCAAGAAGGCCGTCGCTAAGACCGCCGGGAAAGGAGGAAAGAAGCGCAGAAAGTCCAGGAAGGAGAGTTACGCCATCTACGTCTACAAAGTGCTGAAGCAGGTTCACCCTGACACCGGCATCTCCTCCAAGGCGATGGGCATCATGAACTCTTTCGTCAACGACATCTTCGAGCGCATCGCCGGTGAGGCGTCTCGTCTCGCTCACTACAACAAGCGCTCCACCATCACGTCGAGAGAGATCCAGACCGCCGTGCGTCTGCTGCTGCCCGGAGAGCTGGCCAAACACGCCGTGTCTGAGGGCACCAAGGCCGTCACCAAGTACACCAGCTCCAAGTAGAGGAAAGAGGCGCTCACACACACAAAGGCTCTTTTAAGAGCCACACACTCACTCCTGGAAAAGAGCTGATTATGCCAGATGAGTAAATAATGGTATTTGTAAATATTAACTAAAAACGCTTAATTGTAGTGACCGTCACACGTATGTACGATTGCGGAGCTTTTGGGGTTCATCATGTGTTTATGGCACACACACACACCTTGTTTATTGCGAATGTTCATAATTGTTGCTGCAGAGTAATCGTACATGTGACGGCCACTTTCTCCTCAACCAACTGCGTTTATGGTGTTAATAAGAAAAGCGTTCTCTCTATCAGATAAAATGGCGGATCTACAAAGAGCCTTTGGGTTATGACAAAACACGCGTTGATCTGTTTATTTGGGTTTGTCGGCACTGATGAGAAGCGCTGTACTACATTTCCAGAGAAATAAAAGTAAATGAAACCAGGAAAAGAATATTTCAGCTTCCTGAGATTCTCTGAGAGTTTGATGTGTAAACTACTTATCAGATGTGGTTAACTTTCATTATACAAGGGGGAAAAGAGTAAACTGGTTATTAAACAGACAATAATAATTTGTGCAGAAATATAAACAGACTAATGTATATCATTAAAGTTTAATTTCAACCTGCCTAGATTACTGAACTGAAAACAAATATAAATATGAATGCTCTGTATTTGTTGAATATTTATTAAATCTTTTACTGAGGACACTGATGCCTGTTTTCTAATCCAATCATTAGAACTGCTTTAGAGTAGCAGAATATTGTACAGTAATCTCTCATAGGTGCCATTGTGTCATAACTTTCATTTCAATTAAATGAAATTACTCTCATGAATATTGTTTCAGTGAAAAACCTCCCGACCTTTTCCCAGTAAATGCATTTCTATGCTTTTCGTGATGTTTGGTACATTTAAACAGACATTTTCTGAAGTGTGTAAATACATGTGGGTCGTTCCTTCAGTTCGGTGAGTTTTATATCCTCATGAAAAAACAATACTGCATATTTTAGCTACATAAAATGTTAATTAATTTTCATGCCACATGGTTTTCCATCAATAGACAGTTAACTAACAAACAAATGGATAATAATGATTAGTACTTAATGATAACACTATTTAAAACAGACCTTGATTAAGCTCTTTGATACCAATCTTTCATTTGAAAGTCACGTGTCTAGTATCTGTAAAACCGCATTTTTCCATCTTAAAAATATATCTAAATTACGTCATATGCTCTCATTGACAAATGCGGAACAATTAGTCCATGCGTTCATGACCTCAAGGCTAGATTATTGTAATGCTCTACTGGGTGGTTGCCCTGCACGCTTAATAAACAAACTACAGCTGGTCCAAAACGCAGCAGCTCGAGTTCTTACCAGAACCAGGAAGTAAGACCATATTAGCCCAGTTCTGTCAAAACTGCATTGGCTCCCTATTAAACATCGCATCAATTTTAAAATATTGCTGATTACTTACAAAGCACTAAATGGTTTAGCTCCGCGGTACTTGAGCGAGCTCTTAACGCATTATACTCCTTCACGTCTATTGCGATCTCAAAATTCCGGCCAGTTGATAATACCTAGAATATCTAAATCGACTGCTGGCGGTAGATCCTTTTCCTATTTAGCACCAAAACTTTGGAACAGCCTTCCTACCATTGTCCGGGAAGCAGACACACTCTGTCAGTTCAAATCTAGATTAAAGACACATCTCTTTGACATAGCGTTCACATAATACATTATAGACTTCTATAATTCAATATTAGGCTGCATAGATTAGGTCAGCTGGAACCGGGAACACTTCCCATAAATCCTGATGTACTTGTTACATCATGAGAAGAATGGCATCTACGCTAATTTTAGTGTCTTTGTTTATCCCAAGGTTTTCCCGCAGCCTGCCGGATCCAGGCCGTTTCCAGATCTGATGAAGGACCTTCGCCTGGACCCGGTGTCAACGCAGTGCTGAAGGGCCAACTAGTCTCTCCCTATGGAGGATCCCTTTCCCACTCTACAGATAACGCGTCGTCGGGAAAACTCAATTTGCGTATCTACCCCGAATTGATAAAATAAAATAAAATTCTGAATCAAAACTATAAGGAAACACCAGTAATTTGTTTAGGTTTGGTTTGTAGGGAATTCCAAACCTGCACACATATATTCAAACGCACATAACTATAGAACCTGTTCTTAATGCGCATCTGAACGCCATCAGCGTTTCTCACAGGTTCGCGTTTAAAGTCTGTGTAGAGAGAATGGTGTCGTCTTGGCGGCCCTAATTTAAAAACAAATGATCGTTGCGACGGAAGCGAATCAATCAAAACTAACTTTAGCTGGAAAATAACTTTATTAAAGAACCGCTATAAAGCCAAAACAATCTTACGTTATATTATACATTTATCTCTGTGAAGCTGCTTTGAGACAATCTACATTGTTAAAAGCGCTATATAAATGAAGATGACTTGACTTGACTTGACAATCAGTTTCCCTTGTCCTCAATCATGTTTTCTCAGCTTCACTTTAAAATAAAGGTTTCATTTTTATAATATACGAGATATAAATCAAATCTTGAGTTTTCAGCTGTGGAGGTTTGGACACAGTTATATGACTGTCATACATTATTATAACCCCTGTCAACCTTTGGTCTTGTCATATCTTGATGAGATAATGGAGAGGGTAAGATGTCCTGTTATATGGATTGGAGATTTTAATGCACATCATCCAGTATGGTGGAGTGATCACATGGAGACAAATGGTGTTAGTAGAAGGATTATTTGAAAAGTACGAGTTGGTGTTAAATGATGGAAGGCCGATATTGTGAGGAATACTGGCAGCCATGTAGATTTATTAATTGCCTCATCAAACTGAGCTAGAGTTGGTGAAGGGGCTGTTATATACAGGTGCGCATGCGTGCTAAAGATGAACGATGTGCACCAGAGAACGTGGAGGAAGCGCTTTTGAGTACCAACATTTTGGGGGACACGGACACGCTTACTGGAGTCGGATTTTCCCCATCTCTGGTAAGATAGCAGTCATGATTAGGGCAGCACGATAATGTGTTTTAGCGATGTGCTTATCCGCAAAATAGTCACATCACAGGATGTGCAATGTCAAGTACAGAGATCTTAGTTGATTGGTTTCGGTTCGGAACGCATGTGATTCGCGGATTGATTGCAAAGTTTACACATCATAGAGTGAAAGTTTATTACTTGCATGTTTTTTCATCAGTCCTGTCAGTTTAAACATCAAGCGCAAGAACAAGACTGGAGCTCACGCGCTGTTTTGTGCGCGCACACAGAGCAACGCAGAAAGCACGTAAACGCAGAGTTCTTCCTCTTCTTTTGAGCTTGAACAGACACATGCACGCACAATGCCTGTCTCATTTTATGTCTGTACCTGAATATAGTTAGCCTTACCTGAAAAACATAAAGCACTACTTATTCCATGTGTGATGAGGACAGCTTGTAGGAGCAGTGTGCTGTGTAAAGTGTGAGTACCAAGCAGCATCTTCAGTGCTGGTTATAGGTTTCTATACGCTGATCATTATCCAGTTTTATGCAGGTTTGGTAGGGATTTGAGAAGTGGAAAAGAATGTCCCTAGATACTTTAAAATATACAACACATATATTTCTAAAACTAAATAGCAGTTTTGAGTAGTAGTATATGCTTGTTTTCTTTCACATGAAATACAATTAAATGTAATGCATAATGTGCAAAATCATTAAATTACATACTTGCCCTTTAGGACCTTCAGCATATTCTCTAAATCACATGACTTGCAAGAAGTGACATCATTTCCTTGAAAGCACAATCTGTAGGTATGAAGCCAAACCATTAAGCCGACCTGTAGAGGCAGGTGGGTGATCAGTTGATGTTCTGTGCTGGAAAAGTCCTTGTTTTTTTTTTCCATTTTCTTTTATCAGTATTAGGATTAATAATTAGGATTAATAATAATATATTGAGATTAGTGTTGGGAAAGGAGGGGGTTTTGGAGGCCCATGGCTTCACGGAGTGGTGAGGGTGGTGGGTGGCAAACGCTGGTTAGGGAAAGAGGGAGGCATCGAGCGAAATAACTGAAATATCAGGAGATGAAGTTAGGAGAAATGGAAGTACTGAAGAGTTAGTTGTGCTGTTTCAGTTAAGGCAGGGGTTCTCAACCTTTTGCAGTGGGGGCCCCCCTCCTCATTACTAGGCTATTGCTATAATTGGGAATTGGCACCAGACCTCTGATATGAATTTATGCTTTATTATTGTTATTATTACTAGGCCTAATAGTAGTCATATCATCTGCATTTTTTACAGAAGCTTGCAGGTAGGCGATGGTAATGTGAGACCTGAGGCTGCTTTGCCTTAGCCTGGGGTTCCCCATGCTGCGCTGCTAATCAGCATGGATTCCATGGACCAGATTTTCACCTCAGCTAGGGAACCAATCACAGAACGGGGAGGGAGCAGCAAGACGATGATGACATCTATGCGACACACCGAAGCAGTTTGTTTATATCTATGGATCCAACATGACAGACGTAAAAATATATGCATATTTTTAGGAACACATCTACAAAATTATGTCTGTATTTCAAGTTGATAAAATAATTTAAAATCCACATCAGTTTATTTGTGCCGACGCGCCACGCCCTCCCAGGATCTATAACGTTACCTAGGCTACTTTCACTTTTAAAAATTCCTCATAACCGCGCGCGCGATCTGCTTGCAGTGGTCGAGATGGATGCTGAGGAGTTGAAGAAAAGAATAGCTAGTGGAGATAGTAAAGTTGTCGACAATACGTCATCAAAAATCAAGTCCAGTGTGTGGGAGAAATTTGGAGTTATCTGAAGAAAATATTGTGAAAGGCTTTGCTGCAAACATTTTCGTGTTGGATAGCCGCAAATGTGGAACTTCATCCCTGAGGAAGCACGCAGAAACTGTGGTAACAAAGCAGTTCTATCGAACAGTATTTTTCATATTTAACACTGTTAAGTACAGTATGTGTGGTGTGCAGGGCGTGTTTGAGGCCAAAATGGTCAGATGTAGGCTAGACGAAATTGCGTGGCATATAGTGTTGTAGCCGCGTCTGTTCGATTGGTAAAATGTGATAAGGCTACTCAGTTTTGTGGTAACGTTAGCCATGTTCTTCATGTACCGGCCTTTTGACAGCTTCGGCTGAAGTTGTCCTTGTGTTAATTGTCGTGTAATAACTTCTGTATGACCTGGCAATAAACATTTTTGTAAGTGTGTCTATAATGCGATAGTCTAAACTGATTTTATTTAGGGTGCGGGTCGGGTGTCGGTTCTATTTTAAGCGGGTCGGGTGCAGATTTTAATTAGTGCTGCTGTCGGAAAACGCACACACACACACACACACACACACACACACACACACACACACATGAGAACTGGATTCGAGAAGACACACTAGGTGTAATCACACCACACTTATCCTTCCCTCTCCAGAAAACCCCAGCTCCTGCAACCATACTCAAAGAAAAAACACGATATCAACAAACTTGTAAAACAAAATATGGGTATGACACAAAGAAAAGACCAAATTGCTGCTTTCACAGACAATAAACTTATCAGCCATGCTGAAAAACAAACTCATTCCTGTTATTCTCTAACTGTCCTATCACAATAAAGGCAAAAATGCTCAACAACTATACTTAAAGCACACATTCACAGAACCTTCGAACCACAACAGAATTTCTTGACAGTCAAAATCTAAAACCAAAGTAGTCTAATTGCCTTACTTGAGTTCTGGGTTAGACTCCTGTGGCAGTGATGAGTCACTCATCATCTCCTCCTCCTCCTCTGGCATCCATGACATATCATGGTCGCTGTCTATGAGAGAGCTGGTCTCATCATCACTTTGAACAGGACTGGGCAGAGGGGTTGAAGTGGTCTTGACTTTTGGTGTTACTGTCTGTGTCCCCACACTGACCATCTTCGGCCTTACCTGAACAGCTGTGATTGAATGAAGGTCTTGCATTATAAAAAGACACAACCAAACCAATATGACAGCCTGGGTTACACACTCTAGAGTGGGTTCGCCAACTAGAAACTAACTCAATATAAGACCAATTATATCCTACCTGCTGAACGTCGCAAAGGTCTAATGTTGCACTGTGAGCCACTGTGATGGACAGATGCTGGTGGGTAATAGGCATCTGGGTCTACCTCTGGTTCTGGGTCAACATCCACTGTATGGCTGACTGTGGGTGCATCAATCCGTGACGGTCCCGCTGCATCTTCCAAAAGCTGAAGGAAATAAAGCAGTCAACATACATCCTTGAACAAATGGACTAATGATATTTTACTGCATTTTTAAAACAGGAAGAGAATAATAATAATAATAATAATAATAATAATTAATTACATTTATATAGCGCTTTTCTAGGTAGGCCTACTCAAAGCGCTTTTACATGAAAGGGGGGAATCTCCTCAACCACCACCAATGTGCAGCATCCACTTGGATGATGCAACGGCAGCCATATTGCGCCAGAACGCCCACCACACACCAGCTTACTGGTGGAGAGGAGACAGTGATGAAGCCAATCAGTATATGGGGATGATTAGGAGGCCATGATGGACAGAGGCCAAGGGGCAAATTTGGCCAGGATGCCGGGGTTACACCCCTACTCTTTTTCGAAGGACATCCTGGGATTTTTAATGACCACAGAGAGTCAGGACCTCGGTTTAACGTCTCATCCGAAGGATGTATGTGGGAATAATGCGAAACACTAAAATTACAACATAATGACAAGGTTGCTGACTATGATCACAATGCTAACGTTAGCTAGGCAATTGCTACAATCAAATGAGTATTTATAAGAGTAAGGCCATACGTATTTTTGACATCAAATCGTGTTTTCACATAAACCACGCAATTATCTTACTAGACTTACAGTGAGCACTTTCCGCTTCATCAGGGCATTCGACCGTCCGGCTCGTTGTTGACCAGCTCGCTGTCCCTCGTCGACCTCTTCTACTAACGTTACAGTAGCATACACCGTAGGCACCGCGTCAGCTACCAGTCTCATTCGGGTTTTAAATCCCATTTTATAACCCATGGGATCTCCAACAGCGTAGTCCTTCTCAGTGAAATGGGCGCTACAAATGACCGAAGACTTGGATACGGAAGCAGCACTGAAATCAGCGCGTTTGGTCCGAACAAACTTGACCCAGGCACGGAACACAGACCTGCTTTTTTGGGAAAAAGTGGACTCTGTGACCGGTTTTAACGGTGTTTTTGCACCCAGCAAAAACGCAGTAATTCACCATCGTGAAAATACGCCTGCGTATACCTAACTAACTAACTTAAATAACTAACTAACTTAAATAACTAACTAAATAAATAAATGTCCTAATCACTAATTCTCTCGCTCTATCACTCGTACAATTATCAACACAGCTCACAAACTTCTCCTCAACTCTGAACTGGGGAGGCGTCTCCCTCTTATGACGTCAAGCGATTCGTTTGGGGGGAGGAGCAGTTTTAAGCGAGTACTGAAAATAACGAACTTTTTCATCTTATATTCTGCCTTTAGGTATCGAAAAACCTAAAAAACAATACATCAACTTGTCAAACGTGTATTTCCCCTAACTATTTTGTGTTTATCTAAAAAAATAATTTAACCTGACATACACACTTTAACACTTTACTTAACCGTAACAAAATAGGGCGGATTAATCAACTGAATATCAATAAAGAAATTATACAGAACTCCACAATAATCTCACAAACTCTTAATGAACACTTTGTTGCAGTCTCTCAAGCTAATGAGACCCCATATTCACCCCATAGTCTCTCAAGCTAATGAGACCCCATATTCACCCCATAGTCTCTCAAGCTAATGAGACCCCATATTCACCCCATAGTCTCTCAAGCTAATGAGACCCCATATTCACATGCAACTTTAAAAAAAAAACCTGCCCCAAAATCTTTTTTTTTTCTTTTAAACCGATTTCACCTATTGATGTTTATCAAGCTATAGGAAAATTGAAGTTGAGTACTGGTGCTGGACCTGATGGAATGGAATCCAAGTTTATAAAATATGCATCACATATTTTGATGTTCCCCCTGGCATAATTATATAATTTATCTATAAATACAAACTCACTTCCACCTATTTGGAAGCTGGCTAGGGTATTGCCTGTTTTCAAGGGTGGAAAACCAGATGACTTGAATAACTACAGACCTATTTCTATTATATGTACAGTCCAAAAAATATTTGAGAAATGAATTTTCATGCAATTATGTGAATTTATTGAAGAACATGGTATCTTATCATCAGCACAATCTGGATTCCGACCTAATCATTCTACTGCCACAGCTCTCCTCAACTTTACAAATGATGTATATACAGCATTTGATGAAGGAAAATATACTGGAGCCATCTTTGTTGATTTTTCGAAAGCGTTTGATACAGCTGATCATTATTTACTCCTAGATCAATTGTATTCGATTGGCTTAAGCCAAAGATCTTTATTATGGTTTAATGCCTATTTACATGGTAGGCGTCAATACGTTGCTTTACAAAATACATGCTCCACTAGTATAATTATAGGTAAAGGTGTGCCTCAAGGCTCTGTGCTGGGGCCACTCCTTTTTTCTATTTATATTAATGATATGCCCTGAATTTGTTTATCCTGTAATGTCCATCTTTATGCTGATGAAACAGTCCTATATGCATCGTATAACCAGAAGGACCAGGTACAAAATGCATTACAATCGGATTTTATCATTGTCCAGAAATGGCTCAGAGAGCACAACCTTTTTCTTAATGAGAAAAAAAACATGCACTATGTTAAGTTGAGACCATCTAAAGTTACCACGAATGAAACACAAATCTGCATGAATGATGGAAGATCTCTTGTAAATGTAAATGCATTTAAGTACCTGGGTCTGTGGTTAGATACTGAGCTATCATTCAGTGCTCATATTGAAGCTACAGTCAAGAAAGTTAAACAATGCTTGTGTCAGTTGTACCGTTCAATTGATTGCTTTACATTTGGTACAAGAAAGCGTATTGCGCAGCAACTCCTATTACCGCTAATTGATTATGCAGATATTGTTTACCACACATCAAGTGTTACTTCTCTTAAAGCTCTAGATCTTTTATTTAATTCCATATGTAGATTTGTTTTAAGGTATCCATTTATGACACATCACTGCACGCTCTATGAAAAATTGGACTGGCTCCAACCTAAAGAAAGAAGAAGGTATCACTGGTATATGTTTATTTTTAATTGCACTAATTGTGCCAATAAATGTCCCCCTTATCTTCAACAATACTTTGTCAGACACATCTCAGCCTATCCCATACGACACTTGCTACATCCATTTGTTGCTACACCAAGAATCCATCGGGGAATTGGGAGAAGAGCATTTTGTCATAAAGCTCCTACGGACTGGAATAACCTCCCACTGTCACTGAAATCTATCACATCTTTACATTTATTTAAATCGGCACTATTTTCATATTTAAAGACACCATGTACATGTTTTAATGGAGGATTCTTTTTCTCAGATTATATTGTAGTAAATCTTGGGCTCATTAGAAAGCTGTAATGTCCTGTGAACAGCCTATGAGGCCTTTTTTTTTTTTTCAATGTAAACCATGTAAATTATTGTATAATTTGGGGAGGTGGTGGGTCTTCAGGGGGAACATGCTGTGAATGATGTCCTGTTGAGTTTGGTCTTTCTTTTTGTGCTGTCTTTCTTTTTACATGTGTTATTGTGTATTGTCATGTTTTGAGCATGTGTGGCTCTTGTTGTTATTTTCAATCAGTGATTGAAAGGACCCCCTTGAAAATGAGATGGTACATCTCAAGGGGCTATCCAAAATAAAAGAATAAAGAATACTGTATGACATAGAAACGACTTTGAAAGGGAGCCTACAAAAATTGGTCCTCTGAAGACTCTAGAAGCCTATCAGAACAGTGTGACAGGGTTGTTACTGGGTCAGAGCGTTATAGATGGTGTTAAATTTGATTCTGTTTTTAATCGTTTGAGACACTTTCTGCCATGTCTAGGGCATGATCTTTTCGAGGGGATTGTGTCGAACGGTCTTGCTTTGTATCTGTAAAGCTCAGGGAAATTGTAGAGCTTGTTTGTGCACCCAAGATTCACACCAATCGGGTTGCCTATCTCGAGGTTCTCCTCAGGGAGTATCTTCAGATGGAAGTGGATATTTTCCCAGATACCCCTGTCAAACCAAAACACCACTTCCTTCTCCACTATCCAGACCTAATTCTTAAATGTGGTCCTCTCATTCATCTTTGGACAATGCGGTTTGAGAGTAAGCACACATATTTTAACACAACTTCAAAAACCTCTCCAGTACTCTGGCAGAAAGGCACCAGTTGCTTCAGGCGTATCTTCATGCTGGTAATGTCTTTCCTCCTTTTCTTCAAGTATAGGTCAGGCTAATTAATTTAATACCCACATGTATAATTTCGCCATTCAGGAAGCTGAGAATAAGTATATGCTTCGTACTACTCAAAACTGCTATTTAGATTTATAATACCCAAACCTGCATAAAATTGGATAATGATCACTAGCCAGTGTATAGACCTTGTGTAGCCCCGTCCCTTTTCAGCGCTGCGCTCGGTGTCTTTTGACTTCCGGTCTGTATTTTCACAGCGATTTTGCGTGTTTATTAATGACCGGCTCGTTTTAAAATCTTCCCGGTCGACTGACATTTGTTAAGTCATCTGCTTTAAACATTACAGTCCTCATGATAACTTTTGTTAACTTTACATTAAGTAAATCCACTTCAAAGGCTAATTACTCCTGGACAGTAATGCCATAGAAATATACAGAGCGACCGCAAAAACGGAAGTTAAAAGACAATATTCTAAAGATGGCGGCGCCCTCGTTTCTCTATAACCTATAACCAGCACCTGAAGATGCTGCTTGGTGCTTTACACAGCACACTTCTCCTACAAGCTGTCCTCATCACACATGAAATAAGTAGTGCTTTATGTTTTTCAGGTAAGGCTAACTATATTCAGGTACAGACATAAAATAAGACAGGCATAGGCCTATTTCAAAAAATGGCGACCGTGACCGGAAGTAGGGTAGCGATTCTTCCGTTCGCACCACCGCCCATAAATATAAATCATAATATATTATTTATATATATATATAAATACAGAATCTGAATTAAAATGTGTTTGATTTAAGCCTACATTTCAAAATTTTGTGTCATAAAATTATATCGCGCATACAGCTCAACTAACGCGATCGTTATAAGGGTGTTTAAACAACAATACACTTCCACTTGCATGTATTTGACAATCGGAATATCAGATATTTCATGCCATAGCTAACACATTTGTGAATATTCTGAATAAAAAAGGAAAAATGACAAAAACAGATCATCATTCATTCAGCGCTGTTGCTGCTGCGGTGTGTCACGTGACAAGCAATGGTCACCATGGAAACCATCAAATAACGGTCGCCTTGAAAAACTCACGCTGGGGGGCCAGATTATTTTAAATTTACGTGTGAAAGGGTTAGCCTATATGTTGTATGCGCAGCCGCAGCGGAGACATAATTTAAGGGCGCGCGCGAGTCCCGCAAGAATATGATTTTATCCTCTTAGTAGCTGATCTGAAGAAAGCAACATTCCGGTAATGACACAAAAACGGATTTCAAATTTCTTTTCAAAAGCTCCCACAGCAAAGCGAATAAGAGAAGGGGGGGGCAACATCACTGGATTTGACATCCGAGTCATCGTTATGTGCAGCACCACCGGCAGAAAGCTGCCGGGATGAGCAGCGGCAGCTGACCCAAGTGAGTGAACCCACCACCGCCACCCTCACTACGAGCCACCCTCATCCCTCGTCGGATAGTCAAAAAGCAGATGCAGGTGCAGGTGCACAGTCCTTCAGGCCTCCGCCTGATTATAATTTTCCAGTCAAAAAAAAAAGTGGGGAGAGCTTCGCACGCAGCTGTAGGGCATCCTGGTTCCGAGAGTGGAAGTGGCAGGAATATATTTCGGACAGTGATGGCATCGTGTGTGGGGTGTGCAGATCGGCTGTCAAAAGTAAACTGCTGTGTCCAACCACCGACCAATTTTTTCCAAATTGGAAAAAAGCAACAGAGAAAATCAGAGACCATGAGAAATCTAAAACTCATTTAGATGCAACCCAAAGATTGGCAGCGTTGAAAAACACTCCAATAAATGCACTACTCTCTGACGCCAAGGCAAAGGAGCAGAGAACAGCGCGGAAAATTCCACTGAGAGGGGATGCCAATCGGGATGGAGTCTTATGGCAGCTAATGCAGGAGCGAGTGCGCCATGATCCTGACCTTGATAAGTGGCTGAAAAGGAGAGACAACTGGATGTCAAACAACATCCAAAATGAGATTCTGGAACTATTTGCGCATGACTTTTTTGGGTTAACTGCGGATGGGACAACAGATATCAGTGGCAAAGAACAATTTTCAATCAGTCTGCAGTTTAGCAATGACCACCTAGAAGTTCAAAATGTCTATCTTGGCTTTTACAACGCTCCTGACACAATGGCTGAAATCTTATTTCTGTGCATAAAGGATGTCCTGGTGCGCCTCCATTTGCCACTGGAGCGACTGAAGGGCTACTGCTTTGATGGAGCCAGTAACATGTCAGGGAGGTTCAGTGGGGTGCAAGCTAAACTGAAGGAAGTATGTCCCGACTCTGTTTTTGTCCACTGCGCAAATCACTCACTGGATCTGGTGCTGCAAGTGCGTCTTGTTGCTGATATGCTAAACTTTGTGCGTGAAGTCAGTGTTATAATCAACGATTCAGCAAAGAGAAAAGCGTTGTATCAGTCCCTATTTGGAGCCGGAGACGTTGTGAACTTGCTTGGCCTCTGCCCAACTCGGTGGTGCGTCAGAGTTGTGTCACTGTCACGTTTGCTGGCCTGCTACGGAGAGATGATACAGACTTTCAGATCCTTGGAGAGTGACAAAGCTGTGAAAGGGGACACCCGTGCCAAAATTGCAGGATTGCTAACAAAGGCCACAAATATGCGCACAGTGTTTGGTTTGTTTGCCTGCGTAACCCTGTTTACCCCATGTGAAGCAGTGGCACGATCACTTCAAGGAACCAAAGTCACAGCTCTAGGATCCATGGAAGCTGGCAAACTCCTTTGCAAACAACTGGGCACACTGCGACAGGATGAAACCATCACTGACCTTGTGGCCAAGACCAAGCAATATGCAGAGCGTTACGGCCTGAAGCCGCCACATCCAGCGCGCAGCAGCAAGACACCTGCACGCTTTCACTATACACAAGTGGAGGAGGCCAATGACCAAGAGTGCAGCGAAGTGGAGGGTAAATGTTTGTAATAAAAAATACACAATTGGTCTTTTCAGTTGTAGTAGGCTAAGGTTATTTATGTTATATTTCTGTAATCAGTGTATCCGAACGTGTGGAAAAGGGATATGTTTGAGGCGCTGGACCTGGTGCGCTCAGAAGTGGAGAGGCGTTTTGACCAGGTCGGAATCCAAGTTGCTGCAGGGCGAGAGCAGGCGATCATTGAGGCAGCTCAAGGAAAAAAAGTTAATGTGACTTCCCTGAAACTCACCGGTTTTACAAGAGAGCGACTAAGTCATGAGTTGGACATACTGTGGGATATCTGTACAGGGCGTGAAGTTAACACAATTCGGGATGTTGTGTCCATTCTCCAAACCACGCAACCACAAACCCGCTCCATGCTGTCAGAGGTGGAAAAGCTCATCAAACTATGCCTGTGCCTGCCCATATCTGTCGTTGCATCAGAGCGCTCCTTCTCGGCTTTGCCAGGTGGAAAACCTGCCTGCGTAACACCATGTCACAGGAGAGACTAACGCACTTGGCCATTATGAATGCCCACAGTGATCTCCTGGATGAAATCGATGTCTCGACTCTGATAAAAAATTGTACAAGTCGAACAACTGAAAGAAGATCCACTTTTGGAAATGCATGAATTAATTGTTTTGGTTTAATGCACTTTTTGAGTAGCGTATGTGTCTACTAGCATGTTCATAGCTTTAAATGTTTTGACTGTCAATGCTATTTCAATATAGGGCTCTATATGTTCGTTCAGTGGCTTGATATTACCGGTATGAATTTTCATGTTCCAAACAATATGAAATATTGAACAGCTCGCCCTCGTTCATTTCAGGGGTTCTATTTAATTACCATTTGTGCATTTCATTCATAGCGCCTTGACACCAGTTCAAACTGGAATCCTGGCGCCGTGCCTGGGCCACACTGAGCTGTGCGTAACGCCCACAGACGTGAAGTGAACGAGACAGAGGCTGTCCGGTACTGTCTGAAATGGTTAACTCTGTGCAAAACAGATTTAACTAATCAAAGTCAATCAGGATAAATAACACAGCCTACTATAGGCCTACACTATAGGTCGGGAGGTTTTTCACTGAAACAATATTCATGAGTGATTTCATTTTATTGAAATGAAAGTTATGACACAATGGCACCTATGAGAGATTACTGTACAATATTCTGCTACTCTAAAGCAGTTCTAATGAATGGATTAGAAAACAGGCATCAGTGTCCTCAGTAAAAGATTTAATAAATATTCAACAAATACAGAGCATTCATATTTATATTTGTTTTCAGTTCAGTAATCTAGGCAGGTTGAAATTAAACTTTAATGATGTACATTAGTCGGTTTATATTTCTGCACAAATTACTATTGTCTTTTTAATAACCAGTTTACTTTTCCCCTTGTATAATGAAAGTTAACCACACCTGATTATCAGAAGTTAACACACTCTCAGAGAATCTCAGGAAGCTGAAACATTCTTTTCCTGGTTTCATTTACTTTTATTTCTCTGGAAATGTAGTACAGCGCTTCTCATCAGTGCCGACAAACCCAAATAAACAGATTAACGCGTGTTTTGTCATAACCCAAAGGCTCTTTGTAGATCCGCCATTTTATCTGATAGAGAACGCTTTTCTTATTAACACCATAAACGCAGTTGGTTGAGGAGAAAGTAGCCGTCACATGTACGATTGCTCTGCAGCAACAATTATGAACATTCGCAATAAACAAGGTGTGTGTGTGTGTGTGTGTGCCACGAACACATGATGAACCCCAAAAGCTCCGCAATCGTATATGTGACGGTCACTATAATTAAGCGTTTTTAGTTAGTATTTACAAATACCATTATTTACTCATCTGGCATAATCAGCTCTTTTCCAGGAGTGAGTGTGTGGCTCTTAAAAGAGCCTTTGTGTGTGTGAGCGCCTCCTCGCCTCTACTTGGAGCTGGTGTACTTGGTGACGGCCTTGGTGCCCTCAGACACGGCGTGTTTGGCCAGCTCTCCGGGCAGCAGCAGACGCACGGCGGTCTGGATCTCTCTCGACGTGATGGTGGAACGCTTGTTGTAGTGAGCGAGACGAGACGCCTCACCGGCGATGCGCTCGAAGATGTCGTTGACGAAAGAGTTCATGATGCCCATCGCCTTGGAGGAGATGCCGGTGTCAGGGTGAACCTGCTTCAGCACTTTGTAGACGTAGATGGCGTAACTCTCCTTCCTGGACTTTCTGCGCTTCTTTCCTCCTTTCCCGGCGGTCTTAGCGACGGCCTTCTTGGAGCCCTTCTTAGGCGCGGACTTGGCTGGTTCAGGCATGATGAGGTATGTTCGCTAAACTGAAGAATCAGTGTAAACTCAGGAGCGACACAGAGGCTTTTATTCACTGCCCTATGCTAATTTACAAGGAGACACTCAAACCTTCGGATTGCCTGTTGTCATTGGCCGAACCCATAAACTTGTGTTTCATTGGACAACTCAAAGTATCAAGAGCGGAACGAGGACCAATCACAGGCGCTTAAATAATAGCCCCGCCCACCGCCCCATATTTGAACGACATAGTTTCCTTTGTTTCATTTCCCGCACTTTTCATTTATTTATAGATTTTAGTGATATTTTGAAAAAATAAGCGGTTCTAGACACACATTCTGCACAATCGTGTATTTAAAACTCTTTCAATGTGTTTATAAGTGGTTTTAGAGGAAAGAGAGCAATAACAGACCTTTATAAAAACAGCTTTTCCTCATAACTTCATTGATTCATTCCGCTGTTTAAACTAGTAGCAAATAGTTTATAAATAGTAGCAAATAAAAGCCCATTTGAGTTAAAAAAAAATTATAATAATCTGGTTTTACTTTCACTTCTGCTTACTTTGGTACCATTTCTGATTTTGTCCATTTTGTAAAACACTTTAGCATCTCTAAGTGGATAAACATTAATTAATATATTATTTCTGATATTAACTAATCAGAAGATAATATGAAAATATACTGATAGTATCAATACGTATCATTTTGGAGTTAATTAATAGAGCACAATGACTAAGTCATTTATAGTTAACTGTATGGACTGCCACTGCTAAATCATGGACTCTTTAAGTGCGGGAGTGTGTGGCTCTTAAAAGAGCCGTTGGGTTCGTCGGTTTCTCGTGTTTCAGGCGTTTATCCCCCGAAGCCGTACAAGGTGCGTCCCTGCCGCTTCAGCGCGTACACAACATCCATGGCGGTGACGGTCTTCCTCTTGGCGTGCTCGGTGTAGGTGACGGCATCGCGGATCACGTTCTCCAGGAACACCTTCAGCACACCGCGGGTCTCCTCGTAGATCAGCCCGGAGATGCGCTTGACGCCGCCGCGACGCGCCAGACGCCGAATGGCGGGTTTGGTGATTCCCTGGATGTTATCGCGCAGAACTTTACGGTGACGCTTCGCGCCTCCTTTCCCGAGCCCTTTCCCGCCTTTGCCTCTTCCAGACATGATGCTTTACAGGATTGATGCGATGCTCACACGGTGACGAAGAGCAGATATGACTGTGAGCGTTGAAGGGAGGTCTTTTATACTCGCTAACAGGACCTGAGAGAAACCAGCGCAGCGTCACATGGTCACGTGGAATGTAACCGCCACCCCGATCTGATGGAGCCTCTCCTTTGTTTTATATGAAATATTACAGTAATAATGTTTCAGATCATGTAATTTACAATAGTACTGGTTGATAATGAACAGAGATGTTCTACAAGCACAGCAAAGTAAACAAATAGGGACACAAGACATCATATCACAATATTGATTAAAATTATGAATAGTGGCATATGTTATATATTATTCTGTTTATGCGCGCGCACGCGTGTGTGTGTGTGTGTGTGTGTGTGTGTGTGTGTCCTGGTAAACCCTACATATGGGGAATATCTGAACTCCAGTTCCAATTCACTCTCACATGTTCAGGCATATATTGGTTTTGTTGAAGTGATAAATGTGTTTAAAACGCTCTATAATCTGCATCTCTGCTTAATAACAGGCGCTCATCATTCAGTCATGCTAATCACTGGCTGTCTGATCCACAGGCCATAAACTCCCAGCATATAAAACAGAAATTGACAATTGTGGGCCATTCCACCGAATGGGTGACATTTGCTTGTTGTAACTCTTAAAAATTAAACTTTATTTCAACACAATCTAATACTACACACATTTAACTATTCAAAATGTGTATTGGCCAATCTTAGGTAACTTTAGTTCATTTATACAAGGTTTCTAAGCAGAAGATGCATGTTACCGAAACGCATGTGCCATTTAAAATGCATGTTTAAAAGCATGTCAATTCATTCATTTGTTTTCCCCACAAGAAACTGTTTATTTGAAAGAAATTGCTGGTTATATGTTCAGATAATTCATATTTGTGACGAAAAAAATCACTAAGGCGGGGTGTATTTATTAATATTTTATTTTAAAGAAGACCGAAACCTCAAGTTTATAAAATATTTTTTAATTGAATTTATTAAACAATTGTATAAATGATGGACCAAACAAAACTGATAAAAAAAACAGTGGTTTAACTTTATTTTTTTAGAAAGAAATGAAAGTAGTTTGTCCCTTCCCTTGCGATGCCGTGAGTGTGTCTGCTCCTGCAGTGTGTGTTCTCTCCTTCTTCTACAGTATAAGACACAGATAAAGCCTGTAAGTCACTCAGTGGTGGACTGGCTCCTGGAAGGAACGTGTTCACATTGTCAAACTATAATACTAATGTCTACAATTTAAGCAACTGCAACCTTAAAACTCATACTTCAGGTGAATAGTATTATATCAACTAATATTTACAGTATTAAATCAACAAAACAGAGGACTGGACTCACTCCTGTTATTCTACAGTTCAGCAACAGGACTGAAAGTAACAGGATTGAGTTTTTAAGCATAAAGTTATCAGACACATGCTAATATCATGAGGACACTGAGCAGATCGACTCACCAAAAGTTCATATTTATTTTTAAAATCAACAAAATAATTTAGGTAACAGGACAGTATGTTGAGATGGACCACCTTAGTCATATTTACAATTTCATCAAATATACAGAAATTAAAATGAGAGGATGAACTTTTGGTCTTCCTTTGGCCTTCAGAAGATCCAGATGATGCAACTTCCTGTTGGGAATGTGTCCTGTGGAATGATCCAAGTTTTTCAGAGGGTGTGTGTGCAACAGTGTGTGTAACAGGACTCCGTGAAAACACAACTAAAATGTGTATTTTATCTAAAATATTAAATCAAATATTTTTTCTAATGATACAAAAAAAAAAAAACATTTAAAGCATAGATTGGATATAGACTATAGAGTGATACAACACTGCAAACAAAACAATTCTGTTGGATTTTAATAAATACATTTCATGGTAAAGTTTAGAGATAGAGAGTGGGGACATGAAACAAATGTTTTGTTTATTTTTAATTATACAGTTTTAATGTATAGTTTGCTTAATGTGCGTGACACTGCCTAATAATACAAGGTATTTTAGAGTTCATTTTGATTGTGCAGAATGGCTCTTGTATATTTAAAGAAACAGTATAAGGCGATAGTCTGGATATTTAATTTGTTGTATGCTTTTCCCCCTCATAGTTGCTCAGATCTGGCATCACCGAGATCCACCCCTGCACTGCTGTAGGACCCTGTTGCTTATACTCTGCGTTACACTGGAAATGAGACTCGTTTACAGGAAGTGATGTGGCTCTGAAAAGAGCCGTTGGGTTTGACGCGCGTGCACAGCAGCGGCGACGGGTTTAAGCGCGCTCTCCGCGGATGCGGCGCGCCAGCTGGATGTCCTTGGGCATGATGGTGACCCTCTTGGCGTGGATGGCGCACAGGTTGGTGTCCTCAAACAGACCCACCAGATAAGCCTCGCTGGCCTCCTGCAGGGCCATGACAGCGGAGCTCTGGAAGCGCAGGTCCGTCTTGAAGTCCTGGGCGATTTCTCTCACCAGCCGCTGGAAAGGCAGTTTGCGGATCAGCAGCTCGGTGGACTTCTGATAGCGGCGGATCTCCCGCAGAGCCACGGTCCCGGGCCGGTACCGATGGGGCTTCTTGACGCCGCCGGTGGCGGGCGCGCTCTTCCGCGCTGCTTTAGTCGCGAGCTGCTTCCTCGGGGCTTTGCCGCCGGTGGATTTACGAGCGGTCTGCTTCGTTCTCGCCATGGCTGCAGTTTCTTCTCTCTCTCGCTCCTGCTGAGGCGGGAATAAATACCGTCACGGGCTCATAGTGTCGCGATGATGCAGAGGCTTGTGATTGGCTAGTGTGTGACGTGTGCTATGACTGCTAGCCAATGACTGCGCGTTTCCTCTTTTCAAACAAGCGGAGGGTTTCCCGCTCAACACGCTTTTGTTCAGTTACTGCTTTCCTGATACATTCCTACATTTCCCTCCTCAAATTCAAATATTGTAGCATTTATGGATAAATTTGACACACATAGTTGACATCTGCAGAGAAAAGTATTAGGATGTAATACAGCACACCTGGAGTAACAAAGACCGTTCAAGGCAGTCCAGAATTGATTATTGGTTGATTTGTAAAACATGAATAATATCTCTATTAATATTAGCAACAGCCTCATATTAGGGACTGACCATAATGACATTTATATTTTAGTTATTTTGTCGCAAAATATGGCAATTACTGCCTCTAAAGCGTCGCTCTGGAAATGAAACAGCTCCATCCTTAAATATGAAAAGGCCAAACAACAGATTATTGAACTAATCCAGATTTACTGGGAAAGGGCTGAATCACAAAAAGCTTATGGACGTAACGGGGAGCTTTTAAAATATGAATTAGGGAAGTTCTTAAGAAAATGTGGAAGTAATATAGCAAAGCAAAATAGATTAATAGAGGATGAATCTGCTGTATCATTTAAGGAACCATTGACAGATATAAAGCACTGAATATTCCACCAAATACATGAGATGCCCTGCAGATCCACAGCTGAAGAAGCCTGTGTTAGATCCAGAACAAATGCTGGAAGAAGGAGAGCAAAATTCTGCCTTTTTTATCGATTTTATATGATATGTATTTTATTTTTCTGTATAGATCCACAGCTAAAGATGGTTGGACAAGATCCAATGCTGTGAATATGTCTATCGATCATCTCCATAAATTATAAAGTTCTCAATAATCCTAGGGAAATAGCTTATTTTCACTCCAAATTCTATAATAACTTGATTTATTAATAATAATAATATTTATACATCAATTCAAGATATTGTGATAATTTTTGTTTTGTTTTTTGTTGCCCTGGCAACTTATTTGTGTCTGTGTATCTTTTAGTCTTATTTGTTTTGTTCCTTTAATGCTCTGTAATGTTTAATAAAAAAATAAAATAATAATAATCAGTGTAACGGCTTTATTCTCACATTGCTGGATTTATTTGTTCTGAAATACTCGCCTTAATTCCCAGTGTGTCCCTCATAACAATTTAATAACTACCCATGAAATATTTATGATAATTCTCACATTTTTATGGGGCGGAAGTTAAAGATAGACAAATTGTTTGTCTGTGGTCTTTATTTTTTTTATGTTTTCAATTTAGATGTTTAACTAAACCACTCTTTTATTGTGTTAGTCTTTAACATGTCAGTGATCAGCAAGAAATGCCTTCATTTTAGTCTGTTTTTTAATTATTATTATTTTTAATTAATTAAAAAATATATATTTTTCACAATAAAGTAACAAATACAATATTGCAGAAACAAAACGTATAGATTGCACATTTTGTTAAATATTCTTGAAGTACTAAAATTATTTGTATTCATTATAATGGACATACCAAAGTATCATGACAAGCAATTTTGGTGAACTTTATAAAGTCTGTGGGACTGAAATATGACCTTATCCCAGAAACAGCGTTTTTGATTTTGGATAATCTATTAATATCCAAAACGTCTTGTCAGACATGATGTTATGTATAAGGAGAGATGGGTTGGGGTGTGAATAGGTCCCTAGTTTTGCTCCACTAAAGATGTCATGTTTCTTCTCAACCAAACGGGTTTAAGGCGTTATAAGCATGAACACAGAAAAGCTCTTTGAGATGAAGTGTGTGGCTCTGAAAAGAGCCTTTGGGGGTCAGAGAGCCAGACTGGAGCCTCATTTGGCCTTGGCGGGCTTCTCGGTCTTCTTGGGCAGCAGCACGGCCTGGATGTTGGGCAACACGCCGCCCTGAGCGATGGTCACTCCGCCCAGAAGCTTGTTCAGCTCCTCGTCATTGCGCACCGCCAGCTGCAGGTGCCGGGGGATGATGCGGGTCTTCTTGTTGTCCCGAGCGGCGTTTCCAGCCAACTCCAGGATCTCCGCGGTCAGATACTCGAGCACAGCCGCCAGATACACGGGAGCTCCGGCACCGACGCGCTCGGCGTAGTTGCCTTTGCGAAGGAGCCTGTGGACACGGCCGACGGGGAACTGCAGCCCTGCCCTGGACGAGCGAGTCTTGGCCTTTGCTCGGGCTTTGCCGCCGGTTTTGCCTCTGCCGCTCATTTTAACAGTGACTTTCCAGAACCTTCAGTCGAAGAGAACAGAATGAAGAGCAGCGCCTCCACACACTGCCTTTAGCCGAGAGAGCCAGTCGCCCATTGGCTGAGAGTCTGAGAAGATTTCAACCAATCACTGAACTTCCCTCCGCAAGCCCAACCTCCTTAATTACGCTGACAGAAGAGATGAAACCAATAAAATATTTGTACAACATTGTAAAACTAAAAAAAAGTATATTATACGCTGTTCCCAACAAAAGTGCTTCACCTTTCACACACACTGTATATTCTGCGCACATTAACCGTCTGATACTCTACAGAATTATGTTCCTATTGTAATATTGGAGTTAAATCACTGCTTGTTGTTTGTATTGTCATAATTCTGTTGTGTATATGTATATTCTGTACTGTTATAAATCTTATCTGAACTGTGATCACTGTCTGAACCCTCATAACCTTTTTGGCCATTTTTACCTGTAATCAGTTTCTTTTGGAATCTTTTGACTCATTTTAGATATAAAGTGTTTTATAGTAACACTGTACATTAAGGTTCATTAGTTAGAATTAGTTAATGTATTAACTAACACAATCTAACAATGAGCAATACATATTTATTAATCTTTGTTAATGTTAGTTAATAAAAATACAGCTGTTCATTGTTCATGTTTTTCACAGTGCATTAACTAATGTTAGCAAATACAACCTTTGATTTTAATCATGTATTAGTAAATGTTGAAATTAATATTAACTAAGATTAATAAATGCAGTATTGCTCATTGTTAGTTCATGTTAACTAATGAACCTTAAAGTGTTACCATTTTCTATTGTTTGTTCAGATTGCATTAGACCGAGTGGCCTGAATGCACATCTGGTCTGTTAGCTCACAGCGCTCGAGTGCTGCTCTTTACTCGGAGTCAGTGGGTGGCTCTGAAAAGAGCCGTTGAGGAACAGCGAGTGTTCATCTCTTCTTGGGAGGTCCCCTTTTAGGCTTGGCGGCTTGAGGCTTTGCCGCCTTCGGTTTCGCCGCCTTGGCCTTTTTCGGGCTCTTGGCTGCTTTCTTCGCGGCCGCGGGCTTCTTCGCCTTCTTGGGGCTCTTCGTCGCCTTCTTAGCGGCCTTGGCGGCGGGTTTCTTGGCCTTCTTGGGCGATTTCTTCGCGGCTGCGGGCTTCTTTGCCGCGGCGCTCTTGGGCTTCTTGGCGGCGGCGGGTTTCTTGGCCGCGGGCTTCTTCGCTTTAGGAGCCGCGGGTTTCTTGGCCGCGGGCTTCTTCTTGCTCTCGGCTTGCTGCTTGTTGAGCTTGAAGGAGCCCGAGGCGCCGGTTCCCTTGACCTGCACCAGGGTGCCTTTAGTCACCAGGCTCTTGATGGCGATCTTGACGCGGGAGTTGTTCTTCTCTACGTCGTAGCCGCTGGCAGCGAGCGCCTTCTTCAGCGCGGCGAGGGACACGCCGCTCCTCTCCTTGGACGCGGACACCGCTTTGACGATCAGCTCGCCGACGCCGGGACCTGCTTTCTTGGCTTTCGCAGTAGCGGACTTCTTCTTGGGCGCTTTGGCCGGGGCGGCAGCGGCCGGGGCGGGGGAGGTTTCTGCCATCTCTCTCTCTGATCGGATGATGATCTGCAGGATTTCACACACGGTCTGCTTTCAGCGATCAATGATCAGCTCTCGCGGCGCTGCGCTCTTAAACTACACATGAGAACCTCGTAGACTCAACCTGCCCGCTCGGTGTCTGTGCGCGTCCACGAGCCGCGGACTCTTGTGTTTTCTTCTCTTACATTTGGGCCAAAACTGGAGCGATACGATAGTTTGTCGCGATTAAAACAAAGTGAACAGCAAGCAGAGGTTCTGGGCTTTCATTAGAGACTAAAATACGCGAAGAGGAAATGTTTCTTTTGCCTCCGTCAGATCAAATCCAAGGCGAGCATCAGCCGCGGGGAAACGCTGCGGGGAAATGTGATGGATAGTTTTAATGTAAAAGTGTGTAAAAGTCTGAAGGCGTCCTCTGTGTGTTCAGCAAACAGTCTGAAAGAGACTTTAATGAAATCAGCATCAGTGAGGGTCGAGGGGAGGCTTTGACACAGATGGTGTTTTGGGCCGACTGAAGCACAAGAACATCATCCAGAGTCTGTCTCTGACTCTCATCTCTGGCCTTAATAATCCTCATCATCATCAATACTGATCACACAGAGTTAATGTTTTACTTGTTTTCATAAGTGGATGTACATCATATCATCTCTATATAAAAATGTAAATCATCATTTGGGTTTCGGCTTGTGAATGATGATTGTGTTAAAGCTCATCTGAATGAGTTTCTCATTTAAAGCAATAAGTGACTTAAAAACTACTTATTTTTCTCACTATTTCTTACTTCCCTCCTTGTTCTAGCTTGTACTTTTCTGGACAATGTTTGAAACTTTGAAATGAATATCTTATATCATTGCCTCCTTAAGACTGTATTCCTCCATAAGTCTCTGGATAAAATCATCTGCTAAATGAATGTAAATAATAAAGCGCAGGTCACTCGCGAGGGCTTGGAGCCAGAGGGGCGTAAGTGGCTTTTGACAAACTTTACAGGAGAGCTCAAACAACATTTTGACCTGTATTATTAACCTTAAACCACAAACATTGCAACCATATAGGTATACTTACACGAATGAGTATTTAAGTAATAAACTTATGGCATATTAACACAATGAGCATGTTCTAAAACATAAAAAAATAATAAAAAAAGGCAAAACCGTCAGATACGCCTTTTTGGCACCAAACATTTCCAAGTCTTCTATGGACATATTGGGTGTATCTGCTGAACAATGCATAAAATAATTGGTCAAAAGGGGAATTGATTGAATAATTAACACTTGAATAACACTTGAACAAGTAATTAATTTTCATTTAACTCATTCATTCATTTTTTCTTTTCTTTTTTACTCATTTCACTTTTCCATTCTGGGCATCTGCTGACCAGTACAGACTGTAATAAAAGTCACTGAACTTTCTAAACGCACTTCTGATTGGCAATTCATGAGTTGTTCAATTTATTTCATTACATTATTCATTTTTTCTGCCTCAGACAGTTCCATGTTGTTCCAGTTGTGTCAGCCATTTTGAATGCTGTTTTAGGGCAACAGACTACACTTACGCCCCTCTGGCCCTTCTGGTTTGGTCTTTATTGTTTTGTTGCCTTATTCAATACAGTTTGATCTCAGATAGGTATTTTTGGCACCATTGGATAGAGCTCATCGAGACCTTTTATTGAACTCATATTCGCCCAAAATGCCACTTACGCCCCTCTGGCTCCAAGCCCTCGAGATTGTAATTTGGTATATTTTGCTGAAATAGTAATATATTTGCAGTATATGTTAGATATATTTGCACAGATGTTGGGGTTTTAGTCAGGCTATATTTAGTTTTCTGACCCAGGAAGTTTGTTCTTGTGGAAAGAAATAGGTCTCATGACACACAGTAATTATATTAATCATAATTTTCCTCATGTTTCATATTAGTGAGGATATTTTGTGATTCACATGTAAAACCAAACATACTCCATTTTAATATAATGTTTAATATATTTTTCTCTTGGAGTATCAGCTTTGTTCGGCTGGTTGGACTGAGGTTTTGACAACATCAATGACACAAGGTTTTAAAGGAGTAGCTCACTTTAAAATTAAAATTAGCCCATGATTTACTCAACCCTTGTTTTTAAAACCGGGCACTAATCGTTCATCAAATGTTATTTGCTCTACTTATGAAATGTCTTTTCTTTTTAGCCAATGTCACAGATCCCTTTTTATAGAAAGACTTCAGCCAATAAAATGACTCAAGTCAAGTAGGCTTCACTCATCTCATCACAGAAGTAATTATTACAGGTTTGTGTTGACTTGTAGAGCATGTCTGTGAGTGCATATTATTGGTAAAAGAGATGCGGAAACACTTTCCCTTTTTGTTTTTATTTAAACCACATTTGAGTTCTTGTTCACAAAAATACCAGTGTAAAAAAACAGGCTAAAATCAGTAAAACAGCTGCAGTTAAGCAGACGTCAGCTTTAAACAATCTCTAGGCTTCACTCTATCTTGATGGTCCCTTTAACACATTCTGCGGACTATAGTAACGTTGCACTGAGTGTTATTACACTGATCCAGGATAAGCTGGCGTGTAGTTGCTGCGTTAACTTGCTCAGTCAACAGAAGGTTAATAAGGGACCATCAAAATAGTGTAACCGATCTCTTTCCTTATTTCAAAATTCAAGTGTTGTAGGCATTTATACTCTCAAATTATCCAATCGTGACACATTCAATGAATCATGACAAAACAAAAAAAATATGTAAAAAATGTCATTATATTAAACTCTTTCACGCAGCCGTCACCAAACACACACTCTTCCGTCACCAAACACACACTCTTCCAGTCGAGCAACCACCCAATCTTATGTGGAATAACTGTTTCAAATACGGCAGAGACTCGCTCACTTTATCAGGCACTCTTATACGGTCACACTGTCAAGAACACATCTGTGGAAGCTTGTTTACGCCACACAATAAAACACTTTAAAAGATAATTGCGACTTTTTATCTCACAATTGCGAGTTTACATCTCACAATTCTAGCTTTATTTCTCACAATTGCGAGATATAAAGTCAGAATTGCGTGAAATAAAGTCGCAATTGCATCTTATAAAGTCAGAATTCAGATTTTTTCCTCGCAATTCTGACTTTATAACACATAATTGCGAGTTTATATCTCGCAATTCTGACATCTTTTCTCCATAAAGTCCAATTCTAAGGGAGAAAAAAGTTTTTTTTTAGTTTTTTCACCTCAGAATAGTTTATATC
This sequence comes from Rutilus rutilus, assembly GCF_951802725.1. Classification (NCBI taxonomy): domain Eukaryota; kingdom Metazoa; phylum Chordata; class Actinopteri; order Cypriniformes; family Leuciscidae; genus Rutilus; species Rutilus rutilus. The sequence continues at coordinate 44,188,885 of NC_140223.1, forward strand.
TCACAATTCTGACTTTATAACACGCAATCGTGAGATAAAAAGTCAGAATTGTGAGATTAAAAAGTCGCAATTACCTTTTTCATGTTTCACTCTGTGGCGGAAACAAGCTTCCACACCTATCAGCAAATAAACCAGAGAAAACAAAATAAGGCAACTCAATATAGAGCGTTTGCTCACATGCTCAAACAAAAGCAAAGTGCAACCTGGAAGTCCGAACAGAAGAAATGGAGACTGGGAGACACGAGAGAGGTGGGGTTTTCCTGAGTGCTACGTGTTCTCATCCGCAGCGATGAGCGGGACCTTGGACTCGCTGTCCGCCTCGGGCTGGATCTCCACCACCTGACTGTCCTCCAGGCCTACGGACCCGCCGTCTCTCCCCCTCACGGCCACACCGCACCCGCGCCAGTCCCAGTGCGTGAGGGTCACCTCCAGAGTGTAGTACAGCGACCAGAAGAGGGCGAAGCAGCCCAGCAGCAGGAGAGACTGCAGGACAACACAACACTGCTCATGCTAATGCTACTGATTATATAGCATGGTATTCTGAACATACAGAGGTTATCTGTGCTCTGTGTAATCCACCACACACCTTCAGGCTGCTGGAGGTGAAGGGGCTCACGACCTCAGGAGGAACATCTATCCCCGGAGGGCAGGGCAGGGAGAAGCTGCTGTGGAGGTACTGGCCCCCCATGGCGTCCTCAACAACTCTACACATTCACACACACGTTCATTTAAATGCATCGCCGACATACACATGTTTTAATACTAGAGGTTTGTCATATCTAGTCTAAAGATAAACCTCATGATTATCTGGCCAACAAACAAGAATCTGTTTAACAGAGCAGAGTTTATTCCTCATCAGCACAGGCCTAAAGCTTGGACACATCACTGTTTATAATGTTTTTGAAAGAGGTTTCTCCTGCTCATCAAGCCTGCGTTTATTTGATCAAAAATACAGGGAAAAATGTAATATTATTACAATTTAAAATAATTGGTTTTCAATTTATTTTCTTTTATTTCTGTGATCAAAGCTGATGTTCAGCATCATTACTCCAGTTTACTCCCAGATTACTCAGATTACTCCCTATCACATGATCCTTCAGAAATCATCATAATATGAGGATTCATTATCAAAGCTGGAAACAGTTCTGCTGCTTAATATTCCTTCATAACCTGTGATGCTTTAGGATACTGTGATGAATCAAAAGTAAAAACAGAAAAATTAAGAATAGAGATCTTCTGTAACAGCGATATACACTGGGCAGTCATTTTCTCTCTTTCTTTGAAATAAATCAATACTTTATTCAGCAAGGATGTGTTAAACTGATAAAAAGTGATAGTAAAGAAGATTTATATTATTAGAATTTTTTTTTTTTGAATAAATGCAGTTCTTTTAACCTTTTATTCCTCAGAACTGCTTCCAACACTCATAATACATCACAATATTAGTGTGATTTCTGAAGGATCATGTGATAGACTGGAGTAATGATGCTGAACATTCAGCTTTGCATCACAGAAATAAATGATCATTTAAAGTATAATAAATTGAAAACCAATTATTTTAAATTGTAATAATATAATCACAATATTACACTTTCTTTCTGTATTTTTGATCAAATAAATGCAGGCTTGATGAGCATGTTCAAAAACATTAAAAACAGTGATGTGTCCAAGCTTTTGACCTGTACTGTATGTGCAGTGAAAGAAGCATCTCACCTTTGCCTCTCCTTCACCTGCTGATGAGACAGAGACGAGCCGTACAGCGTGAGCTTCCAGTACTTCAGGACGCCCAGTGCCAGAGTCGAGTCTCCTGAAACACAGAGATCTGTGGTGTGAAGAGCTGTATAGATGACTGGAGTGCCCATACACACATCTATATCATCGCTGTGATCAGAGGCTTTCTCAACCGCTGTTAAAACACTTTAGCTGCTGTGTTTATCTGTCATTAAGAGGAAAGCGCTGCACATTATTACACACACTCATCTAATCGCCGCTCTCAGCACAGCGCTGGGCATGTGGGCCTACAGCTAAACACTGGTGCTGTCTGTAGCCTTTAGGAAACGGCTGTGTGTGTTCTGGAAGTGCCTCAGCGAACCATCATTACTCCTCCAGGAAAGGCGGCGATGTCTTACTGTGGTCGGTGACCTGCAGACTGTACTGGCCCTCGGCTCTCTCTCCCCAGCACCGCACAGTGGAGAACGTCCAGTCGGTCAATCCAGTCGTATCTCTGTTCAAACACAAACACAGGGTTCACGTCACACACACTCGCACGGGCGGCCTACAGAACACACACATGAGGAGTGAGTGTGTGGACGCTCACACATCCAGCGCTCGTCTGGCTCCGATCAGCGAGGTCATGCCGCTGGGACACACGAGCGTGACCTCCACGTCCCCGCGCCGAGGGTGGACGATCGTCACGGTGACGGACACGTGCTCCAGCGTCTGCATGCCCGAGCGCCGCAGGTCCGACAGCGAGACTGGGGGGAGAGGGGGTACATGCAAGACAAAACTTCTTTTAGCTTTATTGTTTTGCATTATAGACATTATAGATCGATATGAAGCAATTACAAAGAGGAAAGAAATCCCTGATGTCCATCACATGACGCAGATTATAGCGCTCACACAGCGCAAGTACACAGCAGGGTCTGCATACGAGGAGCACGGGATCATCAGGCACACTCATCATGTGTGTGTGTGTGTGTGTGTGTGTGTGTGTGTCTGTCACTCGCATCGGGCCAAGCAAATGTCGTCGCGATTCAGCTCGATTATTTAGTGTTGGCGGGACGTCTAACTCATCACGGCTCCCTCCGGATGCTCCTATGGTTTCTATAAAGGGGGTTTCTCTGTTTATATATAAGGTCTGTGGTCCACATGACTTGATGATCTCGTGTGTTTTCTCTACACACACACACACACACACACACACACACACACACACACACACACACACACACACACACACACACACACACACACACACACACACACACACACACACACACACACACACACACACACACACACACACACACACACACACACACACACACACACACACACACACACACACCCAAACACCCCCCAAACAGGCTTATCTAGTAACTTATTAGAAACATTAGATTAAAATAAATAAATAATAATAATAATAAACATAACAGCTTACATGTACAGGTAAATGTGACATTTATTAAAATGGGTTTATGTGAAGGTTATATTATGTAAAGCCTAATAAATGTTCATATTGATAGCTTTCAGTTATACTGTAATCCCCAGTGCTTATAATGGCTAAAACACTGAGAGGATTTAATCTCATAGAGACATCAGTGGTGGTATTGGTTTAAAAAGATGCCATTAAACAAGTGTTTAAAATGTAGGCTAGTGTCTTTATACTGTTTCTACATTAATGTGGAGATTAAATGTCAAATTATTACAATCTAAAAATACGATCAATGACGATCAACCGCGATTAATCACAGAACAAAAATGTGTGATTGATTAGATGTTTTTGTAATTGATTAACAGCACTACATGTTTTAGAAACATTAAATCTCCAGAATAATGTAAAGCAACATGAAGACGGTATATTTTAAACTTGTGTTTAATGTCATCTTCTAAGCCCTATGAATGAAGCATCACTGATACTGACGTCTCTCGATTCCCCTCAATATTAACAATTAATTATATCAACATTACAGTATAATTGAAAGCTATCAATTTGAACATTTAATAGGCTTTAAACATATATATAACTCAGACTGTCAGATTTAGCCGTTGTTATCATCAGGGCTCAACGCTAGGGTCTGAGAGTGATCCAAACACGATGTACTTGTAAGGTATTGTGTAACCTTGTCCACACTGCAGGAAGTAAACAGTGAATATAGTTCAATCTTTACTAAAGCTAGAACAGTTATTGAGTCTAGAGCAGGGAGTGATTTCCTCTTGTATTCTTTGATGAACGATGACAGACATCAGCAGGTGTCACTTTAGCCCCTTACACACACAGATTCAGGACAATACTCTGGTAATGTGTCCCAGGATCACCTGATTATGGTTCATTCACACTGCCAGTGATTTCCTGGAATCTCTGAGTGCGTTCACACACACATCCCGTAAAGATCCTGTAAAGACACGCGAGTCTTTCCGTGTCAAATCCACCATACTTCATGTTGTAGAGGGGGTCAAAATGACCATTTCCACCTGAGATTTGAAGCTAATTTACAGGGGGGTCAAAATGACTTGGAGAAATGGCAGCATCATTATTTTATTTTAATAGGTGATTTGTAGATCTTTTAGTCAAATCTATTGACTTAAGCAATCTGTGTTGCATATTAATGCCAACAGTGACTGCTGGAAATGAAGAAGAAGAAGAAAAGCTCATTTGGCCCAAGTCTGCATGCCTGTAACTCAAATATTAAAGATATTTTAATATCCTTTTAGACTTTGGTTCTCAATAAACATTTATTTTGGCATCTTCATTTTAAAGGCACTATATGGGGTCCAATTCCAGAGATATGAGGATCTCAATCTAGAACATCTAGTCTGTCATTTTGATATAGTAAGACTAACAATACAACCCCTAATCAGAAAAAGTTGGGACACTGTACAAATTGTGAGTAAAAAAGGAATGGAATAATTTACAAATCTCATAAACTTATATTTTATTCACAATAGAATATAGATAACATATCAACTGTTGAAAGTGAGACATTTTGAAATGTCGTGCCACATATTGGCTCATTTGGGATTTCATGAGAGCTACACATTCCAAAAAAGTTGGGACAGGTAGCAATAAGAGGCCGGAAAAGTTAAATGTACATATAAGGAACAGCTGGAGGACCAATTTGCAACTTATTAGGTCAACTGGCAACATGACTGGGTATAAAAAGAGCCTCTCAGAGTGGTAGTGTCTCTCAGAAGTCAAGATGGGCAGAGGATCACCAATTCCCCCAATGCTGCGGCGAAATATAGTGGAGCAATATCAGAAAGGAGTTTCTCAGAGAAAAAATGCAAAGAGTTTGAAGTTATCATCATCTACAGTGCATAATATCATCCAAAGATTCAGAGAATCTGGAACAATCTCTGTGCGTAAGGGTCGAGGCCGGAAAACCATACTGGATGCCCGTGATCTTCGGGCCCTTAGACGGCACTGCATCACATACAGGAAGGCTACTGTAATGGAAATCACAACATGGGCTCAGGAATACTTCCAGAACACATTGTCAGTGAACACAATCCACCGTGCCATTCGCCGCTGCCGGCTCAAACTCTATAGGTCAAAAAAGAAGCCATATCTAAACAGGATCCAGAAGCGCAGGCGTTTTCTCTGGGCCAAGGCTCATTAAAGTGGACTGTGGCAAAGTGGAAAACTGTTCTGTGGTCAGACGAGTCAACATCTGAAGTTCTTTTTGGAAAACTGGGACACCATGTCATCCAGACTAAAGAGGACAAGGACAACCCAAGTTGTTATCAGTGCTCAGTTCAGAAGCCTGCATGATGGTATGGGGTTGCATGAGTGCGTGTGGCATGGGCAGCTTACACATCTGGAAAGGCACCATCAATGCTGAAAGGTATATCCAAGTTCTAGAACAACATATGCTCCCATCCAGACGTCGTCTCTTTCAGGGCTTGCATTTTCCAACATGACAATGCCAGACCACATACTGCATCAATTACAATATCATGGCTGTGTAGAAGAAGGATCCGGGTACTGAAGTGGCCAGCCTGCAGTCCAGATCTTTCACCCATAGAAAACATTTGGTGCATAAAGAGGAAGATGCGGCAAAGAAGACCTAAGACAGTTGAGCAACTAGAAGCCTGTATTAGACAAGAATGGGACAACATTCCTATTCCTAAACTTGAGCAGCTTGCCTCCTCAGTCCCCAGACGTTTGCAGACTGTTATAAACAGAAGAGGGGATGCCACACAGTGCTAAACATGGCCTTTTCCCAACTTTTTTGAGATGTGTTGATGCCATGAAATTTAAAATCAACTTATTTTTCCCTTAAAATGCTACATGTTCTCAGTTTAAACATGTGATATGTCATCTATGCTGTATTCTGAATAAAATATTGAAATTTGAAACTTCCACATCATTGAATTCTGTTATTATTCACAATTTGTACAGTGTCCCAACTTTTTCTGATTTGGGGTTGTAAAAGCTTGAATGTAAAAATAGCAAATTAGTGTCACAGGAAGAAAATAAAAGCATAAATAAACCTCCGCTTTCTGTGCGTTGCTCCATTAGTGCTGTCTAGTGATGCTCAGCTGCAAAAGTCACTTCTCAATACTGTGCAAGTGGACACATGATATTTCCCATGACCAAATGCTGCTGAATTGTGTCAGAAGATTCAGTTCAAAAGACACACAGTTTTTCAGAGAGGGAAGACCTGTCAAACACAGCAAGAAGTGCAGCGGTTCTCCACCAGCTGACTAAAGGCAGAGAGAGACCAGATGAAGACAGCCAGAAAGCTGTGAGTGAAACTGAAAAGGGAAGCAACATTTCACTTCCACTTGTATACTTAAACACACACACACTGACACACATGTCCAAGTAAGGGCAGAACACTGCTGTGTGCGGGACGGGTCCATGAGCCTTGCTCAGCACACACTGCGGTCATAAGAGCCCTGTTTATGGCCAACTACTGATCGGAGAACAGCAAATAATCAGATCTCGGTTAAGTTACACATTTAAATACTGAAATAAAGAAAATTTACTCATTCATTCCATTATTCTATCTATGCAAAACCTATTATCTTTATTTTTCATTCTGATTTCAGGGTGAAATGTTGCATGTTTTTAAGATCTCTACCCACAATTCATCCTCAGTTCTGCTGTTTATCCAAACAATATCCTCCATATAAATCTCTTACCATTCCAAGTGTGAGTGAGCGTCTTCGGATGGGCTGGGATGATCTCATTGGTCGTTAGAACTGGGCTCTGGTAGGACACCAAGAAGGGGACGGACTCCCAAACCTGCCAGACACACAGACACTCAGCTTGTTTATGCGAACTGTGTTTGTCTGAAAGCAGCAGTGCTGTGATGAGCACACACACACACACACACACACACACACACACACACACTCGACCTTGGCAGCGTTGACCAGCCTCCAGGCGTTGAGCAACCCGAAGCCGTACATGTGGCTGTGATGGAAACCTGCTCCATTCCTTCTCCAGTCCGCCTGTGCATCATGCTGGACACACATCATTAACACATTAAGATTAATAGTAGAAATAATAATAATAATAATAATAATAATAACAACAACAACAACAGCAGCAACATTTTTCAAATTTTATTACTGATTGGTAATTCATCTTCAACGATTGCGCGATAACTTTTTTTTCTAAATCCAAACTGGATAACCGTTTTCTGCCCTCGCGAGCACAACCTCCTCGCCGGGGCCTGTGGAAGAAACCAGTCTCCTATAAAAACATACATCACACTATTCTCTATAGTTGGCCATAAAGGGCACGGTGGCCTATGGTGACGGAGACGCTTGCCAGCTCTCTCTCCCCTCAGTCTGCGTCGTCCCTGGAGCCCCCGATGCTGAGCGGGAGCAGCCCCAAACCACTACAGCCAGACCATGCGGTACAAAAGCAGAGCTTCGCTACCCGTACCCCCCCCCTATAAAAAAGGGGGTCCAGGACGGCCCTCTCATCCGCAGCCTTTGAGGGGTAAGGCGGATCTGAGGACCGTTCCTATTGGCAAGAAGGCTTCGGAAAAGAGGTCCTGACGTCTATGGCGTCAGGCCTCTGAGGGTAGTCCCCTCCGAAGAGAAATTGTCAACAACGCAGTACACGGTGCCCAAATCCCTTCTGTGCCCTCAGGGGGCCGTTCTGCTAACCCTGCCACCTCGTGTGCTTCAGTGCGCAGCGGTCTCCCACGGGCACATATCTCAGCAACAGCCCGGACACGTAGCAGTGCTGGGAGGCTCGCCCCCTCTGAGGAGGGTCTTAGAGAGGACATCGCACCGGTCGCTCGGAAAACACCAGAGGCCAGACTCGAGAGGCTGGTTCCCTTAGCAGATTTTCTGGCAGCATGGAAGCTACAGCCAAATATATCTCAGTGGGTCCTGCAAACAATCAAGCAGGGTTACACTATTCAGGTTCATGGGGGTCGTGCCCCCGAGCAGACTCTGGTCATGGAACAGGAGGTAAAAACTCTGTTGGCGAAAGAGGCCATAGAATGTGCACCTATTCCCGACACAGAAACTGGTATCTACAGCCGGTATCTTATCGTTCCAAAGGAGGATAGGGGGTTGTGTCCCATTTTGGATCTGCGCCTTCTGAATAAGTCTGTCGTGCAGCTTAAATTCAAAATGCTAACCTTAAGACAGATCATACCACATATGAGATCCAAGGACTGGTTTATTACGATAGATCTCAAGGACGCATACTTCCATGTATCCATCCAGGAAGTTCCTGAGGTTCGCTTTCGGGGGCAAAGCTTACCAGTATCAGGTTCTTCCATTAGGTCTAGCTTTATCACTCCGCACTTTCACCAAATGCATGGATGCGGCACAAGCACCACTGTGTTTATGAGGCATTTGTATTCTGAACTACATCGACGATTGGTTGATTTTAGTTCAATCGCATCAGTTAGCGGACATCAAGGTGTTGTTCTCGCGCACATGGAAAGGTTGGGGTTGAGGTTGAATGTCAAAAAGAGTGTACTTTCTCCAGTTCAGAGGACCACTTTTCTAGACGTGGTAGCATCCAACGTGATACCTTTTGGCCTGTTGTACATGAGACCCTTGCAGTGGTGGCTCAGGACCAGGGGTTTTCCCCGGGGGGCAATCCTTTTCACATGATCAAGGTCACGTGGCGATGCTTTCGTGTCTTGGTTATGTGGAAGAAACCCTTGTTCCTATCCCAAGGTCCCGTGCTGGGAGCTCTTTGTCGTCGCAAGATGCTAAAGACAGATGCTTCCCTCACGGGATGGGGAGCAATCCTAGAGGGTCGTTCGACTCAAGGTCTGTGGAGGGGACACCATCTTTCCTGGCAAATCAACTGTCTGGAAATGATGGCTGTTTTTCTTGCCTTAAAGAATTCCCTTGCAGACGTCCACACAGACAACAGATCGGTGGTCCCCTATATAAATCACCAGAGGGATTTGCACTCGCGTCTACTCTGCAAACTGGCGCACCAAATCCTCCTGTGGTCCCAGGAGAAGATACTGTCATACTGGCTTGCATCCCTGGGGCCCAGAATATAGGAGCAGACACCCTGTCGAGACAGGGGCTGAGGCCCGGGGAATGGAGGATCGCTCTGCTCCCAGGGGGTTCTGGAGAGAGTTCACCAGGACAAAGTTTGGCTCACCTTGATTGCAACGAAGTGGCTGGGGTGAGTGTGGTTCTCAGATCGAGTGTCTCTCCTCGACGGCTCTTCTCTGGAGAGTCCGATCAGGAGGGACCTGTTGTCAATATTTCACCCCCGTCCAGAACAATGGAAGCTGAGGGCTTGGCCTCTGAGGGGACACAGCTCATAGGTACTGGTCTCTCAACCAAGGTTGTGGAGACCATTCTACACTCCAGAGCTCCCTCCACGAGGAAACTGTCTGCCTTGAAGTGACAAGCTTTCACCTCTTGGTGCACTGGTCGTCAGCTGGACCCAGTTTATTGCCCTGTTGGTACAGTGCTGGAGTTCCTGAAAGAGCGCTTCACTACATTAAAGGTCTACTACACTACACTAGGGAACCGGCATGGGCTTTGGCCGTGGTTCTCCAAGGCCTATCCCTGGCTCACTTTGAGCCTATTGATGAGGTTCCAGTCAAGTGTCTGACTCTCAAGACGTTGTTCCTCCTGGATATTACTATTCTTAAAAGGATAGGAGATTTCCAAGCTTTGTCGGTTTCCCCTTTGTGCTTGGCCTTTGCGCCCGCCATGGTAAAGGCCCTAATGTGGCCAGATCCATCATTCTGCAGGCCTTCTGTCCTCCTCCATTCCGGGATGCCGACGAGGAAAGAAATAATCCGCTGTGTCCAGTTGGGGCATTGGATGCCTACGTCCACAGAGCTGCCCTGTGGTGTAGATCAGAACAACTGTTTGTGTGCTTTGGACCTCCTAATAAAGGGTCCCCTGCATCTAAGCAGAGAATGAGCAAATGGATAGTCGAGGCTATCTCTCTTGCTTATGAATCGAGCGGACTGCCTGCCCCTTTAGCAGTACGGGCCCACTCTACTAGGAGTACAGCTGCCTCTAGGCCTTAGTGTCAGGAGTTTCGCTCCAAGATGTTTGGATGTTTTTTTGCCATTCACACTTGCTAACTATGACAGTCCTCCAATCGGATCAGCACTGACAGACTGAGCAAGGCTTTGGACATTTGGACAATATCTGTGAAATCTGGACCATGTGTAGGTAAACGAGGAAAACAAACTAAATTAAACAAAGCATGTGTTCATTGAATAAATTAAATAACTGTTTTACAAACATGCTAAAAAAATAACTTTGGTCCATCTTAAATTGACGAGAGAGTTGTAGGTTGTGGTCACTGAATTAATTCGCTGTCTGGGTGATATAGGTTGATCTATGTTCATTTATAATTTTTAAATTATGTGCCGGTTTATAGGACTGTAGTATGTGTGTGCACAGCAGATGACTGGCACTGAAGCGTGAGTGCTATGTTACCTGTGTGGCGGTGTAGGTGATGATGTGCTGAACGTCCCGCCAGCTCAGACAGGGCCGCACCTGCAGCATGAGGGCCACCATCCCTGCGGCCAGAGGAGCCGCTGCAGACGTGCCCGTGTGCCCGTCAGTGCAGCCCGTGCCACTCTGCAGAGACCAGTCCGACGTCACCTGGGCACAGGACACACACGTCAGGAGAGCGCACACACGCACGCACACACGCGCACACACACACTCACACTCACACACTCACACTCACAGCCCGTGCCACTCTGCAGAGACCAGTCCGACGTCACCTGGGCACGGGACACACACGTCAGGAGAGCGCACACTCACACTCACACTCACACTCACACACACGCACACACGCAGCCCGTGCCACTCTGTAGAGACCAGTCCGACGTCACCTGGGCACGGGACACGCACGTCAGGAGAGCGCACACGCACGCACACACACGCACACACGCACGCACACACACACGCACGCACACACACAGAAGTTCAATCTGCCACAGGAGCTGCTGATCCAGTTCTACTCAGCCGTCATTGAGTCTGTCTTAAGCACTTCCATCACTGTCTGGTTTGGTTCAGCTACCAAATCGGACATCAGGAGACTACAACGGACAGTCCGGACTGCAGAGAGGATTATTGGTGCCCCCCTGCCAACCCTCCAGGACCTGTACTCTTCCAGAGTGAGGAAGAGAGCAGGTATATTCATCACAGACTCCACTCACCCTGGACACCCCCTGTTTGAACTGTTACCGTCAGGACGGCGACACAGATCACTGGCCACAAGAACTTCCAGGCACAGGAACAGTTTCTTTCCACAGGCCATTTCCCTTCTGAACACTTAACATGCCCCCCAAAGCATATGCCTGTAAGTGCAATACTCCCACTGTCTAGTGCAATAATCTCAGGTGATATTTATATCTATATTATTCATACTACTCAAATACTGTAAATATGTTTATAATCTGTAACATGCGCTAGACTCCCACTGTCTAGTGTAATATTCTCTAATTCAGGTGATATTTATATTATTCATACTACTCAAAATACTGTAAATATGTTCATAATCTGTAAATGTTTATTCAGACTAAACCCAACTGTGACCCTACTTTTTTACTTTTATACTATTTTTATTTATTTTTTATATATTTTCATTCTTAGAATTTGTATTACTATGTTCTTGTTGTATTTGTATTTGTATATGTGCACTGGAAGCTTCAGTACCAAGAAAAATTCCTTGTGGGTGCAAGCACACTTGGCAATAAAGCTCTTTCTGATTCTGATTCTGATTCTGATTCTGACACACGCACGCACACACGCACGCACACACTCCTCTCTAACTAGATCTGGGTGAGCTCCAGTGTCAGTATACTGAAGTTTTACATTGTAATAGTGTGTTTGGTTAAAGCCGTCGTGAAATTAAAATGCAATGCTATTTTCTAAATGCATGTTATAGATCGGATTCATCCATGAGCTGCACGATTCTGGATACACTGGGATAAATTGATTCTACCGTGATTCTGAATAGAGAACTAAACAAAATAACATGTAATTTACTAGAGGTTCTGACAACATGTTAATTGCTGCATCTATTTAAAAAAATTAAATAAAATGAATGATTCATGGACTCACTCATAAAGACTCAGCTTGTTTCATATATTGGATGATTCAGTGTTTTTGAACGAATCTCTTCAATGATTCAATGAGAAATAAATTCTTTAACACTTCTGTCGCCACCTACTGGTGGACCATTGTAACTGATACAATCTTTTCAAGTTACTTTCAGACGTTGATTTACTGTAAGACAAAAATATTGAAACTGTGTGTTGAAACACTGAAGCGGTTTCATCTCGATTCATGACAACGGCTTCCTCTGGATCAGAACACACATCTGTTTGTTTGCCGTGATCCCACTCGTCAACGGCTTAAACGGAGAGAGCCGAATCACTGTCATCTAGGAATAAGATCATGGGTGTGTTTGCATCGAGATCAACATCTTGTACCGATTAATCGTGCAGCTCTAATGTACAGTAGTCAACAGTTGAAGTGGATCAAAACCGTTCATCAGAGTAATACATGAATTTTGAACAATACCCGTTCTTGTCTTAGGACAACTTTGATGAACTACTGTTGACTACTGTATATCTTTATTTTATTTGTTTGTTTGTTAAACGTGTAACTCTGAATCAATGTCTAAACTTGATCATCTTCTTTCCTTCACCCAACACCTACGGGATAAAGCAGACTTTAGCAGGCTGCTAATGCTTACGATGCTGCGCAGTTGTCTGCTTCCGCTGCTGAAGGTCACTGCTAGCATAGAGGCGCACTCCTCAGCGTAAAACGGCTTTCTGCCGTTCTCATCCACCGCTCCTGCAAGCACACATCACTGACGCTGATACACATCTGAAGCAGACAGGGCTACACACTCGTGACGGAGCAGAGAGAACTATACCAATGGTCACGGTGTAGATGGAGTTAGCATAGCCGTCGTAGTTGCAGTTGTCGTCATACTGTCCTCCGTTGCCACTGGCTACAACGAAGATGCTGCCGAAACCTTTCCTGCCCGCGATCACGCCGTGCTGCAGCGCCGCCTGTGGGAGAGAGCAGGGACTGCATTACTCCTCAAAATCACACTAAAACACACTATAACGATCACGCCGTGCTGCAGCGCCGCCTGTGGGAGAGAGCAGGGACTGCATTACTCCTCAAAATCACACTAAAACACACTATAATGATCACTCCGTGCTGTAGCGCCGCCTGTGGGAGAGACCAGGGACTGCATTACTCCTCAAAATCACACTAAAACACACTATAACGATCACGCCGTGCTGCAGCGCCGCCTGTGGGAGAGAGCAGGGACTGCATTACTCCTCAAAATCACACTAAAACATGGACTAATGAGTGATGACTGTAATTGTGTTTCTAAACCATCGCTGGCTTTATTGATCTGTTAAAGCTATGGCCGAAGCGCCACCGCTGTGTGTTGGTGAAAGCACAGAGAACTGCTCATATGCTTCATGAATCTCCTTCATAAACTGCATTACACTGATGAGATGCATATTCAGACTGACCTTGCCTAAGGGATGAGGTCCATCAACCGTCCGACCATCATCATCCGGTCCCCAGCTACAAGACAAACCATACATGTCAGGTGACCATTCTCAGTGGAAACGTTGCATACGTTCATGGTTTATGAACTAACATATTCATGACTCAATATTAACCAAGATTAATAAATGCTGTGAAAAAAGTACAGTTAATTATTAGTTGATAAGCATTGACTAATGTTAATGTTTGCATCATGGAACTATAAGTGAAACATACTATAAAAATGATATAACATTATATATTATTATTTATCATGAAAGCTGTCATTTACAAAATAAATAAAATAAAGACATTCATTAGTGCCTAATCTTAACAAATCTTAAACTTGAGAATAGTTGTGTTCAACTAAAAAAAAACATTTCATTGTTCACTTAAGATAAAAATGTACAAGTTGATTTTTTAAAAGGCACTTTTAACCAATTAATTCACAACAGAAACATTATGAATATTTGTTGATATAAATCTGTGATTGAAAAATGCTGTTTACAGGGAAAATATAAAGTTACCTGAACAAACCCTTAAACTATAAAAAGATTGGATCAAAATCACAAAATGATTATCATCATGCCATTTTGTGATATTACAAAACAGAATAAAGACGTAAAACATCTCAGGTTACGACTGTAACCTATATCTCCTTTCGAATGGGAACTCGCACTGCGTCGATTAACGCTTTTAGGGAAATCCTCCCCGTGAACTGGTGTCTGAAACGCTTATCCAATCACGGCAATCGTATTGGCCAACAACAGCCTATGGCGTCACTACTAGTGTTACCCGGCAGTAAGGGGCGCCTAGAGAACATGTCATCCACTTTTCGTCTGAAGGGACTGTTCAGTAGGCATCCCCGAGGCATGGCGAAACACGCGGTCTCAGGGAACAGAGGTTACAGTCGTACCTTGAGATGTTCCCTTTCGAAAGGTCGGTGACAGTATTCCCTACGGCCACTGCCCAAGATATAAGACTCAAAGTGACCTTCGAACAACGAAGGCCTACCAAGGCCGCTCAAAGGCTTGGAACCAACAGCTTCCGTGGAAAGGGTTCCTTTAAGGGAATATGGCCAGTGGGTCCAAAAGGAGTCCTGTCCAGCCACTTTCTGAGAGGGACATGAAGTCAACCCCTCATGCCACCAGGGAGGCTGTCCTGGTCTAATTTAGTGACTTGCCAACAACCTGTTTGTTTCCTATACAGAGTCTTTAACATTATTTGCCTCACTTGTGGAGGCATCCGATAGAGAGGACTGCAGATAGTGGCAGTGATCGTTCACAGACTGGATCATAGACACGGGCATCCTGGAGAGTAGCATCCTAACCCTCTAAAACATGGGGAGTAACTCTACTCGATCCTGGGCACTCTACAGGGACCCTAATAAGGGGAGCGCCTCCAGCTCTAGGGCTGATCTAACAGGGAGGCCTCGTGAGAATCCTTCGACCTTCCGACCAGTCTTGGGGAGTTAAGTATTCATACAGTGCGATCCTCAGATGGATTCTGGAACAGGTATGCTCAACCTGATAAGTATTGACCAGGCTCTGGGCTGAAATCAGGGAGGCTCCATGGGGCCTGCAACTTGATACTTAATGCCTTTGCCATGCTAAGCATCCAACTCGTTGGGGAGCCGCCTTCAAGGAGGCCTGTTGAGGCCTAACTACTTGATAGCGGGACTGTTAGCAGAGCTAGCCTCAGAAGCCAGGTGCTATCACAGACATTCCTGTGGGCCTGGTTATACTTATTCACATTGCCAACAGGCAGTGTACTCAGCAGAAGTGCTATCGACCCTTTAAAGCAAGGATAGTACAATCTTACGCTACCGGACTATCGAGGAGGCCTACTGTAAGGCCAACAGCTTCGACAGTCACGGGCGTCAGTGCTTCGGCTCTAAGGGAGCATACTCAACCATCCCAAGTGGGACGGAGTAACTAATCTGTCTCTACCTGAGCCTGGGTGCTGAAGGGTGATAACATAAGAGCCATGAGTAGCAAAGTACTCTAAATGACCCTAATGGAGTACTATCAGCTGACCCTGAGGATGTATCAGGGTCAAGTCCTATTATCGTGTATTTTTTTACAAGGTTTTATATTCTCTACTAAACCCAAGGGAATGGAGGCCTCAGTAAGAGGCCAACGACATTCAACCTCATGACTTCAAGGGGCTCAGAGGAAAAACCCTATTTCAACTTAAGGCCTTGCTGGATAAACTAGCTAATATACTCAGCTCTAAAGGGCGGAGGGCTGAGCACACTGCTTCTTCCTTTCTAGAGAGAAAGGCCTGACAACGCCCATGAGATATCGGCATGGGAGGCTTTTTGAAGGTAGCCTGCTACCTGTGCTGCTATCTACCCTGTAACACCACTAGCATTTACACCGAATGCAAAAGGCGGGCCTGTCGAGAGAAGATAGGAGAGAAGAGAGGAGAGGTTATTCACCCTCAGAGGAAGGGGGTCCTTCACTGATGTTTCTCAGAGCGTTTAAGCTGGATCACCTCTCTCAGAGCCTTCTTCCGTGAGTATCGCCTTCTCTGCGATCTGCTCCTGGGAGGGGAAGGGGCGAGAGAAGCGACTCTGGGCCTCTGGCCCTGTTTCCGATCTCTGAACTTTCCCATCACCGTCTTGACGGAGGTGCCGAACAGTTCAGAGGCGACACTGGTGCAACGAGAAGAAAGGCTTTTTCTTTCTCCCTGATGTCAGCCAAGTTAAACCAGCCTCTCCGCAACACAGCCATAGTGTACAAGGCAGCACTAGCCAGACCCGCAACCGCTTATATACACACAATGTAATTTTTAGTGGCTTAGAAGGCAGGGCCGGAGCACTCAGTGCCGGTGCCTCTCCAGCTGTGAGACAGTTCGCAAACATCTCATCAATCGGGGCATCGACACATACCCATGTTCGCGTATCCCCTCGGCATCAGCGTAGTCCTCTCGCTGAAGGCGATGAATGCACGCTGAACACGGGTTCTTCCATGCCTTTTCGATCTCATTGTATAGATCGAGCAGCGTTACGGCTGGAAAGAAACCGTTTGTCAAGTCTGCCACGAGCTGAAGCCGCGCTGAAGTGCGCTATATAACACTCACAACTCATCATACACGGGGCAGGGTGGCTGTGAGGGTTCGGGTTGTAAATCCTCTTCGCCCTCATCAGCCATCTCCTGCTTTCTTGAGCTGTCCAGCAGAGCACTCGCTGTCAGATCAGACGATCAAAGTGTCAAAGTGTGTCATTGCTGATTGATCTGGGCACAGAAACACACCTGCAGCTGTAGATGTGGTTGACCTGGTAGTGCTTGTTAAAAGCCACCGCCTCCATGCTGTCAGTGAGGGGTCCGTCCAGAACCCGGATGCCTGAGACACACACACACACACACACACACACACACACACACACCTGTAGTCAAGCATGACAGCAGGGCTGGGCAATGGAGAGAATACCACTGACGTACTACTAAAATTAAGCAACATCGTGAACATTGCAATTTTAATACGGCCATCAAGTTTGCTAAAGAGTGTGCTAGGCTACAGTGGATGCAATGCTGAAAGGACAAGAGTTCATGTATTATCTATTATATGTATTGAATATCAGCTGGATATCAATATATCAATTAGTATTTTAGCTATATCACTCAGCTCTATAAAGCATTACTCAGTGTAATGGGTAATAAATCTCTATATTAACTCTTGGATTAAGGTGAGTGAGCCACACCTGCCACTCGTCCGCCGTACGCCACTCCCACAGCGCAGTAGCTGTTGTTGGACACCGCGGCGATCTCTCCGGCACAGCGCGTGCCGTGATGGTTGTCACTGTGTCCGTCGGGATGAGGCATGGGGTCGGGGTCGTCCGAGTTCAGGTCGTAACTTCCCTCGGGACTCTGAAACACATGAAACAAATCTCACATCCAGGGTCAACACATCTCATGTTCTGTCGGCAACATCTGGGCCAATTATCACAGAAAACCCTTCTTGCTTTTTTATTAAACATCAATCTCCCACAGGTGCTCTTGCCATTTGGGGATTCATATTTTGTAAATAAAGTGGTGCATTACTTTAAACCACTGAAGTCACATCAGTTCAGATTATTTCTTAAGCACATTTAATGACAGCAACAAGGCTGACCAAAGTGCTGTACAATACAAAATAAAAGACCATAAAGATGACAGATAAAAGGAGACAGAGAAGAGAACAAGACATTGCAATATATTAAAACCCAAAGAAAAGAGAGATGTTTTGAGACCACATCTGAGTGCAGATAAAGCAGAAGCAGCTGTAGTGCAGTCAGGAGGAGACAGCTCCATCACCCCGACACTGAGCCAGCTCTCGGAAACTGTAGTAAGCTTTGATCTTCAGGCCTTGCTGGAGCTGAACTAGAGAAACACAGGCTCAGTTTCTGCTCCTCCAGACGGTCAGCTTGTTCTTCTTTGCAGGGCTGTGGTTCCTCTGCTTTATTAGGTCGCTATAGTTTCTAATCATCTGCCATTCAGTTCACCTGTGTCCTGTTACTCGTCCACTTCCTCTCTCTGTTTAAGCCTGTGTCTTCATTCCAGTTAGGGGTGTTTGTTTATAGTTTAACACTGGCTATATTCATGGCGTTTATAGTTTAACACACACACATTCAGGTTCAGGTCCACCTCTCCTCGTCCGACGTCACATGCTAACTTTCATTTGTTCACATCTTGCATTAGTTTCCTAATTTGTTTAAAAATAAAGTGAATTAATCTGATTGGGAAGTTCTAGCATTATAAAAGTGAGGCTTGCGGGAATAATTTATATTAATCCTGCACCGAAAGTCAGGCCCTGATACAAATACACACTTTAATAATAAAGTATGATTGTTTATTCTTCTTTATCAGGACATGGCAGGGAAGTAAATAGCAGAGGATTATCCCTTACATATATATATTAAAAAAAGAAGAAGAAAACACTCACGAGAAAAGAAATGGCGATTGACTTACATAGTTGGGCTGGATATCTTCCAGGGTGTGCTGAACCCCGTCGTCCACCACGACCACTGTGACCCCGGCGCCGGTGATGTTGCGCTCCCAGACGCCCGTCACGTTGATGTCCATCCCGTCCTTCACATCGTTGTGCTGCAGAGAATCAGACACCATTAGGGCTGGTAGAGTATGATTTCACTCTTCTAACTTTAGTTAGTGTGTAATGAAGCTGTTTGAGCATAAACAACATCTGCAAAGTTACGACACTCAAAGTTCAGAGCAAAGGGAGATATTTGCTTTTGAAGATTTTCTTTCTTTTTAAGGACGGCTGATATGGACTACACCACATTCCTCCCGGGTTAGTGACATCACCAACCCTAGAATTTACATAAACCCCGCCCCCCAGAACACGATTGATTGATTATCATGACAGGTTATGCTAATCAATGACTAGAAGATAACCATAATAAACGTTTCGTTTATGTCGAGTCTCTGAGGCTCTTGACTTGCGGCGAGAGTACGCTGTGCGCGGATGGCTGCCGCTTCTCATCGTTCATCGTTTGATACGTTTCGTCATCAATTGTTCATGTCAACCTGTTGTTTTCTTCTGGGCCACACTGCTGGAACAGGGCTTCTGGACTTCCTGGAACAGTGTTGGATGTTTGAGTGAAGCATCTTCAACTGCTCTGTGATATTGGGTACGCTTCCTCTTGTTCATTGGGTAGTGTTTCTTTGTGGTTCTGGCTAACATGAGCCGCGTTTCCACTGTCGGGCCAGGGCCGGGCCAGGGCTTTAAACGGGCCGTGCCGGGCTAATAGCCTCGGGCCAATAGCACCGGGCATGCGTTTCCACTGTCGGGCCAGAAGCTCCACAGCGCTTCACTAAAACACGCCCGTAACACGCCTCTCTGGGACAACGTCACACTAACCCATCATTTCACCAACAAATGGAAGTTTTATCAGAAAACTAATCAGAAATCACTGGAAACAGCGTTGAAAACAAACACGATAAAAGCGGCCGTTTGCTAGCTTTTTTTTGTTTGATTGTTTAGCAGCTTCTTGAATATTTAAAACCCAAGCATCGATGTTTTACCACAGGTTTACAATAAAAAGTGATACATTGATCATAATGAATTAATTTATGTAAAAATTGCACATTAGTCACTCAGAAATAAATTACCGTTAGGTCTATTTCACAAAAGAAAGAGGACATGCACACTTACTTTTTCAGTCGCGTCTGTTTCTTTATCTGGTAACTTAGTTACAGGACATATTTACATCACATTTAGAAAAAATTATAATTTCTACAAATATATGCCATACGACCTGAGGAGCTTTAGCACTCTCTCGACTCCCATACAGATATTTTCAGTCAGAGAAACAGAGGAAGCTCCCGAAAAAAAAAGTTACTTTATTTTATGATAGTCCGGTTTAAAGAGACGAGACGTAGGCTATGACAGATAAAATAAAAACATGACTGTGATAGCCTTTAAGATTGGTCTGATTTCTTCAAGCGTTCGCTATGTTGTTTTTTTTACTATGCGTATCTTCAAGCGTTTACTATGTTTACTATGGTAACGGCTAGCGCGCATAGTCTTTTGCATCACAAACAGAAGGCATTCAAACATGAACGTGATTTAAATTATTTTATTTTTAAGTCTTTAATGCTGACAGAATCATCCGGCGCTGCCGTCTCCCAACGGTAAACTCCTCCTCTGTTGGTAACCACTCCTCTAGCCCGAGCTGGCCCGCTTTGGCCCAAGGTATTCGACGGGCCAGAAATCCTGGCCGTTGGCCCCGAGTAAGCCCCGATCAAGCCCTGGCCCGACAGTGGAAACGCGGCTATGGAGAGCTGTGGCCTCACTGTACTGTTTCCCGCGAGCCCTCCACCGCTGCATATCCGTGAGTCCCAGAACATCTGATGCAGCCGGTAAGCAAGTTTCCGCTTGTTCGGCGAGCTGTTTTGTGGATCACACCTAGCATCAGCTGGGTCTGGCTAACGTGGTGTTGTTGTAACATGGGTGGCCGTTCGGCTTTGTGTGAGTGCGGTCTCAAACTGTGCAAAGAGAAGCTATCAATAACTCTCCGGCATTGAGACCGCTGGCCCTGGGCTTTGTTGGGCTTGCTTTGCTTCTCAATGACGGTGTGGATTTCCATTATACTTCATTGCAACTGTACAACCTAAACCGTCCCTCCCGACTGGAAACCTCTACATCTGATTGGTGGACTACCCTCGCAACACGTTATATCCATCGGCCTGCTAAACGTCAATGGTTTTATGATTGCAACTCCTACTTTTTCTGACTGAAACCTGAGAACACCTGATGATTTCACTGACCTGAACCGTTTAACCCCTCCTGGATACAGTTATCAAAGCCTCGACTCAGTGGCAGAGGTGGTGGTCTGGCAGTCATCTTTAAGAACAATTATATAGTGACTAAATATGACGTTCTTGACGCTTCTAGTTGTGAAACGTGCTGGTCCCGCTCCGCTTCTGACCCCCTAGATATAATACCTTTTGCTCTGATCTGACTGAGCTTCTCACTCTGGCCTGTGCCGGCGTGACAGGATCCTGATGCTGATGCTGACTGTACTGCTGTAAAAGACTCTGTGTCTGTTTTGGATTATGTTGAAGTATCTCAGCATACTGATTTTCCCACACATTCTCACTCTCATACCCTCGATTTGCTTTGTACTAGTGGCATTGACAGTGTTCATCCTCAGGGTCATGATTTGGGCATCTCTGATCATAAAGTAATTGTCTTCATCTTCTCACTTCCTCTTGTAAAACCAAAAACTAAAAATCCTCGATTGTAATTTACCTGTGTCGAGTAACCGGTAAAACAGCGGAAGTGGCGCGCTCCACAGACCAGAATACACTGACCGCATTATTACACCGTTCTCTAAGACTACGCAATATATATAAAAGCATTTACACTCATAATATAGCATAGTGTTATTGTGGAATCACAAAGGCTGCGATTCAGTTAAATAGATATGCGCTGTTTTTTATTATTTTTTCACAGAGAAGCACGAGGATTTAATTATTTACATGCGTGCAGATTACATATTAAAAGCATCAGCTCGTTCACAGTAACCGCTGCTCACACACACTCAGTCTCTGCATGCGCTGTTTGTTTATGTGTCCGATAACGTGCGTTTGGGAACGCAGATTGTGTTTAATCAGAAGAATCCTCGATTACTGAAATGAGCGAGAGCCCTCGACGCTGTCACCCGTGATGTGTGTGTTATGTGTTCCAGCACTCACCAGGTGCCACTGGCTGGGGTATCTGGGGTCGTTGAAGGCCAGGCTCCTCTTGGAGCGCCGGAGCAGCTGTTCCTGCGAGTGCCAGAGCACATGAGGGTTCTGGTCCAGAGCCGCCGCGGTCCACCCGGGGTCCACCCGGTCCTCAGGCCCCTGGCAGAGCAGGTAGTGCCCCTCCAGCTGCCCGATCTGCCCCCGGTTCTGCAGACCCGCCTCCTGGGCCACGCTCTGGGCCAGCCGGTGCAGGGAGTCTCCCGCCGGAGCCGAGCCGGACCGGAGCCGCACCGCCCAGGAGCGGCCCGGCCCACAGGAGGAGGAGCAGTGGCTGAGCAGCGGGGCGAGCGAGAGGAGCAGCAGAGGAGAGAGGAGGAGGATACGCTTCTGACCAGGCGGAGCCATGACACACACACATCAGAGGAGCTGCGGACACACACACACACACATCAGATGAGCAGCAGGCACACACACACACACATCAGAGGAGCTGCGGACACACACACACACACACACACACATCAGAGGAGCTGCGGACACACACACACACACATCAGAGGAGCTGCGGACACACACACACACACATCAGAGGAGCTGCGGACACACACACACACACATCAGAGGAGCTGCGGACACACACACACACACATCAGATGAGCAGCAGGGACACATACACACACACACACACACATCAGAGGAGCTGCGGACACACACACACACACACATCAGAGGAGCTGCGGACACACACACACACACATCAGAGGAGCTGCGGACACACACACACACACATCAGATGAGCAGCAGGGACACATACACACACACACACACACATCAGAGGAGCTGCGGACACACACACACACACACATCAGAGGAGCTGCGGACACACACACACACACATCAGAGGAGCTGCGGACACACACACACACACATCAGATGAGCAGCAGGGACACATACACACACACACACACACATCAGAGGAGCTGCGGACACACACACACACACATCAGAGGAGCTGCGGACACACACACACACACATCAGATGAGCAGCAGGGACACATACACACACACACACACACATCAGAGGAGCTGCGGACACACACACACATCAGAGGAGCTGCGGACACACACACACACACATCAGATGAGCAGCAGGGACACATACACACACACACACACACATCAGAGGAGCTGCGGACACACACACACACACATCAGAGGAGCTGCGGACACACACACACACACATCAGATGAGCAGCAGGGACACATACACACACACACACACACATCAGAGGAGCTGCGGACACACACACACACACATCAGAGGAGCTGCGGACACACACACACACACATCAGATGAGCAGCAGGGACACATACACACACACACACACACATCAGAGGAGCTGCGGACACACACACACACACATCAGAGGAGCTGCGGACACACACACACACACATCAGATGAGCAGCAGGGACACATACACACACACACACACACATCAGAGGAGCTGCGGACACACACACACACACATCAGAGGAGCTGCGGACACACACACACACACATCAGAGGAGCTGCGGACACACACACACACACACACACACACACATCAGAGGAGCTGCGGACACACACACACACACACACACACACACATCAGAGGAGCTGCGGACACACACACACACACATCAGATGAGCAGCAGAGTATAGAGGAAGATACGCTTCCATTATCACTAATCAGATATATATATATATAAAATCTAAATATATATGCTCTAGGCTATATTTAACAAAATCAAAGCCATGTCAGTGTGCTCCAGATCTAAGGTCGATCATCACTAAACTCCAGGTTCCTGTGAGATGTTGTTCAGGCTCTACACCAAACACTATGGAAGCTTGTTTCCGCCACAGAGTAAAAATATAAAAGTTAATTGAGACTTTTTCCGCGCAATTCTCACTTTATATCTCGCAATTCTCACTTTATATCTCGCAATTCTGACTTTATATCTCGCAATTCTGACTTTATATCTCGCAATTCTGACTTTATATCTCGCAATTCTCACTTTATATCTCGCAATTCTCACTTTATATCTCGCAATTCTCACTTTATATCTCACAATTCTCACTTTATATCTCGCAATTCTCACTTTATATCTCGCAATTCTGACTTTATATCTCGCAATTCTCACTTTATATCTCGCAATTCTGACTTTATATCTCGCAATTCTGACTTTATATCTCGCAATTCTCACTTTATATCTCGCAATTCTGACTTTATATCTCGCAATTCTCACTTTATATCTCGCAATTCTCACTTTATATCTCGCAATTCTCACTTTATATCTCGCAATTCTCACTTTATATCTCGCAATTCTGACTTTATATCTCGCAATTCTGACTTTATATCTCGCAATTCTGACTTTATATCTCGCAATTCTCACTTTATATCTCGCAATTCTCACTTTATATCTCGCAATTCTCACTTTATATCTCGCAATTCTCACTTTATATCTCGCAATTCTCACTTTATATCTCGCAATTCTCACTTTATATCTCGCAATTCTCACTTTATATCTCGCAATTCTCACTTTATATCTCGCAATTCTAACTTTATATCTCGCAATTCTCACTTTATATCTCGCAATTCTCACTTTATATCTCGCAATTCTCACTTTATATCTCGCAATTCTCACTTTATATCTCGCAATTCTCACTTTATATCTCGCAATTCTCACTTTATATCTCGCAATTCTCACTTTATATCTCGCAATTCTCACTTTATATCTCGCAATTCTGACTTTATATCTCGCAATTCTCACTTTATATCTCGCAATTCTCACTTTATATCTCGCAATTCTCACTTTATATCTCGCAATTCTGACTTTATATCTCGCAATTCTGACTTTATATCTCGCAATTCTCACTTTATATCTCACAATTCTGACTTTATATCTCGCAATTCTCACTTTATATCTCGCAATTCTGACTTTATATCTCGCAATTCTGACTTTATATCTCGCAATTCTCACTTTATATCTCGCAATTCTCACTTTATATCTCGCAATTCTGACTTTATATCACGCAATTCTGACTTTATATCTCGCAATTCTCACTTTATATCTCGCAATTCTGACTTTATATCTCGCAATTCTGACTTTGTATCTCGCAATTCTCACTTTATATCTCGCAATTCTCACTTTATATCTCGCAATTCTCACTTTATATCTCGCAATTCTGACTTTATATCTCGCAATTCTCACTTTATATCTCGCAATTCTGACTTTTTCTCTCGCAATTCTGACTTTATATCTCGCAATTCTGACTTTTTCTCTCGCAATTCTGACTTTATATCTCGCAATTCTCACTTTATATCTCGCAATTCTGACTTTATATCTCGCAATTCTCACTTTATATCTCGCAATTCTGACTTTATATCTCGCAATTCTGACTTTTTCTCTCGCAATTCTGACTTTATATCTCGCAATTCTCACTTTATATCTCGCAATTCTGACTTTATATCTCGCAATTCTCACTTTTTCCGCGCAATTCTCACTTTTTCCGCGCAATTCTCACTTTTTCCGCGCAATTCTGACTTTTTCTCTCGCAATTCTGACTTTTTCTCTCGCAATTCTGACTTTTAACTCGCAATTCTGACTTTTTCCGCGCAATTCTGACTTTAAATCTCGCAATTCTCACTTTTTCTCTCGCAATTCTCACTTTTTCTCTCGCAATTCTGACTTTTAACTCGCAATTCTGACTTTTTCCGCGCAATTCTGACTTTAAATCTCGCAATTCTCACTTTATATCTCGCAATTCTGACTTTTTCTCTCGCAATTCTGACTTTTTCCGCGCAATTCTGACTTTTAACTCGCAATTCTGACCTTTTCTCTCGCAATTCTGACTTTTAACTCGCAATTCTGACTTTTTCTCTTGCAATTCTGACTTTATATCACGCAATTCTGACTTTGTATCTCGCAATTCTCACTTTATATCTCGCAATTCTCACTTTATATCTCGCAATTCTCACTTTATATCTCGCAATTCTGACTTTATATCTCGCAATTCTCACTTTATATCTCGCAATTCTGACTTTTTCTCTCGCAATTCTGACTTTATATCTCGCAATTCTGACTTTTTCTCTCGCAATTCTGACTTTATATCTCGCAATTCTCACTTTATATCTCGCAATTCTGACTTTATATCTCGCAATTCTCACTTTATATCTCGCAATTCTGACTTTATATCTCGCAATTCTCACTTTATATCTCGCAATTCTGACTTTATATCTCGCAATTCTGACTTTTTCTCTCGCAATTCTGACTTTATATCTCGCAATTCTCACTTTATATCTCGCAATTCTGACTTTATATCTCGCAATTCTCACTTTTTCTCTCGCAATTCTCACTTTTTCTCTCGCAATTCTGACTTTTAACTCGCAATTCTGACTTTTTCCGCGCAATTCTGACTTTAAATCTCGCAATTCTCACTTTATATCTCGCAATTCTGACTTTTTCTCTCGCAATTCTGACTTTTTCCGCGCAATTCTGACTTTTAACTCGCAATTCTGACCTTTTCTCTCGCAATTCTGACTTTTAACTCGCAATTCTGACTTTTTCTCTTGCAATTCTGACTTTTTACTCGCAATTCTGACTTTTTCTCTCGCAATTCTGACTTTTAACTCGCAATTCTGACTTTTTCTCTCGCAATTCTGACTGTTTCTCTCGCAATTCTGACTTTTTCTCTCGCAATTCTGACTTTTAACTCGCAATTCTGACTTTTTCTCTCGCAATTCTGACTTTTTCTCTCGCAATTCTGACTTTTAACTCGCAATTCTGACTTTTTCTCTCGCAATTCTGACTTTTTCTCTCGCAATTCTGACTTTTTCCGCGCAATTCTGACTTTTTCTCTCGCAATTCTGACTTTTAACTCACAATTCTGACTTTTTACTCGCAATTCTGACTTTTTCTCGCGCAATTCTCACTTTTTCTCTCACAATTCTGACTTTTCTCTCGCAATTCTGACTTTTTCTCTCGCAATTCTGACCTTTTCCTCGCAATTCTGATTTTTTACTAGAATTGCGAGATGTTAACTCATAATTGTGAGATAAAAAAAGTCACAATTATCTTTTAAAATGTTTTATTCTGTGGCGGAAACAAGCTTCCATAAAAAACAGCCACATACTCTGGTCACAATAGCTCAACACAGAGGCCAGATACATGTGGAAACATGAAAACATTCAGTGTCATGCTGTGTTTGGGCAACGTTAGAGGAAGATGGGATGATAAACCAGTGCAGTAGAGTCAGACAGACACAGCCCAACAGGGAGGATCTGCGGAGGGATGGTGTGTTTCCACAGGATGGGTTTGGGAAGGACCGATGAAACAGCTTCTGCGGTCTCCAGTCTCTCGCAGAGCTTTACATGCGACTCCTTCATCCGCACAAACACATTTGTGTTTTTAACAAATAAAATACTACAGTAAAGAAATGGACAAATCTAGTTTAAGACGCATGTGCCAGGTGTTGCTGAGATGAATGCTGGTTTCATATGTGACTTACATTTTAAAGAAGAGTAACACTGAATGACTCTAATCCATCTAATAAAAAGTGATAGCATATTTATTTATACAAATACTACTAATCTGATGTAAATAAGGATAAAGGGGCTTTTTTACATTGATAAATCATGATTATTGGGTACTACTCAGACACAGCTCCCACTTCCTGTTTTATTTACTCCTGTTTAATGTTTGTTCTACGTATTTGTTTGACCAAATTGTTTTCTTGGTTATTACTTTAATGATGATCTTATCACATAGGCTGTGTTAATCCACTGTATGGAACTGAACCAGTACTGTAAAGCAGATCTGCTGTGAGACCTGAACCTCAGGGAAACCACTGACCCCATGTCTCCATCAGGACTGGGAACTCTCTCACTCTACAACTATAGGTTAGGGTTAGGGTTAAGAGTCCTTAAAACCACTTACACTTCAACTGACTGAAACACTGCAATAGTTCTGCTCTATTCCCTCCTTCCTTCACACAGGTATACGCCAACGTGTTGCTACACTTACAGTGGTGTGTAATGTGTCGTATTCATATTTCCACTCTACACCTGTCATGTTTAATCTATGATCTATGTGTCTGACAGGGCGATATACTTCATGCTCATAACTTACAGCTGAGAGAGAGAGCGAGAGAGAGAGAGCGAGAGAGCGAGAGAGAGAGAGAGAGAGAGCGAGAGAGAGAACGAGAGAACGAGAGCGAGAGAGAGAGAGAGAGAGAGAAACCGGAAGTTCTCAAAAACATGTCGCGCTGTTTACTAATAATAATAATAATAATAATATTGTAACACATCAGCTCGTTTTCTACTGTAAATAATTAATTCCACACACACTAAGGAAACATAATGGCCTAATTAAACAGCCGGTCTGAGACAGTGATGCCCAAACCTGTCAGGGTGATAGACAGAGCTCTTCTTACCTCGTAGTAACGGTGGTGTGTTTCGCTATCGCTTGTGTGTTTTATTTCCGAGATGTTTAAAGTCATTCTTTATCAACTCGAGCAGCGACATAACTCAACCCGCGTCACGTGTTCGTACCGAGACAAACATCCGCATGCGTCATCTGCTCGTCACATCCGGTGTCCGACACTGTCACCGTCCACAAACTCAAATATACTTATATATACATGCCGTCGCTTTTCCTTCTGGTGTGATTGGATCATTTAGTCTGAAATTCAAACGGAAATCTGCCTCATCTGTTACTATAAAATAAATAAATATAAATGCCTGTCAATTAAATCCAAGGCGAATGGCTGAGAAAAGTTACATATATCACGTGACGGCAGAGATCTGAACGTGATAGGCAAAATATTGCATAAATTAATAATAGGTTTTGAAAACGCTTTTTAAATAAAAATGTGCATCTTTGGTAAGAGACAGAGAGTAAAGATTAATAAAAAAGGAAAAAAAAAAAAATCTTGCTGAAAGACTAACGTTAAGTGGATCTTGTCCGTTTATCTGTTTGTCCACTAGATGGCGCTGCAGTTCTTCAGTTCTTCTCTTCTTCTCTTCTTTAGTTCCCTTTCAAAAGCTTCAATCGATGCTTATGGTCCCGTATAAGCAGTTTCTTTTTGTATTTTTGTATTGCTTTAAACAACAAAACAATACAACATACAGTTTTAGAGCCAGGGGAGCAAAGAAAACACACATAAAATAAAATAAAAGTAAACAATAATGAATCACAAGAATACAAGACCTTAGTATCAATCAAATATTTTGTACACAGACAGACTACAGTACTACACAAATTAACAGTCTTCATAGCTTTTCCATTTGAACTAGAATGAATAGTAGAAAAGTAATATTCTAATTCTTTAAGGAATACTGAGAAAAGGGGCTTTTTGTTAGAAAACTTACACTTATGGATGTGAAATTTGACTAATAAAATTAACAGATTAATTACAAAAGCCTCCTTAATCACACTGTTATCATACTTTGAATATCCAAAAATTACATTTTCAAAATGCAAAACTAAACTAGAGAGTACCTTTCCCTTAATAAACATAGACACTTCATAGCATAACTTCTTCACATGACGACAATGCCAGAAGATGTGTGGCACTGTTTCCAAGTGCAAAGAGCAAAACCAGCAGCTTACATCAGTGTCTTTCTTAAACTTACTAAGGAAATGTTTGACAGGGTAGAATGTGTGCAATATCTTGAGATTTCTTTCACCTTGTTTGTAACAAAAAAAAACGTATGAGGTAATAACCAGACACTTTCCCAATCAGGATCATTAACACATTTAGTCCAATAAGCAATAGAGCAAGATTTGGTGACAACCTCCTTTAAAAATAGAGAACGAATAGATTTGTTATTGAATATTATATAATATATTGAATACTTTTAATTGCCTGATGAACCTGGCTAGAGTGTCATCCGCTAGTTGACTAATTACAATACTTCTACCAGCAATATGAACTCCTCCTAGCTTACTGTCCGTAATAAAATGACAGAAGGCCTGTGATACAATAAGAAAAAGATATAGCGAAACTGGACAGCCCTGCCGAATTCCTCTTTCTAGAAGAAGTCTCTGGGTTGGGCCATGTCCTGATTTCACTGAGCTATTTCCTCCGGCATACCAAGTGTTCATGGCATCACAAAAGTAGGAACCGAAACCAAAACACTCTAAACAGAAAAGAATGAAAGGATGTTTAATAGTGTCAACGGCCTTGAAAGACTGTCCGACTGTCATCCTCAATAAGATCAGAGAAATCAATAAGGTCGAACACAAGCCTAACATTATTACAAATATGGCGGCCTTTCATAAAACCTGATTGATTTTCATCAATAATGGAGTTCAAAATCGACTTGAAACGGCTTGAGAAAACGAGGGCAAACAATTTATAATCATTATTAAGTAGGCGGATGGGTCTCCAGTTTTCTAAGAAAAGCGTATCCTTTTTAGGCTTAGGTATTAAGCAGATGACACCCTGCTTCACACACAGCAGTTTAAGCTCTCTATACACACTTCCAGGAGGAAAGGGGATATAACCTCGGAATAAGACCTGTACAATCCAGCCGTTATCCCGTCGTCACCAGGCGACTTGTTACATTCTAGTTGAGAAATTGCCTCCTTAACCTCATCAACAGTAATTAGTGAATCACCAAAAAACGTTTTCATCCTGATTAATAGAATAAGCATAACCAAGGTGCTTACAGGAAGTAACTAAATCAGCGACATCAAATGTGGTGCGACATCGAAGGCTGCTGAGAGAAACCCTTTCTGGACCGGACCTGAGCTGAGCAGCTGGAGACTGAGCTATGGGTCCGGATGGAGGGAGTCAAGGCTCAAGTTCTGTCCATGGAGGATATGGTTGTATAGCAGAGTCAGATATCATCCGCTTTTGTCAAAAAATAAGGTTTCCGGAAGAACTGGCCAACCTGAAGAAAGGAGAGTGTGTAAGGAGTCACCTCTACAAGCTTAACCCGATCCTGGATGGAGATCTCAGCTGAAGCAAAGCATCCAGTTATACTGGCTAAAGATCAACACATCTCCAGTCTTACTCTCTGTCATGTACACCCAGAGACAGGCCATGGTGGACCAAACCACATGCTTTCTCATCTGCGTCAGAAGTACTGGAGTCCTGGTGCCTGTGCTGCCGTTAGAAAGGTTGTGACTAAGTGTGTCATCTGTCGTAGATTGTCTGCTTCACCTGGACATCAGAAAATGTCTGACCTTCCTCCCAGCAGAGTAACTCCTGATGAGCCTTCCTCCCAGCAGAGTAACTCCTGATGAGCCTTCCTCACAGCAGAGTAACTCCTGATGAGCCTTCCTCACAGCAGAGTAACTCCTGATGAGCCTTCCTCACAGCAGAGTAACTCCTGATGAGCCTTCCTCACAGCAGAGTAACTCCTGATGAGCCTTCCTCACAGCAGAGTAACTCCTGATGAGCCTTCCTCCCAGCAGAGTAACTCCCGATGAGCCTTCCTCCCAGCAGAGTAACTCCTGATGAGCCTTCCTCCCAGCAGAGTAACTCCTGATGAGCCTTCCTCCCAGCAGAGTAACTCCTGATGAACCTTCCTCCCAGCAGAGTAACTCCTGATGAGCCTTCCTCCCAGCAGAGTAACTCCTGATGAGCCTTCCTCACAGCAGAGTAACTCCTGATGAGCCTTCCTCACAGCAGAGTAACTCCTGATGAGCCTTCCTCACAGCAGAGTAACTCCTGATGAGCCTTCCTCCCAGCAGAGTAACTCCTGATGAGCCTTCCTCCCAGCAGAGTAACTCCTGATGAGCCTTCCTCCCAGCAGAGTAACTCCTGATGAGCCTTCCTCCCAGCAGAGTAACTCCTGATGAGCCTTCCTCCCAGCAGAGTAACTCCTGATGAGCCTTCCTCACAGCAGAGTAACTCCTGATGAGCCTTCCTCACAGCAGAGTAACTCCTGATGAGCCTTCCTCACAGCAGAGTAACTCCCGATGAGCCTTCCTCCCAGCAGAGTAACTCCCGATGAGCCTTCCTCCCAGCAGAGTAACTCCCGATGAGCCTTCCTCCCAGCAGAGTAACTCCCGATGAGCCTTCCTCCCAGCAGAGTAACTCCCGATGAGCCTTCCTCCCAGCAGAGTAACTCCTGATGAGCCTTCCTCCCAGCAGAGTAACTCCTGATGAACCTTCCTCCCAGCAGAGTAACTCCTGATGAACCTTCCTCCCAGCAGAGTAACTCCTGATGAGCCTTCCTCCCAGCAGAGTAACTCCTGATGAGCCTTCCTCCCAGCAGAGTAACTCCTGATGAGCCTTCCTCCCAGCAGAGTAACTCCTGATGAGCCTTCCTCCCAGCAGAGTAACTCCTGATGAGCCTTCCTCCCAGCAGAGTAACTCCTGATGAGCCTTCCTCCCAGCAGAGTAACTCCTGATGAGCCTTCCTCCCAGCAGAGTAACTCCTGATGAGCCTCCTGTCAGTCGAGTTGGTTTGGACTGCTTTGGACCGTTCGAGGTTAAACGTGGAAGAGCTTGGCGATGCGAGCCATTCACCTTGAAGTTCTTTCATCTTTAGACACAGACTCCTTCATCAATGGTTCTAGAAGGTGTGTGGCGAGACGTGGTCAAGTCCTGGAAAGCCGTTCAGATAATGGTACTAACTTCATGGGCGCTGAACGTGAATTGAGGGAGGCCATTGAGAATCTGAACCACAACCTCATAAATGACGTGCTGTTACAAAAGAGTGTGAAATGGGTGTTTTCAATCCCCCAGCAGCGTCACGGAGGCGCGTGGGAAAGGGTGATTCGGTCAGTCCGTAAAGTGCTAAACTCCAATTTGAAGACTCAGACTGGACGAGGAAAGCTTGGCGACGGTGTTTTGTGAGGCTGAAGCGAGGCGTTGACCCCTAACCATCTACTTCTGCTTAAGTCGCGGCCGTTGTTGCCATCAGGATTGTTAGAGAAGGAGGATGTTTATGCTCGTCGTCGCTGGAAGCGCTGGGTGAAGGAGTACCTTCCTGGACTTCAGGAGCGCCAGAAGTGGGATACTGCCAAAAGAAACTTTGTTCCAGGAGATCTTGTGGTGCTAGTGGATGATAAGGCACCTCACAATACTTGGATTACAGGAAGAATTGTGGATACTGTTCCGGACAAAAATGGACTGGTGCGAAGTGTATGGATTAAAACTAAAACCGGCTCTCTGAACCAGCCAATAACCAAAGTGTGCCTTCTGCAGGAAGAAGAGGGGCAGTGAAGAGCTTTGGATACAGCGGACATGAACTTTGACGTTATTGGACTTTAAAGGACAAACAGATCACTTTGCATTTGATTGGTGTCTGTCTCCCACAAGGTGATGGTGGTGGTCAATTATTACTATGAAATAATTTGGGGCCGGAATGTAGTTTGTAGAGTGTAATACATTGGGTTTGACTTGTCTTCTATGATGTTTCCTCTTTTGTCTATACTGTTGTGCACGTGCATAGTGACGTCATTAGTTAGTGTGTGTGTCACCGGGGCTGTGGTGTCTGTATTAGTGTGTGTGCTCACCTGTGTGGCACATGTGTGGATCATGGCTGCAGGGTGAGCATGTGGAGAAACTTTCTATATAATATTGAGTATGGTGATATTGACTAACCCTATAGCAATACTTTTTTGGAACAAGAGTGTCACTGTGGCACTAACTATCACAATACTTATTTACTTGATATTTGAATGGTTTTATTTTGGTCCATCTACATCTACACTGATATGATGACAATACTATGTGAAAAATTGACTGGGCTGAAAATGGACTGGGACAAAACTTCAGCCCTGGCCACACCAGCCCATATTACCATCCACATCCCCCCACAGACACGGGGGTTCGGGGGCATGTTCCCCCGAGGAAATCTGGATTTCTCTGACCTACATATGTGCAATTTTTTTATCCAAAAATGGATAAGAAATAGCTTTAAAACCATGTCAGTGAGCATGCGATTATTTGTCAATACCTGCTCTCTCCTTATCCACCAGTCTTTCTTTTTCTCTCAGTCTCATTATCCTGCCCTATTTCTTCTTCTTAATTTATCTGAGGTGCCAGGTGCCCACTTTAACCCCCGTATAACTGCTGTGTGTGTGTGTGTGTGTGTGTGTGTGTGTGTGTGTATAGAGTACAGATGACTGAGCTTAATGATCACATCTGCTCTTATTTGAATCCAAGTTACAGACAAATTCATCATATAATCACAAAACCTTTTGATGCATTAGTATTAGCTTTTATTTTCATAGTCTAGTAGTGATAAGAAACAGATATAGAAAGGCATAAATGCATATGTTTAACAGCTGATATTCTTCATCTTCTTTGTCTCTAAAGATGACCTTCTCTTCAGTCGAGTTCACAGAGATTGATAGAGGAGAGTGATGGAGGAGTTCTTCATCTTCTCCGTCAGTAAATCTGTTCTCCTCCTAGTTGAGCTCACAGATGGTGACGGAGGAGCCGACTCCAGACCAGAAGCGGAAGCTGGCGAACAGCGGCCCGTGGAAGTGTGTGTGAACGCAGCAGATCTCCTGGGCCTGAGTGTGTGAGACGCGGTAGAAAGCCAGTTCTCCGGCCTGCTGGTCCACATACACTCCCACACGCCTGGCTTTAGGACCCGCCAGAGCCGTCTCTCTCCCAGCATGCCACAGGGAGAAGGCCTTGCCGGACCAGTACAGGCTCCAGGAGTGTGTGTTGTGGCCCAGTCTGGCACTGTCCTCGGCTGAGGAGCGATCCATGTCTTTATAAGCCACGCCGACCGTCACCTGCACACAGCAATGATCCGCGTCATCAACATTAATCTGCCTCACACACACACACAGATGGAAGGAGGAAGAGAAATCTCACGACTAGACAAGAAGATGTGTTTATTGTCAGTTTGATAGGATTCTCTTTTTCTAGTTAGATGAAGATCTGATTATAATGTAGTCTAATTTAGGGTTCATAAACATTTTAACTTCTCAGGTGTAGCTTTAATGATTCTTTCCAAATTTGGCTTCATTACAACAAAGTGCTGCGAGAAAAAGCCTGAGATCATGTACCTGCGCTAATATCTCAGAAGTTCCTCTGCTTTTGACACCGTTGATTAGGAGATTCTACTCGACCAACTTCAGACCTGGGTCTGTCTATCAGGTCCTGTCTTAGACTAGTTTAGACCTGGGTTGGTCTATCAGGTGCTGTCTTAGACTGGTTCAGACCTGGGTCGGTCTACCAGGTGCTGTCTTAGACTGGCTCAGACCTGGGTCGGTCTATCAGGTGCTGTCTTAGACTGGTTCAGACCTGGGTTGGTCTATCAGGTGCTGTCTTAGACTGGTTCAGACCTGGGTCGGTCTATCAGGTGCTGTCTTAGACTGGTTTAGACCTGGGTCGGTCTATCAGGTGCTGTCTTAGACTGGTTCAGACCTGGGTCGGTCTATCAGGTGCTGTCTTAGACTGGTTCAGACCTGGGTCGGTCTATCAGGTGCTGTCTTAGACTGGTTCAGACCTGGGTTGGTCTATCAGGTGCTGTCTTAGACTGGTTTAGACCTGGGTCGGTCTATCAGGTGCTGTCTTAGACTGGTTCAGACCTGGGTCGGTCTATCAGGTGCTGTCTTAGACTGGTTCAGACCTGGGTTGGTCTATCAGGTGCTGTCTTAGACTGGTTTAGACCTGGGTCGGTCTATCAGGTGCTGTCTTAGACTGGTTCAGACCTGGGTCGGTCTATCAGGTCCTGTCTTAGACTGGTTCAGACCTGGGTTGGTCTATCAGGTGCTGTTTTAGACTGGTTCAACCCTGGGTCAGTCTATCAGGTCCTCTCTTAGACTGGTTCAGACCTGGGTCGGTCTATCAGGTCCTGTCTTAGACTGGTTCAGACCTGGGTCTGTCTATCAGGTCCTGTCTTAGACTGGTTCAGACCTGGGTCGGTCTACCAGGTCCTGTCTTAGACTGGTTCAGACCTGGGTCTGTCTCTCAGGTGCTGTCTTAGATTGGTTCAGACCTGGGTCTGTCTATCAGGTCCTGTCTTAGACTGGTTCAGACCTGTGTCTGTCTATCAGGTGCTGTCTTAGACTGGTTCAGACCTGGGTTGGTCTATCAGGTGCTGTCTTAGACTGGTTCAGACCTGGGTTGGTCTATCAGGTGCTGTCTTAGACTGGTTTAGACCTGGGTCGGTCTATCAGGTGCTGTCTTAGACTGGTTCAGACCTGGGTTGGTCTATCAGGTGCTGTCTTAGACTGGTTCAGACCTGGGTCGGTCTATCAGGTCCTGTCTTAGACTGGTTCAGACCTGGGTTGGTCTATCAGGTGCTGTCTTAGACTGGTTCAGACCTGGGTCGGTCTATCAGGTGCTGTCTTAGACTGGTTCAGACCTGGGTCGGTCTATCAGGTGCTGTCTTAGACTGGTTCAGACCTGGGTCGGTCTATCAGGTGCTGTCTTAGACTGGTTCAGACCTGGGTCGGTCTATCAGGTGCTGTCTTAGACTGGTTCAGACCTGGGTTGGTCTATCAGGTGCTGTCTTAGACTGGTTTAGACCTGGGTCGGTCTATCAGGTGCTGTCTTAGACTGGTTCAGACCTGGGTCGGTCTATCAGGTGCTGTCTTAGACTGGTTCAGACCTGGGTCGGTCTATCAGGTGCTGTCTTAGACTGGTTCAGACCTGGGTCGGTCTATCAGGTGCTGTCTTAGACTGGTTCAGACCTGGGTCGGTCTATCAGGTGCTGTCTTAGACTGGTTCAGACCTGGGTCTGTCTATCAGGTCCTGTCTTAGACTGGTTCAGACCTGGGTCGGTCTACCAGGTCCTGTCTTAGACTGGTTCAGACCTGGGTCTGTCTCTCAGGTGCTGTCTTAGATTGGTTCAGACCTGGGTCTGTCTATCAGGTCCTGTCTTAGACTGGTTCAGACCTGTGTCTGTCTATCAGGTGCTGTCTTAGACTGGTTCAGACCTGGGTCTGTCTATCAGGTCCTGTCTTAGACTGGTTCAGACCTGTGTCTGTCTATCAGGTGCTGTCTTAGACTGGTTCAGACCTGGGTCGGTCTATCAGGTGCTGTCTTAGACTGGTTCAGACCTGGGTCAGTCTATCAGGTGCTGTCTTAGACTAGTTTAGACCTGGGTCGGTCTATCAGGTCCTGTCTTAGACTGGTTCAGACCTGGGTTGGTCTATCAGGTGCTGTTTTAGACTGGTTCAACCCTGGGTCAGTCTATCAGGTCCTCTCTTAGACTGGTTCAGACCTGGGTCGGTCTATCAGGTCCTGTCTTAGACTGGTTCAGACCTGGGTCTGTCTATCAGGTCCTGTCTTAGACTGGTTCAGACCTGGGTCTGTCTATCAGGTGCTGTCTTAGACTGGTTCAGACCTGGGTCTGTCTATCAGGTCCTGTCTTAGACTGGTTCAGACCTGGGTCAGTCTATCAGGTGCTGTCTTAGACTGGTTCAGACCTGTGTCTGTCTATCAGGTCCTGTCTTAGACTGGTTCAGACCTGGGTCTGTCTATCAGGTCCTGTCTTAGACTGGTTCAGACCTGGGTCGGTCTATCAGGTCCTGTCTTAGACTGGTTCAGACCTGGGTCAGTCTATCAGGTGCTGTCTTAGACTGGTTCAGACCTGGGTCTGTCTATCAGGTCCTGTCTTAGACTGGTTCAGACCTGGGTCTGTCTATCAGGTCCTGTCTTAGACTGGTTCAGACCTGGGTCAGTCTATCAGGTCCTGTCTTAGACTGGTTCAACCCTGGGTCGGTCTATCAGGTCCTGTCTTAGACTGGTTCAGACCTGGGTCTGTCTATCAGGTGCTGTCTTAGACTGGTTCAGACCTGGGTCTGTCTATCAGGTGCTGTCTTAGACTAGTTTAGACCTGGGTCAGTCTATCAGGTGCTGTCTTAGACTGGTTCAGACATGGGTCGGTCTATCAGGTCCTCCTGTCTTAGACTGGTTCAGACCTGGGTCGGTCTATCAGGTGCTGTCTTAGACTGGTTCAGACCTGGGTCGGTCTATCAGGTGCTGTCTTAGACTGGTTCAGACTTGGGTCGGTCTATCAGGTCCTCCTGTCTTAGACTGGTTCAGACCTGGGTCGGTCTATCAGGTCCTGTCTTAAGCCTTGTTTATACTTTCGCCTGGGTCCGATATATATTTAATTCAAGATTTTAAAGTACAACATAATTTGAGAATTTATTCTGATTCAAAGGGAATCAGAACGGCAAATCCTGACTGACAAGAGGAGCTGGGGAGGGAGGAGGGTAATTAGCTCCTGAGAAAGGCGATATCTGCTGATAATACTGAAGGAGCTTATATATGTATTCAGTGATAGGCGTTGTTTTCCTATAGGTAGATGTGGATCAGCTGAGAGTAACTGATGTGAGCTTGACTAACGTGACCTGCCAGAACTGACGCTATGCTTGATTTAAAGTGTGCTGTATTTACCCTTTGCCCGGTCCACTCCAGCTCCCAGTAGCTCGGGCCCCCAGCCAGCGGCTCCGCACACATGACTTGCCTCCAGAACATGAAGCGGTCCGCGTGAGCCGGGTAGTTCTGGCTCTCCGCGCACAGCGTCGCCTTGCGATAGCCATCAGACAAACGGATCTGACGGAAAGCACTATTGGGATCAAGAGTAAGCTCGGTGCGGACTGAAAGAAAATACAACATTAAACATTACCGAAAGAAAGAGAAAGGACATATTTGTACAAAATCAGTAACAGTTGATCTCACATTTAAGCATTTCCTCTCGGGTTTTAGGTGCTGGTTTAGCCAGACAACACGATGCTGATCCCTCCACTGTAGAGACACAATGAAGATGTGTAATAGGGCAAATCTCAGGAAAACACATCTAGGTCACATTTCACGCCTACAAAAATGATGTGTACTAGACATAATATATGCATATTTTAGGTAGCAATGGGTGAACCAAAGCTTTTGTAAATTTTGAATCAATTTCAGAATTTGCTTCGCAAAATTATTCACTGTTTCGAAGCGCTCAAAACGCCACATGCTGGTCAGAG
The DNA here is from genome assembly GCF_951802725.1 of Rutilus rutilus. Taxonomy (NCBI): domain Eukaryota; kingdom Metazoa; phylum Chordata; class Actinopteri; order Cypriniformes; family Leuciscidae; genus Rutilus; species Rutilus rutilus. The sequence goes on from NC_140223.1 coordinate 44,227,741, forward strand.
CGTGTAAATGCAGCAAAAACTGAATAATATTATGAATAAATATGAATTATGAATAAAAATATGAATAAAAACACCTTTTACAAACCAACTGCAACTGTCTTATTGAAGATGTAATCTATTAAATGCCATTAACAAATCATTAAATATGAAGTGTCTTTATAATGTGTTATTTTATTAAACTGTAGACCTTGTTTTGTTTGTTTTATGGAGAGCTTGGTTAATAAGACCAATAACAGACTTTTAACTACAACTCTTCCCTTTTATTATAAAAATATGTCATTATTTATCATATATAGAAATCGTGTGAAATATATGATTAAAAATCATATATAGAGACTGGTTCATGTATTCACAGAGATCATCGCCCCCTAGCGGCGAACCATTGGCATCTCGAAACGTAACGAAGCCTCGTTTACTGAAATCACATGACACGCTTAAGCACTCCGAACGACTGGATCCAAACAAATGATTCACAAAGGTTTCGAAGCTTCACGCGTTTCAAAAGCACACACACTACTTTTAGTACCATTAAGATTTTTGCATTGTAACATTTATTTACACAAGCCTCTGCCCCATAATGCAAATCTTTTACTTTTGAGTTTGGTTTTGTAGGGGAGAGTGGGGTAAAGTGAGACATTTTTTACATTCGTTCCCCTCTAAGCAAGCTAAAATTATATATCAGTCAAATTTACACATTTTCCATTAATTCAGGATGTTTCCTAGCAATGGAAATTATTAGAATGTATTCAGGACGAAGGGCAGTGAAAATATGATTGTTTTTAAAAAAGTGGTCTTGTGTCTCACTTTACCCCAGCTTAGGGGTAAACTGAGACAGACCAGAGAAATCAAGGGGGTAAAGTGAACCAGCTGGGGGTAAACTGATCCACTTACTTTTTCCACTCTGAAACTTCCATAACAACACATGTTGTAACAGTAAGAATCTTGACAGCTAGCTTGACAACCACACATTCCAGAACTAATGTCGGACTAGTAACAGAATCATGGAGATTGGTCAATTAAGCACATTTTTTTATGACCCACCGGTGCGCATCCAAGTGAAGGTGCAACGCCCTTGGCGTGCTAAGGGTGAATGGCACACTGGAGGAAATTCCTCCTAAAAAAAAAGAACTATGTCCAAATTATTGTGATACATTTTGAAAACTCAATGCTGTCAGACCTCCCCTGGCCAGCCCAGGGAGAGTGGCCCGTCCTGAGCCAGATTCGGATTTGTCCGCCACCGCTGGAGCTCCGTCTGGAGCAAAGTCAGTCCTAAAACGGACCTTTGGGTCTTTGTGGAGGAGGGACAATGCTCCGCTCGGACAAGGAACATGGACCAGAGAACCATGGTGGTCAGACCGGGTGGAGAAACAGCCTGATCCAGCCCAGAGAAAGTGCACTTTGTGCGGGCGAGACTTCCAGTAAATAGGGTCTGGTTTGGACACCCAGTCCCTCGGTGCCAGGGCGTGCACACCGGTGAATGTGCACCATCCTGGGTGAGCTGGGGTGAAAGACACACTGGAGGATATTCCTCCTTGTAAAAATGTCCAAAAATATCTTGTATTTGAAGAAGAGCTCCATGCTTGCAGACCTCCCGGGCCGGCCCCAGGGAGGGTGGGTCATCTCTGGTCAAAGTCAGATCCGTACACCTGCTGGCGCTCCTGCTGGAGCAATGACGGTCCAAACACGGACGCTCGGGGTGTTGTAGAGGAGGAAGACGACACTCTTATCGGACTAGGTAATGGAAAACAGGCGCCTCCGGGTTGCCTGGGGCCCAGAGGAGCGCACCCTCTCATTCGGGCCGTCAGGTTTTCTTCCTGGTGTATTGCCTTGGCATGATGGCTTTTCTACTATGTTTATGACATTAAAAATAAAACATATGTCATGTAATATTACATTAAAATATGTTTAAGACTAAACTTAACTTGTGCCTCATGTCTCACTTTACCCCACAGCATTTGTCTCACTTTACCCCACCGCCACATTTTAGAAAAAAACGATCTCTCTAAGCAATTCGGGCTTATCTTCAGCTAGCATCATCACATGGTTTTATATGTTGGTAGTTCATCAACATGTATGATATAAGTTTTTCTACCTGAATCAATTTGCTTTGGCACAACAGTTGATTAAGTTGACAGCAAGAAAATTTACTTTTACATGCAAAAAAAATATTTTTGTGAAAAAAACATGCTTACTACAGCACCATGAGGTCCTCTTCTTCATGGCCAAGGTGAAATGAAAGGGGCTTGAAAACATAATGGTCAAATGACCAAAATTGTGTTCCGTTGCCTAGATATAGGGGGTGTCTCACATTACCCGATGTCTCACATTACCCCGTTCTCCCCTATTTCTCATTTTTAGATAACGTAACTTTATTCCTGTGATTAGTCAAAAGTACTGTGTAATCTAATACTCTTCATTATTTACCAGGATTGGCAGAGCCTTGGTTCGTGTGGTGTTCTTGTGTTGCAGGAGAAGAAGCTTTGACTTTGGGTTCAACATCCGGTTTTGCAGAGTCAGACTTTACTTCTGTAATCTGAAAAGCTGAGAAGAAGCCTGTTTCAAAAATAACACTCTAGAAAGATGAGTTCATTGTCCACTGAGGATAGTGTGTGTTTACCTGGGTTTAGTGAGGGCGGCTGTGATTGGCTGGAGACAACGCCTGGGTCACATGACTGACTGGATGATTGTGCCAGAGCGGCCGCATCATTCACTGCAGGGGAACATGGGATATATCACTATATCATCACTATCTCACTAATACACTAGATCACTAATACACTATATCACTAATACACTAGATCACTATATCATCACTATCTCACTAATACACTAGATCACTAATACACTATATCACTATATCATCACTATATCACTATATCACTAATACACTAGATCACTAATACACTAGATCACTAATACACTAGATCACTATATCACTATATCATCACTATATCACTAATACACTAGATCACTAATACACTAGATCACTAATACACTAGATCACTAATACACTAGATCACTATATCATCACTATCTCACTAATACACTAGATCACTAATACACTAGATCACTATATCATCACTATCTCACTAATACACTAGATCACTAATACACTATATCACTATATCATCACTATATCACTAATACACTATATCACTAATACACTAGATCACTATATCATCACTATCTCACTAATACACTAGATCACTAATACACTAGATCACTATATCATCACTATCTCACTAATACACTAGATCACTAATACACTATATCACTATATCATCACTATCTCACTAATACACTAGATCACTAATACACTAGATCACTATATCATCACTATCTCACTAATACACTAGATCACTAATACACTATATCACTATATCATCACTATATCACTAATACACTAGATCACTAATTCACTAGATCACTAATACACTAGATCACTATATCATCACTATCTCACTAATACACTATATCACTATATCATCACTATCTCACTAATACACTAGAGCACTAATACACTATATCACTATATCATCACTATATCACTATATCATCACTATATCACTAATACACTAGATCACTAATACACTAGATCACTAATACACTAGATCACTATATCACTAATACACTATATCACTAAATCATCACTATCTCACTAATACACTAGATCACTAATACACTATATCACTAAATCATCACTATCTCACTAATACACTAGATCACTAATACACTAGATCACTAATACACTAGATCACTATATCATCACTATATCACTATATCATCACTATATCACTAATACACTAGATAACTAATACACTAGATCACTATATCACTAATAAACTATATCACTAAATCATCACTATCTCACTAATACACTAGATCACTAATACACTATATCACTAATACACTATATCACTAATACACTATATCACTAATACACTATATCACTAATACACTAGATCACTATATCACTAATACACTATATCACTAAATCATCACTATCTCACTAATACACTAGATCACTAATACACTAGATCACTAATACACTAGATCACTAATACACTAGATCACTATATCACTAATACACTATATCACTAAATCATCACTATCTCACTAATACACTAGACCACTAATACACTAGATCCCTAATACACTATATCACTAATACACTAGATCACTAATACACTAGATCACTAATACACTAGATCACTATATCACTAATACACTATATCACTAAATCATCACTATCTCACTAATACACTAGATCACTAATACACTAGATCACTAATACACTAGATCACTAATACACTATATCACTAAATCATCACTATCTCACTAATACACTAGATCACTAATACACTAGATCACTAATACACTATCACTAATACACTAGATCACTAATACACTAGATCACTAATACACTAATACACTATATCACTAATACACTATATCACTAATACACTATATCACTAAATCATCACTATCTCACTTATACACTAGATCACTAATACACTAGATCACTAATACACTAGATCACTAATACACTAATACACTATATCACTAATACACTATATCACTAATACACTATATCACTAAATCATCACTATCTCACTAATACACTAGATCACTAATACACTAGATCACTAATACACTAGATCACTAATACACTAGATCACTATATCACTAATACACTATATCACTAATACACTATATCACTAAATCATCACTATCTCACTAATACACTAGATCACTAATACACTAGATCACTAATACACTATATCACTATATCATCACTATATCATCACTATATCACTAATACACTAGATCACTAATACACTAGATCACTATATCACTAATACACTATATCACTAAATCATCACTATCTCACTAATACACTAGATCACTAATACACTAGATCCCTAATACACTAGATCACTAATACACTAGATCACTAATACACTAGATCACTATATCACTAATACACTAGATCCCTAATACACTATATCACTAATACACTAGATCACTAATACACTAGATCACTAATACACTAGATCACTATATCACTAATACACTATATCACTAATACACTATATCACTAAATCATCACTATCTCACTAATACACTAGATCCCTAATACACTATATCACTAATACACTAGATCACTAATACACTAGATCACTAATACACTAGATCACTAATACACTATATCACTAAATCATCACTATCTCACTAATACACTAGATCACTAATACACTAGATCACTAATACACTAGATCACTAATACACTATATCACTATATCACTAATACACTATATCACTAAATCATCACTATCTCACTAATACACTAGATAACTAATACACTATATCACTAATACACTAGATCACTAATACACTAGATTACTATATCACTAGATCACTATATCACTAAATCATCACTATCTCACTAATACACTAGATCACTAATACACTAGATCACTAATACACTAGATCACTAATACACTAGATCACTAATACACTAGATCACTATATCACTAATACACTATATCACTAAATCATCACTATCTCACTAATACACTAGATCACTAATACACTAGATCCCTAATACACTATATCACTATATCATCACTATCTCACTAATACACTAGATCACTAATACACTAGATCCCTAATACACTAGATCACTAATACACTAGATCACTAATACACTAGATTACTATATCACTAGATCACTATATCACTAAATCATCACTATCTCACTAATACACTAGATCACTAATACACTAGATCACTAATACACTATATCACTAATACACTATATCACTAATACACTAGATCACTAATACACTAGATCACTAATACACTAGATCACTATATCACTATATCACTATATCACTAAATCATCACTATCTCACTAATACACTAGATCACTAATACACTCGATCACTAATACACTAGATCACTATATCACTAATACACTATATCACTAAATCATCACTATCTCACTAATACACTAGATCACTAATACACTAGATCCCTAATACACTATATCACTAAATCATCACTATCTCACTAATACACTAGATCACTAATACACTAGATCCCTAATACACTAGATCACTAATACACTAGATCACTAATACACTAGATCACTAATACACTAGATTACTATATCACTAGATCACTATATCACTAAATCATCACTATCTCACTAATACACTAGATCACTAATACACTATATCACTAATACACTAGATCACTAATACACTAGATCACTAATACACTAGATCACTAATACACTAGATCACTATATCACTATATCACTATATCACTAATACACTATATCACTAAATCATCACTAGATCACTAATACACTATATCACTAATACACTATATCACTAAATCATCACTATCTCACTAATACACTAGATCACTAATACACTAGATCACTAATACACTAGATCACTAATACACTATATCACTAAATCATCACTAGATCACTAATACACTATATCACTAATACACTAGATCACTAAATCATCACTATCTCACTAATACACTAGATCACTAATACACTAGATCCCTAAAACACTATATCACTAATACACTAGATCACTAATACACTAGATCACTATATCACTAGATCACTATATCACTAAATCATCACTATCTCACTAATACACTAGATCACTAATACACTATATCACTAATACACTAGATCACTAATACACTAGATCACTAATACACTAGATCACTAATACACTAGATCACAATATCACTATATCACTAATACACTATATCACTAATACACTAGATCCCTAATACACTAGATCACTAATACACTAGATCACTAATACACTAGATCACTATATCACTAGATCACTATATCACTAAATCATCACTATATCACTAATACACTAGATCACTAATACACTATATCACTAATACACTATATCACTAATACACTAGATCACTAATACACTAGATCACTAATACACTAGATCACTAATACACTAGATCACAATATCACTATATCACTAATACACTATATCACTAATACACTATATCACTAATACACTATATCACTAATACACTATATCACTAATACACTAGATCCCTAATACACTAGATCACTAATACACTAGATCACTAATACACTTAGGGCCCTATCTTACACCCGACGCAATGCAGCGCCAAGCGCGACACAAGTGTTTTTTGCTAGTTTCACCCCAACGCAGTTTTCATTTTCACGTCCTGTGCCGCTATGTTTAAATAGCAAATGCATCTGCGCCCATTTGTGCGCCCATGGGCTGCTGGTCTGAGAACGAGGTGTGTTCTGGAGCATTGTTGGCTCAGTGCTATTTTGAGGATCTGAAACAGACTGAGCCGTTGACCGACTGAAACCTGCTCTAAAGTCAATGGCGCAATATTTATATATATTTTTTGTAATGTGCGCCTATAGGCGGGTCCACAACACACGTACACTCCGCTTATTACACACACAGGGACGCACAGCAGCACACAAACATGCCAAATATTAAGATTAAAAGGATTACAATGTAAAAGATGATTACTGTGTACATAAAGATATGGTGAATCCGGCGTGTCCCATAGATGTTCTGCTTGCGTACTTTGACCTCGCGCACGAGCAGATCCGTTTGCGCTCTAGAGACGGCTTCGGTCTTTCCACTATCAAATTCCGTCATGTAAATAGCGAATCCGCCATGGCGCGAGCGCAACTGGCATTTAAAGGGAATGGGAGATGAGACTCTGATTGGTTTAACGCACGTAAATCCCAAAACACACCCATTACTCATTAAGAGAATAGGGACGACCCTTTTAGACCAGCGCCGGGAGCCCCGACCATTTTTCCCATCGTTAAACTAGCAAAAGTGGATTCGGGCACGCCTTAAGTGAACTTGCACCCTGCAATTAAGGCCATGCGCTTAAGATCGTTAAAATAGGGCCCTAGATCACTAGATCACTAGATCATTAATACACTAATACACTTACACTTATACACTAGATGATAGATCACTATTTCACTGATACATCTGCTTTACGGTAAAAGTCAAATTCACAACCACATTAATTAGAATCCTGGTTGTGGTGTCAGAATGAAGCATTACTCTCAGTGTCAGGGCACTGTAGCACATGAGAGATGGCTGACTTCAGTTGCATCTATGCTTAATTAATTACATGATAAAAAATATATATAAACTTGAGGTTTGGGTCTCCTTTAAAATTTAATAATGGCTTTGCAGTTTTTTTTTTTTAAATACACCCTTGTGTGCCTATACAGTGATCTTTAGTGAAAAATATCATTCAAACATGCAACCAACCATTGCTTTCAAATAAACACTTTTGTGAGAGGAAAACAAATAAATTAGTTGACATGCTTTTAAAAAGACACATGAGTTTCGGTAACAGGACTGAGAAAAATCTCCCACTTTGAAACCTTGTAAAAAAATGAAATAAAGTTGCCTGATATTGACCAATATACATTTTGAACAGTGAAATATGTGTGTTATTAGATTCAGTGTTGAAATTATTTTTTTTTTTCACTTACAACAGGCAAATGTCACCCATTCGGTGGAATGGCTCGTAGATTATTATAGAAAGCAAATAATTCAGACACTAAATTCTGCTATAGTAAAACACAAATAAATATAAATGTGTTTGAAGCATTTCTGTAATAATCTACAAAATGTCTACGTTGCTTGGCAACCATACACTTCATTCTAGTTCAAATGAATGCACTTATTGCACTTGACCAATTTCTGTCAAATCAATGAGCTATGAAAGACCATGTGACTTTACCACAGTTATGTGAACGCAGAGAGTTTGTCGCTTCTCAAATGATTAATGTCTGAACAGAAATGGTTTGAAGCAGCAGAGAGTGGGTAGAGCTGATGGCTTGGCAGGAAGACCAGAGGATATTGCAGATGAAGCCGTTCCACAACTCACCGACTCTGAAGACACGGGCCAGGCTGGTTTTGGTGAGGTCTTCCAGCGCCTCTCTGAAAGCGTCCAGAACTGACCTGACCCCTGATATCAGCGCCTGCGGGGTCCAGATCTCCATCGCTGCGATGTTCACAGGCGGATCCGCACAGTCCACGCTCATGAACGCCTGAGGAATCATTACAAGCATCATTTTCTACAGGATTTTCAGAAGGTTGTGAGTCTCAGACATTATACCATGGTAAAGTGAAAACAGACACAGATAGATAGATACGCAGAGGTATTCAAGACGCCTTCATCCTCTGGCCTGCTCACAATAATCATACTGTCCTTCATAATACTAGCCACACACGCCTGTGATATCAGCACCAGTTAAATAACCAGTATACAATTCAAGTGTCTGCATAATCTCATAAACGTCTATGGTTTCATAATCTCCATTAACTGTATTAGACAGAAAAACAACAACAACAACAATGTATTTTCTCTCTATTCATGTTGTTTCAAATGGTTACCTATAGTAAACATTGTTCATAAACTAGTCTAGTATAAAAAATAAAATCAATTATTTGGACACACATACACTGAACAAAATTATAAACACTTTAGTTTTTGCCCCAATTTTTCATAATAATAATTGTGGCCTTGCTAAGGAGATGTTGTAGCTCACACACATCTCCTTCACACACACACACACACACACACACACACACACTCCTCCTGGGAGAGAGGTTCAGCTGGACTCAGTCATGGTTTGGGACACATATGTCCATCTGTTGGCTCTTTAAGAACATCAGTTCTGCCCTTGGGTTAATGACTCTTCTGCAGACAGACTTTATAAAACACGTCATGTTGTTTCATTACAAATTTCTGGACCTTTACAAGGAAGGAAAGCGACCAAAATGATATAAAAGTTATAATAGATAAATAAAAAGTGCAGTTTTTTGTTTGTTTTGTTTTTTACATGATTTCTAGTATTTGCTTTACATTTTTATTTTGTTGAATTAGCAATTCATTTAATTGTATCTTTGAAGCAGATTTGTAATGTGACAGCAGTAATTAAAGTTTATTAAGGGTCAAGATCAAGTTATCGAGCCACTCACACACACAATATCTGTCCCCACACGGCTCAGATTTACTGTACAGCATGTGTGTAAGACTCCAATACAATCTTAAAGTAATTATCCCATCACAAACACGTCTCTCAAATCAGTAAAACTGGCTGTGTCTATAGTATTATAGACTACACAACATTATCTTCATATTCATTTTATCATTTTAAATAAGGAACTCTTGTAGATTTCAATCTAATCTCGACTCTTCCTGATGAAGTCAGTGAACATGCGTATAGGCATGAGACCTCCAACACTATATACTGGCCAGTGTTTCTGTTTCATTGTCCAGCCGTTGTTTATGTGCTACTGTTTGGGGTCGATAAGATTACGCAGCACAACTGGTTTCATCATTGATGATAATCAAAAGTTTCTTGAGCATCAAATCCTCATATTAGAGTGATTCCTGAAGGATCATGTGACTCTGAAGACTGGAGTAATGATCCTGAACATTCAGCTTTGATCACAGGAATAAACTACACTTTACTGTATATTCACATAGAGAACAGATGATTTACATTGAAATAATGTTTGACTGGTTTTAGTGTATTGTTGACCAAATAATAGCAGCTTTGGTGAGCAGAAGAGACCGAACTGCAACCAAACTATTAAACAGTACTGTACTGATATATATATATTTTGCTTCAGATGTAGCAATTTTAAACAAAACAAAAACAGAGCAATCTTTTCATACGCTAGCATCTGTTAGCATAGATAGAGCAATGTCATATGCCTGCTTTATTAATATCTGCCATTACTGAAGGTGAATTTGCTCACTTACATTGAGGAAAGTGACTGGGTCCTGAATGTGTTCCAGTCTCCTGAGCTGCTCTTGCTTCTGGCGTAGCAGGAGGATCTCCTGCTGTATCTGGTGTGTGTGGGCCTGGGTGTGTGTAGAGGACGAGCTCTCGTGTGTGTGCAGCAGCTCGAGCACCTGCGATCGACTGAGCTCAACGCTCCTCAACACATCCACGAACACGGCCTGGCTGTCCTCCATCAGCTGCTGCAGGGAGACCTGGGGGACACACACAGCCCATCACCGGTTCAACACACAGACGGGTTCAACACACAGACGGGTTCAACACACAGACGGGTTCAACACACAGACGGGTTCAACACACAGACGGGTTCAACACACAGACGGGTTCAACACACAGCTGCAATACTTCTGACATGGTTATTGAGAGAAGTGTTTACCTTGTGTGCTTGGGAAACTTGGGGAAGGCTCTGAATAACCCTCTCTCTGTCTTCAATGCTCCCTTGAATCCGGGCGTTCAACCCTATCAGCTCTTGCTGAATAATCACAAAGATATACAGTATAATGTCAGTGTACCAAAGTCCAAGAGACACATACACACAACAAAAACACAAAATAGCCATCAGCCAATGTATATTATAAGAGTCAAGCAGCAGTAAATGGTTTTGAAATTCTAAACACATATATAGTCAGTCAATCTAAATCTCTACTTCCACTCAATAATTTCATTCGGATTGAAACAAAAAGTGTCCCTGAAAACACAGCTAGTGATCAGTAATGTTTACTCACTGAATTCAGATGATTCCCTATTAAGAAGTTGTTTGTGGACACAGCAATATGGTTAACATAACAAAAAGTCCTCACATTCATACAGAAGTATTATATTGATTTCAGTCAGCAGATGGGGTCACTCCTGTTAGAGAGAAGCTCTTCTGGTGCACCTCACTGTCATTTATACCGCTAAACCATAAGCTGACCGCATACTGCTCATTTCATAAGGAATAATTACTTTTTAATTCACTGATGAATACATAAACTCAAAAATATTGATACAAAGACCTAAAGTATTGATACAATATAGCGAGGGAACAAAAAGAATCACAATATATGATCGTTCAGCCCTAATCTGTGGAGCGTTCGTAGAAAGATCTCAGTATATGATGTTTACAGTCGTTTGGTGATTAGTTAGATGGAAACGTAGACTGGTCTCTCTTGAATCTGTGAAGTAAGGTTCCCTCTTGGCTGACTGCTCTTTGGTCAGACTAGTTCTTAAGACAGTGTTTATGTGACCAGGTCCAGGCCTTTTAGTGAGTTAATAATAATTAAAAGTTTGGGGTAAATTAAGGCATGTATGATTCACACACAAATGTAATAAAGGTTACAATGCAGTCGCGCACCTGGATCTTGTGTTGTTGTTCATCCGGACGCACCACCTGATGGCCTTTGTGTCCCAGAAGGCCACACTCGTCACAGATGCGCTGTTGGTCGTGGCAGCAGTACAGCTCCAGCAGCTGCTGATGAAGCGGACAGAGCTCCGGTGATCCCGTGGGAAGAGCGGGATACAGGCCAGACGGGGGGGACGCATCCGCACACACGGGGACAGGGTGCTCAGACGCGCTCAGCCTCAGCTTCTCCAGCGCCTCCATCAGCACGTTGCTTCTGGCCAGGACGGGCCTCGGGGTGAAGCGCTGTCTGCACTGAGGACACTCACAGGAGCCCTTGGTCGAGGGCTGGTCCCAGTGCTTCTGGATACACAGGAGGCAGTACGTGTGTCCACAGGGAAGGGTGGCAGGGTCGCTCAGAGTTTCCAAGCATATCGGGCACGCAAACGCCTCCGGAGCCCACGCAGCTGAAGCCATGGCACTGGAAATATACTGGAGAGGGACAATCCAAGGCTGGAGACACTGGAGACACTGGAGACACTGGAGAGGGACAATCCAAGGCTGGAGACACTGGAGAGGGACAATCCAAGGCTGGAGACACTGGAGACACTGAAGAGGGACAATCCAAGGCTGGAGACACTGGAAACACTGGAGAGGGACAATCCAAGGCTGGAGACACTGGAGACACTGGAGACACTGGAGAGGGACAATCCAAGGCTGGAGACACTGGAGACACTGGAGACACTGGAGAGGGACAATCCAAGGCTGGAGACACTGGAGACACTGGAGACACTGGAGAGGGACAATCCAAGGTAAAGTACAGATGCTGGCTGAGGTGCATTTCCTTTTAAACCTGAACGGGTGTGGTTTAAACTAGTATTACAGGTTCTTTGGATGGTTCTAGCTAAGCACTGCACACATTTGCCATGGCCAAAATGACATAGTGGGAGAGAAATGAGAGGAAGGCTGACAAACCTGTCTATCTGGTCAGGGACTGGAGGGTTTGAAAAGTTCAGCTGGCAAAGAGATGACATAATAAAGATGTTATGTGTGAAGTCATGAAACACTAATAATGCGTCACATTGTGCCTGCTAGTCAGTTCCTGTTTCTGTATATAATATGGCAGAACCTCCTTACTACATCCAACTCAATGCTATATACGTGTGTAATCGCCAAAACTATTGGCAAAGAGGGTTTAAATCTAGACTTGACAGCCTGAACGAGGAGGAACGCACTACATGGGCAATCCCCTCGTCCTGTAAAACATTTCACACAGAAATGCCCAAATGAAAAATAAATACATTTGAAATATATTTATTTTATGCTAAGTTAGGCAAGGCAAGTTTTATTTATATTGCATATTTCATTCACTATGGCAATTCAAAGTGCTTTACACAAAAAAGGAATTAAAATAATCACAAAATAAAAGCAAGGAAAATTAAAACAGTTATAAAAGGAATTAAAAGGGATATATGACAGGGTGACCATATTCTGATTACCGAAAACCAGGACACTCGGCCCGGCAATGAGATACTCAAATGATACTCGAAGTTTACTCAAACATGCCTTATTAATTTCAATACATTTTAAAGTATGGCTATGCCTCCTCTGTATGGATAGAAAATTGTTATATTACAAAATACTATCTATAACCAAAGACACAAATTCAGATAGGCTTCTCAGAGGTTACTCAACATGTTTTATTATGACAGGTTTCAAAAATAATGAATGAACTAATGTCTCTTCTGTATTAGAAAAATAAATAAATTATAAATAACTAAAAAATACCTCCAAATTGAACAAAAATAGCTCTCACAAACTAACTAACAAAAGATATTTATATCTTTAGTTTTCTTCTTCCTCTTTATCCTGTTTTTCTTCCTCATCCTCCTTGTTTTCCCATCTATATTTTGCTGTAGAGCTGATCTTTCCCAGCAGTTTTTTGTTGCTTAACAAATAAGCATGAAAGTCTTTGCAAGAAGTGTCTGAAGTTGTATTGCACAAACAGAATCCCTTTCAGTGACTCAACAGAGAGCTGGTTCCTCTCCTTTGTCCACTGGCTCTGCATCAGTGAGAAAACCCTCTCAACATTTGCATTGTGAGAGGGCAGCGCAAAGACAGACTGTGAAATCTTCAGTAGTTCTGAGTCTCAAAGTATTGGGTCCACTTCTGGTGCACATGCAGGCCAATGAACTCCTCATCACTGTTGTACCTTTCTATGATTTTTTTCAGATTGGCGACCTAGTCAAAACACTTGACATCGTCAATTGGCACCCCCTTCTCTCTAAGGTACTTGATGCAGGCCTCCACATCATTCCAATCTGGTGGCTCACTCATATCCATCCACATAAATGTTGAGAACTCTTCCATGGGAGTCATCCCCTTCTCCATATACTCCAGACAAGCACAGGCCTTGTACATCAGCACAGAACTTGTACATCAGCACAGAACTTGTACATCAGCACAGGCCTTGTACATCAGCACAGAACTTGTACATCAGCACAGGCCTTGTACATCAGCACAGAACTTGTACATCAGCACAGGCCTTGTACATCAGCACAGGCCTTGTACATCAGCACAGAACTTGTACATCAGCACAGGCCTTGTACATCAGCACAGAACTTGTACATCAGCACAGGCCTTGTACATCAGCACAGAACTTGTACATCAGCACAGGCCTTGTACATCAGCACAGAACTTGTACATCAGCACAGAACTTGTACATCAGCACAGGCCTTGTACATCAGCACAGGCCTTGTACATCAGCACAGGCCTTGTACATCAGCACAGAACTTGTACATCAGCACAGGCCTTGTACATCAGCACAGGCCTTGTACATCAGCACAGGCCTTGTACATCAGCACAGAACTTGTACATCAGCACAGGCCTTGTACATCAGCACAGAACTTGTACATCAGCACAGGCCTTGTACATCAGCACAGGCCTTGTACATCAGCACAGGCCTTGTACATCAGCACAGAACTTGTACATCAGCACAGGCCTTGTACATCAGCACAGAACTTGTACATCAGCACAGGCCTTGTACATCAGCACAGAACTTGTACATCAGCACAGGCCTTGTACATCAGCACAGAACTTGTACATCAGCACAGAACTTGTACATCAGCACAGGCCTTGTACATCAGCACAGAACTTGTACATCAGCACAGAACTTGTACATCAGCACAGAACTTGTACATCAGCACAGAACTTGTACATCAGCACAGAACTTGTACATCAGCACAGGCCTTGTACATCAGCACAGGCCTTGTACATCAGCACAGGCCTTGTACATCAGCACAGAACTTGTACATCAGCACAGAACTTGTACATCAGCACAGGCCTTGTACATCAGCACAGAACTTGTACATCAGCACAGAACTTGTACATCAGCACAGAACTTGTACATCAGCACAGAACTTGTACATCAGCACAGAACTTGTACATCAGCACAGGCCTTGTACATCAGCACAGAACTTGTACATCAGCACAGGCCTTGTACATCAGCACAGAACTTGTACATCAGCACAGGCCTTGTACATCAGCACAGAACTTGTACATCAGCACAGGCCTTGTACATCAGCACAGAACTTGTACATCAGCACAGGCCTTGTACATCAGCACAGAACTTGTACATCAGCACAGGCCTTGTACATCAGCACAGAACTTGTACATCAGCACAGAACTTGTACATCAGCACAGGCCTTGTACATCAGCACAGAACTTGTACATCAGCACAGAACTTGTACATCAGCACAGAACTTGTACATCAGCACAGAACTTGTACATCAGCACAGGCCTTGTACATCAGCACAGAACTTGTACATCAGCACAGGCCTTGTACATCAGCACAGAACTTGTACATCAGCACAGAACTTGTACATCAGCACAGAACTTGTACATCAGCACAGAACTTGTACATCAGCACAGAACTTGTACATCAGCACAGAACTTGTACATCAGCACAGAACTTGTCGCAGCCCTCACCAAATCCATCTCTGCGATATTCTGCCAGTAGTCCCTTAACTTTAAGGGAAATGAAATTCTTGCTTTTACATTCAAGAAGAATGTTGTGGATGCTGTTCAATATTTTCTTCACCTCCATGATGGAGTTGTTCTCCTTTTCCATATGTTGAACGTAGGTGTGGAACACAGACATGAGCGAGTGCATGTGCCACAGGTAGATCTCACTGAAGTCGTTGAAGAAAACCGTCTTGATCACTATGGGTGGCTTTTGCTGTGACAGAAAGAATGCCTTTAAAGCTGGAAACATCTGTAGCATCCTCTCAATGCCTGGGAACAATGGCAGCCACCGTGTCTTGCTGTGAGAAAGCATCCTCCTGTACTCAATGTACTCAATGTCAACATAATCACAGAGCTCCTTCAGGTTCTCAGTGCACACAGTGTAAATGTGGAAGTACTGGTAGATTTTAAACATGATATTCTCAAGGTCAAGCTCTATTGTGTCTGCCCCATGATGAACACAATTATTCAATATGTGTGCTGGGCAACCCACACCAATCAGAGTCTTGTTCTGCAGCAACCTCTTCACATTTGCAAACACATTGTTTCCCCCTTCATCACATCGGATTCCACCAAAATTTGTGTTGCGATTGTCTCCAGTAAATGCAATGCATTTTTCAGACAAATCGTTTTTTGTCAGCGTTTCAGTGAGATAATTTGCAATGGTTTCTGATTTCTCATTAGGTGTGTCTTTCTTCCAACCAAAGTACTGGATTATGATCGGGAATATTTTCACTGCTCCGTGGTTACTCCCGTCTGTACAAATACCACAATACTGGATTTCTTTCAGTGCTTCACGTGTGACTTCAACAGAGTGGGGCGCTGAAACACCATTCACAATGGCTTCGGTCTTAGTGCGGGCACTATTAAACTATTTGGCCGTGTCAGAATCTGGGAATACCTTTTTTAGCAATGCACTAGTGCAATCCATGGACCTGTAGCTGTTGTGGTGTTTCACTGTATGAAATGACAATGCACCCTCTGCTGCATTCACAGCATCCTCAGATTTCCTGGGTCTCATAAAGAACTCCGTCAACTTTGTTGAACTTGAACTACTCTCACCTCGCATATCTTTTTTATGTTTTTCGGTGTCCATGTGAGCTTTGAGATCTGTGGCACCCCCATTGGACACCGAAACATATGTGCCAGGTTTGCACACGGTGCACGCAGCCTCCCACTTGTCCCGACCGGGAGAGAAAGTGGGGAATTTCTTCTGTAACTCATTGGTAAATGTGCATTTGTGCTTCGGCATGTTGCAGGCGTGCTCGCCTCGGATGGCTGTCTGCTCGCTCGTTGCGTGTGTAAAGAGATCCGCCCACACGGCAGCCTCTCAGGGATCACGTCACATGCAGCACCGCAGGTGTAGATTGCCCTAGTGCCGGTCAATTTAATGGCCCAATGAAAAATAATGAAAACCAGGACATTTTCATCACTTTATAAAAAACAGCCAGGACGGCCAGGACAGGACGTGAAAACATGTCCAGGGAAAACGGGACGTTTGGTCACCCTAATATATGATACAGTTATAAAATTAATTAAAAGAGTAAAAAGATGATACATAAACTTCTCATCTGGCAAAACACCATATCATATTTTTCACAACTCCCAGTTTTACTGTGAGATTTTCCCATGGTGATTACACTGTGTCTGTGGGGTTCTTTCGGCGCGCCTAAGAAATCTAACGGACGTCTCCGATGGACCCGATTTTCCCCTAAAATCGGACAGGAGGAGCTCTAGGACTGACTCACTAAGTATCACAAAGACTGACAAAGTATTCCACAAATACATTTACTAAATTGGTATACTTAAAGTCTGCTAAAATTGAACTATTGCAAGTATTCTGTAGGTACACTTTAAATATCTTGCATTTAAAAACTGATATGATATAAATATCATACTATCCTTAATAGTAGTGAGGTTAATATTAGGAAATGGCTTAATATTAAGAAATGTGCATTTTGCAATAAAGTACTCCAATAAAGTTTAATCATAATATTTACATCAATAAGTCTCAAGCAATATGTCAGTAAATATGTTAATGGTTGACGATGTGTATCGTCTACGATAATATCGCAACTGTTCATTTAATGATGTGTGAGCTGACATTAGGAAGTATGTCACTCACTTTGCAAAAAAACGAACTAAATACTGCTAGTTGAATGCAGTTCGAATGACCTTCAATACATGGAGCAAAAATGCCTTTTTTTTATATTTCTATATGATATAGTTAAGCAATATCACACAAACAAGCGTATTGTTTTACCCAAATATCACCACGTGAAACTGATTTTATATAACAGTTCAATAAAAAAGTTTATATTGTGTGATACTGTTTCGCTGCTTGGTCTGTTCTGCAGATGGAAATAGTTACAGACAAAGCCTTAACAGAACCGTTGAGCATCTCTGAGCAACATACAGCGGTTTTAGTTCCTCAACCAGCCATTTCAATCAATCAGCTGAAAGAACGACTCGCCTACAGGCGGTTTTAGCATCCGAGCTCGAATCGCTAAGAACATGAAAAGCATGGCAGGTGACGTGACATTTATAGCGGTCAATGAGCTTCCACTACATGGGGACCGGGAAACATTGACAATGAGGAGGATTGCGTAAATGCAGGGTTTTTTTGGGGAAAAAGGTAAATACTTACATTACATCCAATATCCCACAAAATACCAAGTACACTTCCAAAACCATCCAGAATGAAGGACACAAACACGCTCAGAAGTGCAGTACAAACACTAAACAAGACTTCACAGGGACTGAATGTGAAAACCAGGCTATTATAGGGTGAGTTAAAGTAATGAGACACAGGTGAAAGTGATAATGGATGATGGTCTGGGCAAAGGATTATGGGGAATGGAGTCTGTGGATGTGTTGTGACTGTCCAAGTTGAAGTGCCCTCTGATGGTAATCCCGGGCACTCTCACTGGTGATCGTTACACATACATGCAATTCAAAGTAAACCTTGAGCCAGATGAGTCTTTGACTTGTCAGGCTCCCTACTCTGTTTTTCAGCCATCATTTTATCTGTCAGAGATCTGCCCGTATGTCAAGAGATTGTTAGAAATCCCCTGGACAAGTCATTTTGAAGTCAGCGAAGGTGTTGTGGAGAATGAGGAAGTCATTTGTGGCATTCTTTCCATGGTTTCCAATGATGGCGTTTGGATCTATGCCAACACTAATAGCGGAGGTGCTCTTTACTTTACACACGAAAGCAAAACACCACTCGTTTCAAAACTGGTTCAAACTATGTTCCCTGATTCTGACATCACTAAAACCTTCAAGTGTGGAATAGGGAGGTGACGCGTGTTGATCGACATGTGTGACAACACCGGTAATATCGGTATCAACGGGGCGGGAGCGGGGCATTGGAGTTCTGCCCTCTTTTGCACCTCACTTTTAAATTGCTAATTCGAAAACCGACAGTAAAATGCTAACGGGCATTCATAAGGGTTCAAACACACACACACACACACACACACACCACACTCACTCCACAATAGTGGATACGCACTGTTATGAATGCCCGAGCGCCAGTTTGGGGGCGGCAGTCGCTTGAATGGTGGGTTTATTCTTATTCTTAATGAAAAACACAACAAACCAGTGAAATGACAAACTCGCTTAAATAGGAGCTTTTCCATTTAGTTTTGAAACCAAATCTTCCGCTGTCATCTTGTCAGTCAAGGGTGAGGCGAAATGGTTGAAGTGAGGTGAGATCTGACTCCTGCTGGGACTCTTGTTCGGCTCACGCTGCATTGAGCACACACGTTCAGTTTTTCATTGTAGTGTCTGTTCTCTAACTGAACTAAATGACTTAAAACAAATATCAAAATGATGGTGGGGTTGGTCCCCTGGTGGGCAAGTGATGTAAACGTTCTGCGGCTTAACTACGGTAACACCGACTAGTGTTAGTGTGACAAGCCTCGTGTGGAAAGGACAAGATGTCGTACATTACGCAGTTTGGATTGGCCAACTGTTAATAAATGTTTTTCATTAGGAGAGGCCTCATCTCAAAAGTTAATAAGGGCTCTTTCCTGCTTATGTTTCAACAAAAGTCTGAGGGTGTCTCACACTAGGCGATCTGAACTGAGCCCGAGTGCGTTTGACCCACAAAGTCTGGTTGGTTTGACTAGTGTGATCTCTCCGTACCGTACCCGGGTGTGGTCCGCTCAGCCGTCCCTGGCCCGTGTGGAAGAGGTGGACCAGAGCCGTTCAGTTGGGCTTGGGTGCGGTACACATGTAGTGTGATCTCTCTGTACCGTACCCGGGTGTGGTCCGCTGAGCCGTACCTGGCCCGTGTGGAAGAGGTGGACCAGAGCCGGTTCAGTTGGGCTTGGGTGCGGTACACATGTAGTGTGATCTCTCCGTACCGTACCCGGGTGTGGTCCGCTGAGCCGTCCCTGGCCCGTGTGGAAGAGGTGGACCAGAGCCGTTCAGTTGGGCTTGGGTGCGGTACACATGTAGTGTGATCTCTCCGTACCGTACCCGGGTGTGGTCCGCTCAGCCGTCCCTGGCCCGTGTGGAAGAGGTGGACCAGAGCCGTTCAGTTGGGCTTGGGTGCGGTACACATGTAGTGTGATCTCTCCGTACCGTACCCGGGTGTGGTCCGCTGAGCCGTCCCTGGCCCGTGTGGAAGAGGTGGACCAGAGCCGTTCAGTTGGGCTTGGGTGCGGTACACATGTAGTGTGATCTCTCCGTACCGTACCCGGGTGTGGTCCGCTGAGCCGTACCTGGCCCGTGTGGAAGAGGTGGACCAGAGCCGGTTCAGTTGGGCTTGGGTGCGGTACACATGTAGTGTGATCTCTCCGTACCGTACCCGGGTGTGGTCCGCTGAGCCGTCCCTGGCCCGTGTGGAAGAGGTGGACCAGAGCCGTTCAGTTGGGCTTGGGTGCGGTACACATGTAGTGTGATCTCTCCGTACCGTACCCGGGTGTGGTCCGCTGAGCCGTCCCTGGCCCGTGTGGAAGAGGTGGACCAGAGCCGTTCAGTTGGGCTTGGGTGCGGTACACATGTAGTGTGATCTCTCCGTACCGTACCCGGGTGTGGTCCGCTGAGCCGTCCCTGGCCCGTGTGGAAGAGGTGGACCAGAGCCGTTCAGTTGGGCTTGGGTGCGGTACACATGTAGTGTGATCTCTCCGTACCGTACCCGGGTGTGGTCCGCTGAGCCGTACCTGGCCCGTGTGGAAGAGGTGGACCAGAGCCGGTTCAGCTGGGCTTGGGTGCGGTACACATGTAGTGTGATCTCTCCGTACCGTACCCGGGTGTGGTCCGCTGAGCCGTCCCTGGCCCGTGTGGAAGAGGTGGACCAGAGCCGGTTCAGTTGGGCTTGGGTGCGGTACACATGTAGTGTGATCTCTCCGTACCGTACCCGGGTGTGGTCCGCTGAGCCGTCCCTGGCCCGTGTGGAAGAGGTGGACCAGAGCCGTTCAGTTGGGCTTGGGTGCGGTACACATGTAGTGTGATCTCTCCGTACCGTACCCGGGTGTGGTCCGCTCAGCCGTCCCTGGCCCGTGTGGAAGAGGTGGACCAGAGCCGGTTCAGTTGGGCTTGGGTGCGGTACACATGTAGTGTGATCTCTCCGTACCGTACCCGGGTGTGGTCCGCTGAGCCGTCCCTGGCCCGTGTGGAAGAGGTGGACCAGAGACGGTTCAGTTGGGCTTGGGTGCGGTACACATGTAGTGTGATCTCTCCGTACCGTACCCGGGTGTGGTCCGCTCAGCCGTCCCTGGCCCGTGTGGAAGAGGTGGACCAGAGACGGTTCAGTTGGGCTTGGGTGCGGTACACATGTAGTGTGATCTCTCCGTACCGTACCCGGGTGTGGTCTGCTCAGCCGTCCCTGGCCCGTGTGGAAGAGGTGGACCAGAGCCGTTCAGTTGGGCTCGGGTGCGGTACACATGTAGTGTGATCTCTCCGTACACGGGTGTGGTCCGCTGAGCCGTCCCTGGCCCGTGTGGAAGAGGTGGACCAGAGCCGGTTCAGTTGGGCTTGGGTGCGGTACACATGTAGTGTGATCTCTCCGTACCGTACCCGGGTGTGGTCCGCTGAGCCGTCCCTGGCCCGTGTGGAAGAGGTGGACCAGAGCCGGTTCAGTTGGGCTTGGGTGCGGTACACATGTAGTGTGATCTCTCCGTACCGTACACGGGTGTGGTCCGCTGAGCCGTCCCTGGCCCGTGTGGAAGAGGTGGACCAGAGCCGTTCAGTTGGGCTTGGGTGCTGTACACATGTAGTGTGATCTCTCCGTACCGTACCCGGGTGTGGTCCGCTGAGCCGTCCCTGGCCCGTGTGGAAGAGGTGGACCAGAGCCGGTTCAGTTGGGCTTGGGTGCGGTACACATGTAGTGTGATCTCTCCGTACCGTACCCGGGTGTGGTCCGCTGAGCCATCCCTGGCCCGTGTGGAAGAGGTGGACCAGAGCCGGTTCAGTTGGGCTTGGGTGCGGTACACATGTAGTGTGATCTCTCCGTACCGTACCCGGGTGTGGTCCGCTGAGCCATCCCTGGCCCGTGTGGAAGAGGTGGACCAGAGCCGGTTCAGTTGGGCTTGGGTGCGGTACACATGTAGTGTGATCTCTCCGTACCGTACACGGGTGTGGTCCGCTGAGCCGTCCCTGGCCCGTGTGGAAGAGGTGGACCAGAGCCGGTTCAGTTGGGCTTGGGTGCGGTACACATGTAGTGTGATCTCTCCGTACCGTACACGGGTGTGGTCCGCTGAGCCGTCCCTGGCCCGTGTGGAAGAGGTGGACCAGAGCCGGTTCAGTTGGGCTTGGGTGCGGTACACATGTAGTGTGATCGCTAACCACAACAGCTGTGCGCTACTGTCATCATTACGACAACAAACATCTATCACTACTTTGATCCGACACTTTTCAATTAATTGAATTAATTTGAGTAGATTTAGGTTTATAACAGGTCTGGGTCTCACCTAATTGATGAACAGGAATAGTTTGTGAGTAAACCTGCAAATTCCTCCATCAAAGTCAGCTGCCTCTGTAATAATCTCTGAATAATAATAATAATAATAAAAATAATAATAAACTTTATTTTATATAGCGCCTTTAAAAGTTGCATCTCAAAGCGCTTCACAAAGACATACAAAAAAAATACATTGAGATAAAAAATAAAAAAATAAAAAAATAGAACCATACAATCAAAATATTGTATATATGCTAGCCGGAAAAAAAACACACGTTTTAATAGAAGATTTAAAAATTCCACAGTTTTGGAGCCAAGGAAGAAAAAGCCTGGTCACCCATAGAGCGTAAACGAGTTGCAGGAATAGTTAAAAAGCCAGATTCAGAAGAGCGAAGATTACACCTTGGGGTGTAGACAGTTAAAAGTTCAGACAGGTATTCTGGCCATAAATCAAGCAGGGCCTTGTAGGTGAGCATGAGAATTTTAAAATCTATGCGAAACCTGACAGGAAGGGCAACAGGGCACACTAAATGCTGGGTGTTTTTTAACCCAGAATGCTGGGTCGAGTCTTTTGGGTAATTTTGTTGGGTTATTTTATCACATTTTAAACAGCTTAGTTTTTCTCATTTTTAACCGTAGTTTTAATTTTCCGGTTGCTGGGTTAAACCTGCTGGGTCGCAACGCTGGGTTGTTTCTGCCCAGCTGGTTTGTTTCACGAGCTTCGTGCCTTGGAGATGTTTAAATTCGCTCCCAACCCGTCATTTTGAGAGGACAAAGGGGCAAAGCAGCTGGGTGCAACTGATTTAAGGTAAGTTTATAATGTTTTATTGTTATTTTTAATTAATAATTATTTTAAATTAGCATAATTATAACTTTTTTTCGCGGCAACAATTCTTAAACTTATACAGACTAAAATTGGTAATGCAACTTGGACGACAAACAATTGTTACCTCAGAATCAGATGCCATTGACTCGCATATTCATTTTAAGGTATGTGAGACGACAGATTAATACAGTTCATGATTAATAGCTACAACACGCAACCCTGAAATACGTGAATATCTGTGAAAACAGAGGAAAGAGTCGTTTCTGTCACTGACAAGCGAATTGAACAAAGTGAGTCACTCAAAACAAAACAATTGAGTAATTTGTAAAACCCCTGCAATTGTCCATAGTGACATGTAAAAGACATAAAAAGTACGTAAAATGTCCTGGGACCGCAGGTCTAAAAGAACCGACCATCCGGTTCAAATAAACCGGTTCACCAATTTTTAAACAAAATGATTCCCGGAAACGAATCCCCTTATCAGCGCCGCGGAAACTTTTTAAACACGTGGCGTGTCCACTG
Source organism: Rutilus rutilus (assembly GCF_951802725.1). Classification (NCBI taxonomy): domain Eukaryota; kingdom Metazoa; phylum Chordata; class Actinopteri; order Cypriniformes; family Leuciscidae; genus Rutilus; species Rutilus rutilus. Next base: position 44,252,234 of record NC_140223.1, read on the forward strand.
AGGTGATCTGATGCATATGTGGTACAAAAAGTATTAGTCAGTAATGTAATTCAAAATGTCATTTTTCTCTAATCAGAAAAGCATATGGATTCTTTAGTGAGGGAAAAACTCTTCGAGTGGCAGTTTCCCAGCCTTGTCGACAAGTTTAACCCTCTGGGGACCAAGCTGTTTTTGGGGCCCTTGAGATGTTCTGACATGCTCTGACATTTGTGCTTTTTTCAGTTATTTATAAACATGTTAATGGCAAAGGTGTAAATTCACTCTATATAGCACAAACAGGCCTACCATAATATGCGAGCAACATGTATGTAGATGTTTGTATTTTTAAGAGAATAATGTTTATGCGTGGTTATTTAAAAAAATAAAAATGAAAGTTGCTGAAATAAGACCACAAAACTCATACAAAATATGTGCCCACAAGACTTTTGACTAATGGATGTTTTCTCTTCGAGTTCTAGCTTCAAAATTATGTGAAAATAGTCTTGCTTTATCGTTCACAAAAAAAAATACATTGATTTAAATGGTGTAAAACAGGTTTTGCTTGGAAAGCCAATATGCGAGGGGGAGGAGTAGTTTACACCTTAAGCCTGGAACACACCAAGCCGACGCCGACGAACTAGCGCTGATGAAAGCCGACTGTGTTGTCGCCTCACGTCGGGGTTAAAAGTGCACTTGAACACACCGAGAGAACTCCTGCCGACTGTCAGCTAGAAAGCGGGTTCTGCGCCTGCGTGTAAATGAGACAACTGTCTATTTTGCAGATATATTCGTCTATATTCGTTATTCAAAAAGGTAAACGGACGCTGCCGGCTGCAAATACACAAATGTAAACAAAGCAGTGCGTGCTTACCGTTTTGAATATCAATCCTGCTAAACACTTTCTTTATTCCACTCCGCTCGTGTTAATATTGAAATATTCGCCAAGGAACACTCAGGTAAGATGACGTAACATTAGAACAACCTTCTATCTGTACCGTTTTGACTTTGCTCGCTGTTTTGCTATTATTCTCGTGCACTGCCTCATTCACTAAGCTGAACAGCCAATCAGAGTTCCCTCTTTCACCGACGGCCCGACGCCGATTCAACATGTCGAATCGGCCGTTACAAAGCCGACGAGGACCAATTTCAGCCGACGGAGGGGAACACACCGAGAAGATTTAGTCGGCCGACGCACGGAAACTGCCCGAAGGCCGACCGTCGGCTTGGTGTGTTCCAGGCTTTAGATTACAATGTCCCACCCACTCTGCATAATGACTCTGCATAATTAGCCATTCATTCAGGTGTGACACTGACTGAGCCACAATGCAAGGACAAAATATATATTTAGAAGAAGACTTATATTGACCATTTAAGATTTTGCTTACATCTATCTTGTAAATATGTTTTGCTATTTTATTAAAAAGGTTACAATTACAACAATAATTACAATTTCAGCAATATTTCTGCAAAAAAGTACTCTTTCTTTGTAAAAAAAAAAAAAAGATTATAGGCCTACATTTTATCATATGTATTCATTAGTTTGAATATAGCCAACATTGGAACATCTTAGTCTATGACTTTATTTTTGACAAAATAGTATTTTATATATATGAGCAGAAAAGCTTATTTAAGCTGTACCCAAATCTAGTCAACAAAATATTGTCTTTCATACTTCGCCTGACTGTAACGTTGTTTTTATGAAATATTAGGGCATAGCCTATAAATGTTAATTTGCAGTTTAATACGTTGCTTATACAAATACATTTTATTTCAACATATTTCAGTCGATTTTTACTCATCTCAGTAGGCTCTAGCAAAGCAGTTTATTCACACACAGACGCGCGATTCATATTTAGGCTAAACAGTCTTTACAAATATGTACCCTTCATTCATCTCACAGAAACGCGATTCATATTTAGGGTAAACAGTCTTTACAAATATGTACCCTTCATTCATCTCACAGAAACGCGATTCATATTATAGAAACGCGATTCATCTTTTTGTTTACATAGGCCTACACTAACGTTATTCCATAACGTTATTCCACATTAACACTTGAGAAAGGATAACTTAGCCTACCTCACTCCTCAGCGGGATCTGCTCCTCATATCAGCACGGAAACTTTTCTCCATAAGGTAGGCTATATTATGCCTCTTTGTTTACAGCTGATGTGGGGGCGTTTCACAGACTGAAATGGTTCTCAGAATTTGCGTTTGAATAGCGCGCGCTCTCCGGGGAGTGGTCAAATTACTTTTGAATGGCTCGTAATGAGCTCGACTGGAGTCGCTCTCTTTTTATACAGATTACAGAAGCTGATAATATTTGTTTTTTATATAAATTACTTCATTTAAAAGCTGCGATCTCAAGCTTTATGCCCGTGGGTCTGTTTGCCTGTTTGACTGAATTTTCGCGGAGTTATAGATCATTTTCGAACGCGTTTCAAACGGGAGTTTACTGACAGAGAGAAGGCAGAAATCGCATCATGTTAGTTTTTCTTTATTTGTCAAAAAGCAAAACACTTTATTTTTATTGTGAGAATACAGAAAAAAAATAGAAACTGAACAGGATCGATTGATGTATTACACGAAAATGAAAGATCAAAATTAACAGAGCATTTAGTGTTTATTTTTCATTGCTAAAAAAAAAAAAACGAGCAAAACGCGCGGGCGCGTTTTTGGTCCCCAGAGGGTTAACGGTAAGTTCAGGGACGCTGAGCCATCCCTGGCCCGTGTGGAAGAGGTGGACCAGAGCCGGTTCAGTTGGGCTCGGGTGCGGTACACATGTAGTGTGATCTCTCCGTACCGTACCCGGGTGTGGTCCGCTCAGCCGTCCCTGGCCCGTGTGGAAGAGGTGGACCAGAGCCGGTTCAGTTGGGCTTGGGTGCGGTACACATGTAGTGTGATCTCTCCGTACCGTACCCGGGTGTGGTCCGCTGAGCCGTCCCTGGCCCGTGTGGAAGAGGTGGACCAGAGACGGTTCAGTTGGGCTCGGGTGCGGTACACATGTAGTGTGATCTCTCCGCACCGTACCCGGGTGTGGTCCGCTGAGCCGTCCCTGGCCCGTGTGGAAGAGGTGGACCAGAGCCGGTTCAGTTGGGCTTGGGTGCGGTACACATGTAGTGTGATCTCTCCGTACCGTACCCGGGTGTGGTCCGCTCAGCCGTCCCTGGCCCGTGTGGAAGAGGTGGACCAGAGACGGTTCAGTTGGGCTTGGGTGCGGTACACATGTAGTGTGATCTCTCCGTACCGTACCCGGGTGTGGTCCGCTCAGCCATCCCTGGCCCATGTGGAAGAGGTGGACCAGAGACGGTTCAGTTGGGCTCGGGTGCGGTACACATGTAGTGTGATCTCTCCGTACCGTACCCGGGTGTGGTCCGCTCAGCCGTCCCTGGCCCGTGTGGAAGAGGTGGACCAGAGCCGTTCAGTTGGGCTTGGGTGCGGTACACATGTAGTGTGATCTCTCCGTACCGTACCCGGGTGTGGTCCGCTCAGCCGTCCCTGGCCCATGTGGAAGAGGTGGACCAGAGACGGTTCAGTTGGGCTCGGGTGCGGTACACATGTAGTGTGATCTCTCCGTACCGTACCCGGGTGTGGTCCGCTCAGCCGTCCCTGGCCCATGTGGAAGAGGTGGACCAGAGACGGTTCAGTTGGGCTCGGGTGCGGTACACATGTAGTGTGATCTCTCCGTACCGTACCCGGGTGTGGTCCGCTGAGCCGTCCCTGGCCCGTGTGGAAGAGGTGGACCAGAGACGGTTCAGTTGGGCTTGGGTGCGGTACACATGTAGTGTGATCTCTCCATACCGTACCCGGGTGTGGTCCGCTCAGCCATCCCTGGCCCGTGTGGAAGAGGTGGACCAGAGATGGTTCAGTTGGGCTTGGGTGCGGTACACATGTAGTGTGATCTCTCCGTACCGTACCCGGGTGTGGTCCGCTCAGCCGTCCCTGGCCCGTGTGGAAGAGGTGGACCAGAGACGGTTCAGTTGGGCTTGGGTGCGGTACACATGTAGTGTGATCTCTCCGTACCGTACCCGGGTGTGGTCCGCTCAGCCGTCCCTGGCCCATGTGGAAGAGGTGGACCAGAGACGGTTCAGTTGGGCTCGGGTGCGGTACACATGTAGTGTGATCTCTCCGCACCGTACCCGGGTGTGGTCTGCTCAGCCGTCCCTGGCCCGTGTGGAAGAGGTGGACCAGAGCCGTTCAGTTGGGCTTGGGTGCGGTACACATGTAGTGTGATCTCTCCGTACCGTACCCGGGTGTGGTCCGCTCAGCCATCCCTGGCCCGTGTGGAAGAGGTGGACTAAAGCCGTTCAGTTGGGCTTGGGTGCGGTACACATGTAATGTGATCTCTCCGTACCGTACCCGGGTGTGGTCCGCTCAGCCATCCCTGGCCCGTGTGGAAGAGGTGGACCAGAGCCGGTTCAGTTGGGCTTGGGTGCGGTACACATGTAGTGTGATCTCTCCGTACCCGGGTGTGGTCCGCTGAGCCGTCCCTGGCCCGTGTGGAAGAGGTGGACCAGAGCCGGTTCAGTTGGGCTTGGGTGCGGTACACATGTAGTGTGATCTCTCCGTACCGTACCCGGGTGTGTTCCGCTCAGCCATCCCTGGCCCGTGTGGAAGAGGTGGACCAGAGCCGTTCAGTTGGGCTCGGGTGCGGTACACATGTAGTGTGATCTCTCCGTACCCGGGTGTGGTCCGCTGAGCCGTCCCTGGCCCGTGTGGAAGAGGTGGACCAGAGCCGGTTCAGTTGGGCTTGGGTGCGGTACACATGTAGTGTGATCTCTCCGTACCCGGGTGTGGTCCGCTGAGCCGTCCCTGGCCCGTGTGGAAGAGGTGGACCAGAGACGGTTCAGTTGGGCTTGGGTGCGGTACACATGTAGTGTGATCTCTCCGTACCGTACCCGGGTGTGGTCCGCTCAGCCGTCCCTGGCCCATGTGGAAGAGGTGGACCAGAGCCGGTTCAGCTGGGCTTGGGTGCGGTACACATGTAGTGTGATCTCTCCGTACCCGGGTGTGGTCCGCTGAGCCGTCCCTGGCCCGTGTGGAAGAGGTGGACCAGAGCCGGTTCAGTTGGGCTTGGGTGCGGTACACATGTAGTGTGATCTCTCCGTACCGTACCCGGGTGTGTTCCGCTCAGCCATCCCTGGCCCGTGTGGAAGAGGTGGACCAGAGCCGTTCAGTTGGGCTCGGGTGCGGTACACATGTAGTGTGATCTCTCCGTACCGTACCCGGGTGTGGTCCGCTGAACCGTCCCTGGCCCGTGTGGAAGAGGTGGACCAGAGCCGTTCAGTTGGGCTTGGGTGCAGTACACATGTAGTGTGATCTCTCCGTACCCGGGTGTGGTCCGCTCAGCCGTCCCTGGCCCGTGTGGAAGAGGTGGACCAGAGCCGGTTCAGTTGGGCTTGGGTGCGGTACACATGTAGTGTGATCTCTCCGTACCGTACCCGGGTGTGGTCCGCTCAGCCGTCCCTGGCCCATGTGGAAGAGGTGGACCAGAGCCGGTTCAGTTGGGCTCGGGTGCGGTACACATGTAGTGTGATCTCTCCGTACACGGGTGTGGTCCGCTGAGCCGTCCCTGGCCCGTGTGGAAGAGGTGGACCAGAGCCGGTTCAGTTGGGCTTGGGTGCGGTACACATGTAGTGTGATCGCTAACCACAACAGCTGTGCGCTACTGTCATCATTACGACAACAAACATCTATCACTACTTTGATCCGACACTTTTCAATTAATTGAATTAATTTGAGTAGATTTAGGTTTATAACAGGTCTGGGTCTCACCTAATTGATGAACAGGAATAGTTTGTGAGTAAACCTGCAAATTCCTCCATCAAAGTCAGCTGCCTCTGTAATAATCTCTGAATAATAATAATAATAATAAACTTTATTTTATATAGCGCCTTTAAAAGTTGCATCTCAAAGCGCTTCACAAAGACATACAAAAAAAATACATTGAGATAAAAAATAAAAAAATAAAAAAATAGAACCATACAATCAAAATATTGTATATATGCTAGCCGGAAAAAAAACACACGTTTTAATAGAAGATTTAAAAATTCCACAGTTTTGGAGCCAAGGAAGAAAAAGCCTGGTCACCCATAGAGCGTAAACGAGTTGCAGGAATAGTTAAAAAGCCAGATTCAGAAGAGCGAAGATTACACCTTGGGGTGTAGACAGTTAAAAGTTCAGACAGGTATTCTGGCCATAAATCAAGCAGGGCCTTGTAGGTGAGCATGAGAATTTTAAAATCTATGCGAAACCTGACAGGAAGGGCAACAGGGCACACTAAATGCTGGGTGTTTTTTAACCCAGAATGCTGGGTCGAGTCTTTTGGGTAATTTTGTTGGGTTATTTTATCACATTTTAAACAGCTTAGTTTTTCTCATTTTTAACCGTAGTTTTAATTTTCCGGTTGCTGGGTTAAACCTGCTGGGTCGCAACGCTGGGTTGTTTCTGCCCAGCTGGTTTGTTTCACGAGCTTCGTGCCTTGGAGATGTTTAAATTCGCTCCCAACCCGTCATTTTGAGAGGACAAAGGGGCAAAGCAGCTGGGTGCAACTGATTTAAGGTAAGTTTATAATGTTTTATTGTTATTTTTAATTAATAATTATTTTAAATTAGCATAATTATAACTTTTTTTCGCGGCAACAATTCTTAAACTTATACAGACTAAAATTGGTAATGCAACTTGGACGACAAACAATTGTTACCTCAGAATCAGATGCCATTGACTCGCATATTCATTTTAAGGTATGTGAGACGACAGATTAATACAGTTCATGATTAATAGCTACAACACGCAACCCTGAAATACGTGAATATCTGTGAAAACAGAGGAAAGAGTCGTTTCTGTCACTGACAAGCGAATTGAACAAAGTGAGTCACTCAAAACAAAACAATTGAGTAATTTGTAAAACCCCTGCAATTGTCCATAGTGACATGTAAAAGACATAAAAAGTACGTAAAATGTCCTGGGACCGCAGGTCTAAAAGAACCGACCATCCGGTTCAAATAAACCGGTTCACCAATTTTTAAACAAAATGATTCCCGGAAACGAATCCCCTTATCAGCGCCGCGGAAACTTTTTAAACACGTGGCGTGTCCACTGAGGTGATCTGATGCATATGTGGTACAAAAAGTATTAGTCAGTAATGTAATTCAAAATGTCATTTTTCTCTAATCAGAAAAGCATATGGATTCTTTAGTGAGGGAAAAACTCTTCGAGTGGCAGTTTCCCAGCCTTGTCGACAAGTTTAACCCTCTGGGGACCAAGCTGTTTTTGGGGCCCTTGAGATGTTCTGACATGCTCTGACATTTGTGCTTTTTTCAGTTATTTATAAACATGTTAATGGCAAAGGTGTAAATTCACTCTATATAGCACAAACAGGCCTACCATAATATGCGAGCAACATGTATGTAGATGTTTGTATTTTTAAGAGAATAATGTTTATGCGTGGTTATTTAAAAAAATAAAAATGAAAGTTGCTGAAATAAGACCACAAAACTCATACAAAATATGTGCCCACAAGACTTTTGACTAATGGATGTTTTCTCTTCGAGTTCTAGCTTCAAAATTATGTGAAAATAGTCTTGCTTTATCGTTCACAAAAAAAAATACATTGATTTAAATGGTGTAAAACAGGTTTTGCTTGGAAAGCCAATATGCGAGGGGGAGGAGTAGTTTACACCTTAAGCCTGGAACACACCAAGCCGACGCCGACGAACTAGCGCTGATGAAAGCCGACTGTGTTGTCGCCTCACGTCGGGGTTAAAAGTGCACTTGAACACACCGAGAGAACTCCTGCCGACTGTCAGCTAGAAAGCGGGTTCTGCGCCTGCGTGTAAATGAGACAACTGTCTATTTTGCAGATATATTCGTCTATATTCGTTATTCAAAAAGGTAAACGGACGCTGCCGGCTGCAAATACACAAATGTAAACAAAGCAGTGCGTGCTTACCGTTTTGAATATCAATCCTGCTAAACACTTTCTTTATTCCACTCCGCTCGTGTTAATATTGAAATATTCGCCAAGGAACACTCAGGTAAGATGACGTAACATTAGAACAACCTTCTATCTGTACCGTTTTGACTTTGCTCGCTGTTTTGCTATTATTCTCGTGCACTGCCTCATTCACTAAGCTGAACAGCCAATCAGAGTTCCCTCTTTCACCGACGGCCCGACGCCGATTCAACATGTCGAATCGGCCGTTACAAAGCCGACGAGGACCAATTTCAGCCGACGGAGGGGAACACACCGAGAAGATTTAGTCGGCCGACGCACGGAAACTGCCCGAAGGCCGACCGTCGGCTTGGTGTGTTCCAGGCTTTAGATTACAATGTCCCACCCACTCTGCATAATGACTCTGCATAATTAGCCATTCATTCAGGTGTGACACTGACTGAGCCACAATGCAAGGACAAAATATATATTTAGAAGAAGACTTATATTGACCATTTAAGATTTTGCTTACATCTATCTTGTAAATATGTTTTGCTATTTTATTAAAAAGGTTACAATTACAACAATAATTACAATTTCAGCAATATTTCTGCAAAAAAGTACTCTTTCTTTGTAAAAAAAAAAAAAAGATTATAGGCCTACATTTTATCATATGTATTCATTAGTTTGAATATAGCCAACATTGGAACATCTTAGTCTATGACTTTATTTTTGACAAAATAGTATTTTATATATATGAGCAGAAAAGCTTATTTGATGTGACAGTATATTCTACAGTAAAAACTGTACCCAAATCTAGTCAACAAAATATTGTCTTTCATACTTCGCCTGACTGTAACGTTGTTTTTATGAAATATTAGGGCATAGCCTATAAATGTTAATTTGCAGTTTAATACGTTGCTTATACAAATACATTTTATTTCAACATATTTCAGTCGATTTTTACTCATCTCAGTAGGCTATAGCAAAGCAGTTTATTCACACACAGACGCGCGATTCATATTTAGGCTAAACAGTCTTTACAAATATGTACCCTTCATTCATCTCACAGAAACGCGATTCATATTTAGGCTAAACAGTCTTTACAAATATGTACCCTTCATTCATCTCACAGAAACGCGATTCATATTTAGGCTAAACAGTCTTTACAAATATGTACCCTTCATTCATCACACAGAAACGCGATTCATATTTAGGGTAAACAGTCTTTACAAATATGTACCCTTCATTCATCTCACAGAAACGCGATTCATATTATAGAAACGCGATTCATCTTTTTGTTTACATAGGCCTACACTAACGTTATTCCATAACGTTATTCCACATTAACACTTGAGAAAGGATAACTTAGCCTACCTCACTCCTCAGCGGGATCTGCTCCTCATATCAGCACGGAAACTTTTCTCCATAAGGTAGGCTATATTATGCCTCTTTGTTTACAGCTGATGTGGGGGCGTTTCACAGACTGAAATGGTTCTCAGAATTTGCGTTTGAATAGCGCGCGCTCTCCGGGGAGTGGTCAAATTACTTTTGAATGGCTCGTAATGAGCTCGACTGGAGTCGCTCTCTTTTTATACAGATTACAGAAGCTGATAATATTTGTTTTTTATATAAATTACTTCATTTAAAAGCTGCGATCTCAAGCTTTATGCCCGTGGGTCTGTTTGCCTGTTTGACTGAATTTTCGCGGAGTTATAGATCATTTTCGAACGCGTTTCAAACGGGAGTTTACTGACAGAGAGAAGGCAGAAATCGCATCATGTTAGTTTTTCTTTATTTGTCAAAAAGCAAAACACTTTATTTTTATTGTGAGAATACAGAAAAAAAATAGAAACTGAACAGGATCGATTGATGTATTACACGAAAATGAAAGATCAAAATTAACAGAGCATTTTGTGTTTATTTTTCCTTGCTAAAAAAAAAAAAACGAGCAAAACGCGCGGGCGCGTTTTTGGTCCCCAGAGGGTTAACGGTAAGTTCAGGGACGCTGAGCCATCCCTGGCCCGTGTGGAAGAGGTGGACCAGAGCCGGTTCAGTTGGGCTCGGGTGCGGTACACATGTAGTGTGATCTCTCCGTACCGTACCCGGGTGTGGTCCGCTGAGCCATCCCTGGCCCGTGTGGAAGAGGTGGACCAGAGCCGGTTCAGTTGGGCTCGGGTGCGGTACACATGTAGTGTGATCTCTCCGTACCGTACCCGGGTGTGGTCCGCTCAGCCGTCCCTGGCCCGTGTGGAAGAGGTGGACCAGAGCCGGTTCAGTTGGGCTTGGGTGCGGTACACATGTAGTGTGATCTCTCCGTACCGTACCCGGGTGTGGTCCGCTGAGCCGTCCCTGGCCCGTGTGGAAGAGGTGGACCAGAGACGGTTCAGTTGGGCTCGGGTGCGGTACACATGTAGTGTGATCTCTCCGCACCGTACCCGGGTGTGGTCCGCTGAGCCGTCCCTGGCCCGTGTGGAAGAGGTGGACCAGAGCCGGTTCAGTTGGGCTTGGGTGCGGTACACATGTAGTGTGATCTCTCCGTACCGTACCCGGGTGTGGTCCGCTGAGCCGTCCCTGGCCCATGTGGAAGAGGTGGACCAGAGACGGTTCAGTTGGGCTCGGGTGCGGTACACATGTAGTGTGATCTCTCCGTACCGTACCCGGGTGTGGTCCGCTCAGCCGTCCCTGGCCCATGTGGAAGAGGTGGACCAGAGACGGTTCAGTTGGGCTCGGGTGCGGTACACATGTAGTGTGATCTCTCCGTACCGTACCCGGGTGTGGTCCGCTACGCCATCCCTGGCCCGTGTGGAAGAGGTGGACCAGAGACGGTTCAGTTGGGCTTGGGTGCGGTACACATGTAGTGTGATCTCTCCGTACCGTACCCGGGTGTGGTCCGCTGAGCCGTCCCTGGCCCGTGTGGAAGAGGTGGACCAGAGCCGGTTCAGTTGGGCTCGGGTGCGGTACACATGTAGTGTGATCTCTCCGTACCCGGGTGTGGTCCGCTCAGCCGTCCCTGGCCCATGTGGAAGAGGTGGACCAGAGCCGGTTCAGTTGGGCTTGGGTGCAGTACACATGTAGTGTGATCGCTAACCACAACAGCTGTGCGCTACTGTCATCATTACGACAACAAACATCTATCACTACTTTGATCCGACACTTTTCAATTAATTGAATTAATTTGAGTAGATTTAGGTTTATAACAGGTCTGGGTCTCACCTAATTGATGAACAGGAATAGTTTGTGAGTAAACCTGCAAATTCCTCCATCAAAGTCAGCTGCCTCTGTAATAATCTCTGAATAATAATAATAATAATAATAAACTTTATTTTATATAGCGCCTTTAAAAGTTGCATCTCAAAGCGCTTCACAAAGACATACAGAAAAAATACATTGAGATAAAAAATAAAAAAATAAAAAAAATAGAACCATACAATCAAAATATTGTATATATGCTAGCCGGAAAAAAAACACACGTTTTAATAGAAGATTTAAAAATTCCACAGTTTTGGAGCCAAGGAAGAAAAAGCCTGGTCACCCATAGAGCGTAAACGAGTTGCAGGAATAGTTAAAAAGCCAGATTCAGAAGAGCGAAGATTACACCTTGGGGTGTAGACAGTTAAAAGTTCAGACAGGTATTCTGGCCATAAATCAAGCAGGGCCTTGTAGGTGAGCATGAGAATTTTAAAATCTATGCGAAACCTGACAGGAAGGGCAACAGGGCACACTAAGGGTGTACTCACACTAGCCAGTTTGAACCGTGCCCGAGTGCGTTTGACCACCAAAGCGCGGTTCGTTTGACTAGAGTGAGTGCTCCGAACCGTGCCCGGGCGCGGCTCGATTAGCCGGCCCTGGCCCGCTTGGAAGAGGTGGGCCAGAGCACGGTTCAGTTGGACTCGGGCGCGCTAACCGTGCTGGAGCACGGAACAGGACGCGTGACGTCACGGTTTTGCGACGCTCCAAAACCAACATGGCGGGGAAAGGGTCGCTTTGGTCTACGGCAGAGGTGCAATGCTTGTTGGAAATTTGGGCAGATGAGAGCATACAAGAACAGCTGGACAAAACGCATAAAAACTCAGATATATTTAGAAAAATCCGTGACTATCTTCTTCGTCATGGATATCAAAGAACTACAGAGCAGTGTAGAGACAAGGTAAAAAAACTGCGGGCACAGTATTTAATGAGCTGCTGAAATGTCAAAGAGACGCTGTTTTTTCCCCACAACTTTTTTGTTTGACCTTCCTAAGGCTCACGAACACAAATTATTTTAAACACTGTTCCTAAACATTATAATCCCAACGTTTTTCTGTGCGCTGCACATTTTACAAACAATCACTTCCAGAAACTAATAGCTTGTTTCCACTGAGCGGTACAGTACGGTACGGTACAGTACGATTCGGGACGGTAAACCCTGATCCCGATTGTATTAATTTTATTAATAAAACAAATGGAAGTGATTTGTCAAGTCAACTGTAGTTTACATTTGCCGGCATATGTCCCAACACTGCAAAGAACCAGCAGCAGGAAAATAAAAGTGTTCCTGTATTAGCAGCGTACTTGTAGCCAATGAATACAAACTTCAGCATATTCTGAATCTCTAGCATTTAATAATGCTATTTCCTGTTATTTCCAATGAGCAATATAATCCTTCAGACAAAAAACATTTTACTGTAGCAAAATCACAAACAGTTTTCGTTCAAAAATATAGAATGATGTACCAGCAGCTGAATAATTAGTAACATACAAAGCCGCTCTAATACACAACTAAATAATAAAGAGTTATGACTGTATACCACAATCAAAAACAGCTTATACAAAAAAGTGAATGAACATCTGCAGAGAGCACAGTCAAAATGTAGCTTGTTGTGACTGGCATTGCACATATTGCAGGGCAGTACAACGTACGTATAACAGATCGGTTTACAGCATACTGATGTGAAAACTAAACAATACAGAAAGCAGCTCTCATACAAAAAATACTAAATAGGTCACAATGAAATTACCAATTTTCCATACGTTAGCTTTTAACGAAGAGGGTGCCGTTCGAATCTGGCGCTCCGCCATCATGCGTTTCTGTTATGTGCGCGCCACAGTCTGTCCGCGCACTGCTCGTCCGCTTTAGAGTTACGTCTTTTTTAGAATTTTTTTTTTTTTTTTTGAAAATCGATTTTTGACATTTGTGAAACGATTCAGAACGTCCACGTCCGCATTGCGATGCATGTAAGAATCGATTTTTTCCCCCACCCCTACAGCCTACCACTCTAAAACGTCCTGTGAAATCTGTGAAAGTCCGTGCATAAAATTTGTTCTGGATGATCCTCTTGTTTGTTAAGTGTCTGAATCAGGTTTGAATTGGTTTGAAATTGCCGCCATTGTTTATATTTACACTAGAGCAGAACTCACAGTTATGGAGGAGCATGACATTTTCCGAACACACGCTAAGCGGTGCCAATCACAACACATTGGGCCAGCTAACCAATCACTGCACATGTCGTATTTCGGAAGGAGGGGCTTCATCGGAACCGGAACTAAATGACTCCCCAAAAACAAAATCAAGACTTCGTAAAAGGGTATAATCGGACTCCTTTAAATGTGTTTCCTGGGAATAGAACCCATGAACTCAGCATTGCTAGCACATTGCTCTATTACCGGTACTTATGATACAGAAATGCAATTTTTAAATTCTGCCAGGAGCAGCTTGGAAATTCTGCTCACTGTATACCTCACCTACATACCTAACTATGTAGCAGAATGTCCAGGTTGCTCTCTTCCGTGCACTTTGTCACATGCAAGGGCGAGTTGATTATGGCAGAATTGGTATTTTTGTCTAATGTGTTTATTTTTATTGTGATTTTTCAGATGAGGAAATTGATGAGGACAGTTTCATGCTGCTTGATGAGCCTGCAATTGTAAACCTCATACCAAAAATTGGTCTTCGTCTGAAGTTTCTAAAGTACCACAAAGAGCTCATTAACCAACATGGGGTACACACGTTTTAAATGTGATTTACTCATACATGGTGATTTAAAAAAGTCTTTTTACACATCTGAGGGCAGTACATAGCATAACCTCAGCATGCACACATTTTAAATGTTGTGAGCATGGGTGCAGAAGGACATTTTATTACTTGAGATCATATAAACTACATCTTTTGAAACATGAGCCGTGTAGTGAGAAAGATGGGCCTAGTGCTCCTGAAAACGAACAGCCCAGAACTACAGCTGATCATGCTGTTTTGGACTCAAATGCGGATGGTCCAAATGATGATTGGGATGACCTTGGCCCTGAGGGTGTCATGAACAGGGTTGCTACATTCTTGGCCTGTTTGAGGTCCAGATCCTCTCAGACCTATAGTTCTGTCAATTATGTGGTTCAGGAGACTTCGTCTTTGATTCACGACATTGTCACAGATCTACAAAACAAAACTATGTCGATTTTTCAGAGATTAGGCCAGATACATTTTCCAGAGGTAAAAGTCCTCAGAGAGGAATTTAATATTGCCTCTGAACCATTTAAAGGCCTTGAGACTCATGTAAAGCAAATGGCATACTTCACTCAGTCGGGCAACTTCATTGAACCAATTGAAGAAGTGTTTCCTGGTGTGCCATATATGCCACAAAGGGCCTCAGACACAGGCATAGTTAGGCAGGTTGCAGTTCAGGATACTTTGTGCCACTCAGGCCCCTTTTGACAAAAATTCTTGAATGCCCAGGTGTACTCCAGTGCCAGCAAAGGGACAATGCAGATGTCCTACAGGATTTTTGTAATGGGGAGATTTGGCATGAACATGCACTTTTCTCTAAAGAGTTCACCATTCCCTTGGTTTTATACAATGATGACTGTGAGACCGTAAATCCTTTAGGATCCAAAACTGTTGTGCACAAACTTGGCTTCCTTTACTTCACTATCAAGAGCTTGCCTCCAGAGTTGTCGTCAAGTTTGAATTCACAAATTTCTGTTGGCCGTTTATAAAACCGATGATGCCAAGACTTATGGTCGTAGTGCAGTCCTGAATCCCATTATTGATGAGCTGAAGTCTCTAGAACTGGAAGGCATCTCCATAGATATGCCTAATTTCCAGACAATTACCAAGCTGATCTCTGTGAAAATAATCCTTCAGGTATAGCTGTGAGAGAGCAAAGTATGTTAAATGGTTTACACTTCTTTCATGTGACTGATAATGTTGCCCCTGACATTATGCATGACATTTTGGAAGTAGGGTCAGTTGAGGTTAAGCTAGTTATAAATTCTCTAATTGAGGAAAAACATTCTCCCTTGATACCCTAAACTACAGGATCACTAGCTTTGATTACGGCTTTTGCGATTAGCGGAATCAACCTACCCCTATCAGCAGAAGTGATCTGCGTAAACCTGATGGGGGTGTGCGCCAATCTGCCTCCCAGATGTGGTGCTTATTAAGATTGCTACCGTTAATGATTGGTGATCTTATTCCACGCTGCAACAGGTACTGGAATCTGCTGCTCCTACTTTTACAGTGTATGGAGCTCATCTTTTCTCCATCTATTACACCAGGAGCCACAATCTTTCTAGCCTACATTATCCAAGAGCATCATAGCCTCTTTTTGGAGCTGTACCCACATCTCCACCTACACCCCAAGCATCACTTCATGCTACACTACCCCAGGGCAATCATGTAGCTGGGACCACTGGTTCACTTTTGGGCAATGTGTTTTGAATCGAAGCATGGATTTTTCAAGCGTGTTAGCCAAGTCACTTGCAACTTTAAGAACATATGCAAGACTATGGCATTTCGGCACCAAATGATGCAGTGCTACACATTCCTCTCTGGTTCCATGTTTGCTCAAAACACTGAAGTGGGACCAGGTCATTGTGCTTTTCTCGCTACTTTGGATGGTTTCAGAGACATTCAAAGTGGTCTCGGAGGTGTTCCACCTCAAACTGAAGTGTTTTTACCAGTCTGGGTTAAGGACAGAGATTCAGATTCAGATATCTTTATTATTCCCCAAGGGGGCAATTCAGTTCTACAGCCAACCCATCCAATAAGGGTTCAAATTAAATTATTAGCACACAGTAAATATAAGAATTGTAAATTTAAAAATGTATACAAAACAATCACACCCAGACACACACACACACACAGCACAACACACACATTCACCTGCCAGTGACAGAACAAGCAGTGGAATACAAGAGCCATTTTGTGTAGTTATGAGTTATCATTTAAAAATCTTATAGCAGAGGGAATGAATGAGTTTGCATAGCGATTCGTTTTCCGTATTGGCACATAATACCGCCGACCTGACTGCATGAGAAGAAATCCATTCCTGAGCACATGATCTGGTTGGCACAGTATTTTATCTGCTTTTTGAACCACTCTTTTTTTCCAGAGAGAACAAAGATCATTTAATTGGGTACCAGTGATTTTTGAGCATACTTTAACAATGTCACTCAAACTCTTTTTGTCTTTCACAGCTAGACCATTAAACCAACCCAAGAAAGAAAAAGTTAATAGACTCTCAATGAATGCCTGATAGAATGTACATAAAATTCTTTTACAAACCCCAAAGGAGTTCAGCTTCCTCAGTAGGTATATGTATATGTGAGTCAAATACTGTGCCCAAATACTTGTATGTTTGTACCACCTGAACACCTTCATTGTGTATTACACTCGGTTTTGGTTCGTCACTAACCTTCCTAAAATCGATGATCAGTTCTTTAGTCTTTGACACATTTAAGTCAAGGAGGTTGTCGTCGCACCATCTAGCAAACTCCTCAAGGGCACTGAATATAGACCGGGAATGACAGTCTTTTTGTCCTATAGCCAAGGTGGTGAGCCTGAGTTTGGACTTGTACGAACCATCATGGCTATTAACACTGTGGTCAAGCTTATTGTTCAGAGGTGGGACACAGTTGGGTTTGAGCGCCATTTTTTCCGCATACGGAGTTCAGCCTACACATTGTGTTGAAGCAGTAGACGTCAATGATCTTCTGCGTTACCATCCCCTCCATGCAGTAAATTCATTTGAAGAAAATTATGGCAACTTGTATATTTCCTTACGATACAGAGTGTTTTAACCCTCTGAGGTCGACAAACGCGCCCGCGCGTTTTGCTGGATTTTCTTCACATTGTAGAACTATAAACTTAAATTACTCCGTCATTTATGGTCATACAGAAAAAAGAAATATAAAAAAAGAATCTGTGATATTTCTACTTTTGTATGTGTCCACTTACAATCAAATCAAAACATTGTGCTTTTGTAAAATAAAGAAAATAAACAGGGTGTGCGTTCTGCCTCTCCGTCGCGGTGAACTTTTTTTTCTTGAGCACGTCTATAAACTGAAACAAAACTCAGCGAATACTTGTCACACATTTATGAGCCATATACCTTTATAAACATTTAAGTGTGTACTTTTAAATGATCGGATTCAAACTGAAAACAAATATTCTATGTTTAAGTAATTTGTATAAAACCAACAAGATGTCCAGCTTCTCAAACGCTTCCTAATTATTTTTTTATTTGACCACGCCCACTCGCGCAAAAGACATTCACATGCAAATCTCCACATGGAGCGCGAACGCGCTCATTACCTCAAAAACAAAGCAGCAACAAACTTCACATGTCTCTGCTTTTCATTATGTATATAGAGCTTAGTCAGGTTAGATACCATTTTGAATTTTTCAAGTCTAAAAATCTCAGCCTGTGCCTTCTGTATTTATTTTAACGTGACATATTTTAAATGTTTCGTAAGCTAAACAATTAAAATAGCATTTTACAGTATAGCCAAATTAGATGACAGTACTATGCACGTCATGCATCAAAACAAACTTTGCTATGTTGTCGGCAGGTTGGAAATGCCTCTCGTCCAGCCATTCACATTACTGACTCTGAAGAAACCACTGTTGCAGCAGAAGAGCCGGCAGTCACACCACTGCCATTCATTCAAATAATACCAATCTTTGTCATTTCTCCATTCATTATTCAAGATCATTCTTTTAAAATCAAATATTGTCTTTGAAATAGTTAATAAATAGTCAAAATCATGAGATGTTTTTTATGCTTCACTTGCTTAATGTTTGCAGGATATCAAAGTAGTTCTCTTGGCTTCCCATGAGGGGTGAAACGGCAGTGACAACTTTATTCTAACTACACAAGGATCATGTTTAGATTTACAGGGAAATGGACTTCTTGTATTTAATGAGTAGGCCAATTACTGAAATAAGAAACAAGAAAGCTATGGCAATGGCTTTAATTGAAGAGTTTCCAGAGGCAATGGCTATGTAAGAACCAATTTTTTTTTTTTTTTTACATAGTTTTAATCCATATTTTATGCCAGTAAAAATGCTCTGTATGTTTTGTGATACCTTTAAGGAGGCATTTTACACACCAGGTCGGAACCACCGACCAGCCACAGGCTTCACTGAGGAACGCCTACGTAACATAAGGAAGAGAATGAGAAAACTTTCCAGACCCCAAAGACGTGAAGAGGGCAGATCACAAAGGATGGTAATTCCTGGTGAGTCGTGAAATAATTAAATCCTTTTCAAAACATAATCATAACTTCTGATTATACAACATTTAGTTAGTGAATGAGACCCATTAACAGTCACAGTCACAAGCACAGTCATTCACTACAAAAACAATGGAAGTGTGGATGAACAAATTGTTTGGTTACTTGGTAACAGACAATATTAATATGACAGACAGTTGATTTATTAGTTGATTGGTTGATAGAGAGGTTTAAGATTTCTAACTAAAGATTTTGTAAGATAAGAATCCTAAAAGAAGTTCAGAGAAGAGAATGCACTTAAGAAATGCCATTCTGTAATGGATAACTTGGATTCTGACTTAAATCACAGTGCTAACTAGTGATCGACCGATATATCGGGCCGATATTTGCAGGTTTTACGTGTACCGGCCGATACGCGGCTGCTGCGCTCGCCGATAGTTTTTTCCCGGCATTATTGACAGACAGGCGTCCGCGGGCAGCTCTGTGTTGCTGGAGACGCTGCACTGCCCCTCACACACTAGCAGTGCTGGAAGCCTCTTCAAGACAACGGCAAGTTTTAAACTTTCAAAGCATCTTTTAACTGTTTGACTTAGCTAAAATATAGCCATACACTTTGAAAGTGGAAACACGTTGCTCTATATGTGCTGCAACTATAGCTAAGCAAGTTTGTGGGTCCAAATGGAAAACGCGAATGCCGAATCTATAAAACTGCTTGTCATTGTATTTAGGGAGCTGCAAATAGCTAAGTTTGAGGCTATCCATATGCATACGGCAGCTGTTACGAACACTGGTCATAGGATTAAATAATGCCGACGTTGTTCCGTGATTCCGTGATATTTGTGGGAGTTTTATTCAGCGAGGTGGTCGAACTCAGTCAGAACACAGTCAAACTCCCTGAGGTAAAAGAAGCGACGCGGTTGCGACACGCATGCGATGCAGTGCGCTCGTTTGTCCAGGCGCTCCTGTGCCGCGGTGAGATGAAAACATCTAAACTTTTCAGAATGCCACAAGCGCACGCAGGTCATGTGACAAAACACAACTGACCTTTCCATGACAACATGGAAAGCTCGGCCGAACAGCGGATCATAGCTGGACAGGGCAGGTTTTTATTTCTCATCTCCATAAATATATGTAGTCGTAAAGGGCTAGAAATAAATGAATCCTTACTTCCTCGTCATCATGAGGAGAGCACAGTTCATGGTTGCATAGCAACGCCAGACACCACGGGAGCGCAAGCGCTTCTAGAAAGGAGAAAGCGGCGCGGCTGTGCTTTCCACACGGTTTTAGACGCGATATGTGAACAGTCCCTAATTCATAATAAACTGAGAATCTATTTGGTTTAAAATCTTTTTTGTTTTGTTTAAAATGGAGATCACGATTACATACATCAGACAACTACACAGAATAACATGTTTCAGTCTATTTATATAAAAAAAAAAAAACGAATTTGAATCATTAATTCAAACACTTTTAAAACAAATTAATTCAGTCTCATTCATAAATACCTGTTTAATTAATGGATGATTCACCGTTTTTTTAACGAATCTCTTGAGTCTTCTTGAATAAATGATTAAATGGGAAAAAAATGAACAGTCGATTTTTGCCACCTACTGGAGTAACGTAATCAACACAATCTTTATGTGAAGAGACTCCTTTCACTTTAGCCATTTTATTGGTTATTGCTTAAAATTGGCAAGAATAAAAGGAAGAAATATTTTTTTATTCTTCAAGAATTTGCCCTTTTCTTTGCCCATAATTTGGGTGATATGAATGTAAGATGATTGCAGAAGTGACACTGATCTGTGTTTTTGTTTATTCTTTTTAAAGAAATGGCAACAAATCCAGTGTGCCTACTCCAGGTAAGGCTCGCTGCAACATCTGCAATATATTGGTGAGCATGGGAGCTGAAAAGGCAAAGACGAAAAATACTTCCAATATGTGGAGCCACTTGAAAACGTCACCACCTTGAGGCCTATAATGAAGCACAAAAAGAAAAGGATGATCGAGCAGCAGCTTCTACTTCTGCTGCAAGTTCAACACAGCCTAATCTTGTTGCAGATGTTCGATGCCCAAAGGAAATGGGGTAATTCTGACACCAGGTCCAAAAAAGTTGATCTTGCCATAGTTGAGATGATTGCCACAGACAATCATCCATTTACAGTTGTCTCTGGTGTTGGTTTTAAAAGGTTGGTGGCATTGCTGGAGCCCAGATACTCCCTCAAAACAGAAAAGTTCTATCGCACTGACCTCTTTGAAGATGTTCACACAAAAGTAGAAAACAAAATCAAGGAGCTGGTCACGTTAGAAAATGCAGGCCCCTATTTGGCATTTACAACGGATTGTTGGTCTGGTGACACAGAATCCCTAATGAGCCTGACCTGTCATTTCATTGACAGTGACTGGGAAAGGAAACAAATTGTCCTCAATGTCTAAGCCATGCATGGCTCTCACACAGGTGTATATATCAGCGAGGTGTTCCTCAGTCTGCTGAGGCATTGGGACATCGACACAGAGAGAGTCGTGCTTGTGCTTCGCGATAGTGGAGCCAATATGATTAAAGGGATGAGGCTCACCGAAGTACCCGATCTCAGCTGCAGTGCTCACACACTTCAGCTGGTGGTAAATGACGGGATCAACAGCCAGCGAGCAGTGATGGACATCGTTGCAAAATTAAAGTCTTCTGCTACCCATTTTAACCATTCGATACTGGCAAAACAGCGTTTGAAGGACATTCAAAAAGAACTTGACCTCCCCCAGCACAGAATAATCCAGTCGGTGCCAACGCGCTGGAACTCCACTCTTCACATGTTGGAGAGCATGCTGGAGCAGAAACAGGCACTTACTGTACATGCTGGGGAACATGGAAAGATATCAATCTTAACAGCAGATCAGTGGACTCTTGTGGGCAATTTGATTGACACACTGAGCCCGCTTGAACAGGTAACACTGGAAATGAGCAGATCAGACTCATCAATATCATGCATAATTCCCAGCATCACCGTCCTAAAAATGCTACTTGAAGTTGAGGGTGCAAAAGCAAGGGGCATCAAAACACTCCGTGACACTATACTGGCCAGTTTGAAAACGCAGACAAGACCAAATGCTTGGTCCTTGCAACCCTGCTAGATCCTCGTTACAGGGGTCATGCCTTGGCACCAGGCACACTGAGCACTGCAAAAGACTGGATAAAGGATGAGCATGCCACTCTGTCTGAGGCTAAGAAACGGATAAGGGTGGAGGAAGAAGAGGAGGAAGACGCTAGTCCGTCTGACATGCTTGAACAGATGTATGCCAACCTTCTCGGGGCACACGGACCAACCTCTGAGGAGACCGATGATGAGGAGGAGCAGCTCTTCACTCAGCAGCTGGATCAATACCTACGGGAGCCGTTGATCGACAGACAGACGGGCCGACCACTTGCATGGTGGAAACAAAATGCATCCCGCTTGCACCTTCTGGCACCACTCGCCAGAGGATTTCTCAGTCCACCCCCCTCCTCTGTTCCCAGTGAGAGGGTATTCAGCGAGGTCAGCCAGACATATGAGAAGAAGAGGAAAAGGCTGACGGGAGAACATGCAGAGCGTCTCTGTTTCCTCCATTATAACCTGCAGCTCCTAAACTGGGAGTATTAAGAACTTTCAGTGAGGGGTGTGTGGGGTAAAGAAGTGGGGCAATGCACATATTATGCACAATTCTTTTGTTTTTTGTTCAGTACTGCCGTTTACATTTCCCTTATCTTCTTAGGAAAGCCATTTGCTAAGTACAGTTTGCACTTTATTATGCTGCTTGCTTGTTGCTACTGTGTGCAATAGTGTAATTATTTTATTTATGCTTAAATATTTATTTTGTAGAATTTATTTTCAGAATTTGAATTATGCTTATATTTATTTTCAGCACTGAACTTTTTTTTTTTTACTTGTTCTACCTCACATTTTTTAAATATTTGTCAAATATAGTTTTTTTTAAGGTCAATAAATGTTCCTTTTTTAAATTGAGACTTGTAACATTTGTTATCATGGTGTCATTTTTATGATGTAAACTGAGTGAGCAAAAGCAGTATCGGCTCCAAATATCGGCCCAAGAAAATTGGCAGCCCGTATCGGTCATCGGCTAAGGCTGATGAAAAAAAATCCATATCGGTCGATCCCTAGTGCTAACTAAGCAGAAGAGACAGGATTCTTGAGTTAGTAAGTTTCTGTAATATGGCCCCTGTTGCATAAACATGGCCTGATGTCTACTGTATGACTGAGTTACATGTGGTCAAATATTAAGAACAGCTCTTTTGCTTCTGTGATACTTTTTAAATGTCATATTATCATTTGTCTGCAAAAACAGAACGGAGAGAGCCCAAAGTCTTGAGAGCTGGCTGAAAAATAATCACGCACCCATTAACCAAGTTGTAACGAATATGAAGGAGACAGCCTTGTACCGGGCTAAGTGGATCCCACAGAATGGGGCAAAGAGCATCGCAGAGGTTGTCCGTGAGTTCCCGCATCTCTTGACCACGCCTGGCATGGTATGGGTCTAATTTAATGTATTGCAGATTTGATATAATCATTTAAAACACCCTATACCCCACTGTATTAGATTTCCCAAGACTTTGAACAGATTCATGGAGAAACTGGGCTGAAGTTGTTTGAATCACATTCTTTGCTGCCAGAATTTTAAGGATTGCAATTAAGGAAGAAAAGTTGAACCAGTCTTTGGAAAACATTCCACAATGTGATGTTTGCCATTTTAGATCTTCAAAATGATACAACATTGGTATCATTATTGCATATTTATTTTTATGCCTGTAGCTAACTTTAGTATATATTTGTTGTAGCTGGTCCTGTTTCTGAGATGATACGTCTGTTTCCTGCAGAGAATAGAGGTGATGTTGCTCTGTTGGTGCTTCCCCTTCTTCTTGCTGCCACGGTGTACATGATTGGTCAGAGGGTCTTTCGTCCATCGATTGATGAAGCTCGAAAGGCTTTCATTGATTTTCAACTAGTAAGTATAAAACCGCATAACTGCTATTTAAATTGCATTGTAACCTGACTGGAACTGTGCATTAAGCAAGGGATACTGTACATCCAGCCAGTTGATATTGCAGAATAAACTTCAAGAAGGTAATTAACACAAAGTGGAGGGATCTCGTATCACCCTGGAGGAGTTTATTGTGTGATGAAAACCCGCTGGATGTACATTATCTGAATTAACGTTATTACCTCAAAACAATTCCTACTAAGCAGCTTTGATCCTAGACAAAAAAAAAAAAAACAAGATCAAACAAGACATTTAAGGAATATTGTAAAACATACCACTATACGGCTTTTCGCCAAATAAAAATATTGATTGTTGAAATCATGATGAACTTTACACAGTTATTGAACTGAACTGAATCAACACTGAACTGACTTGAACTGAATAATGACACTGTTGCCATTGAAACAATCTGTATTTACTTTTTTTACAGGTTGGGACGAACATGGTGGAATTTCTAGACCGGGCAGAGTCCACAAAAACCCATCCCTTTGTCATGGCCATGGGAAACGCCCAGCAGACGTCGCAATCCTTTGTCATCATCAATGGACAAGCTTTGGAACAATTGATGTTGATGTATGCTTCAAAGCACTCTCTGTATTTGACATGAACTACCCCGAGCAGTGTGCTTCTACCTGGGAGTCCTTGCAGCATGTCATCTTCCAAATGGAGGGCAATGAATCTTCTGCGATTCGGTTTCTACGTCTAGCTTATTCACCGTATCCCCCAGAGTTAGATAAGTCCATACATACCTTTTTCCTCTCCGTGCGTGCTGTAACTCTGCTAGGTTTCTTCACTTCAGCCCAGAATGCCATCGGGCTTGTTGTGTTCTCTCATTTCTGAAGGTGAATAGACCTCACTGATTAATAATTGTGGCCTTTGTGGCCTTGCTAAGGAGATGTTGTAGCTCACACACATCTCCTTCACACACACACACTCCCCCTGTGAGAGAGGTTCAGCTGGACTCTTGGGTTAATTGGGTTGATGACTCTTCTGCAGACAGACTTTATAAAACACGTCATGTTGTTTCTACATTGAATATCTGAATGTCAGGTCGTCACCTGAAGAAAAACATTACAAATTTCTGGACCTTTACAAGGAAGGAAAGCGACCAAAATGATATAAAAGTCATAATAGATAAATAAAAAGTGCAGTTTTTTGTTTGTTTTGTTTTTTACATGATTTCTAGTATTTGCTTTACATTTTTATTTTGTTGAATTAGCAATTCATTTAATTGTGTCTTTGAAGCAGATTTGTAATGTGACAGCAGTAATTAAAGTTTATTAAGGGTCAAGATCAAGTTATCGAGACACTCACACACACACACAATATCTGTCCCCACACGGCTCAGATTTACTGTACAGCATGTGTGTAAGACTCCAATACAATCTTAAAGTAATTATCCCATCAGGGGGGCGCTAGAGAGCACCAAATGGAGTGGACGTAAATTTAGGGAGCTCCCTCAACAAGCCTCCAAAAACTAGTACTATTTGACTATTTTGATCGTGAAAGTATGCTCAACAATATCTAACAGTGAGATGAAGAAGACTAAGCCTAAGAAAGGTGATTCACCAACCAGTGCAGTTGAACATCTGGCCGAGAATCCGTCGTCTATTGAGCACGAGACCGATCGCGGCACGGCCACGGACTCGACTGCTATCCTGTCGGCCATTCAAACTATGAATAACGGTATGAACGACAGATTTAATTCGCTGGAAGCTACTCTATCTCAGCTGCAAACAGCGTTGTCTGAAACCACCTCGCGTATCGCGGACCTTGAGAGCGTTAAAGCTGAGCACGAAAGCCGCATTTCTGACCTGGAGGCCTCCTGTCAGGAAATACTATCAGCTAATAAGGCCCTACGTGCAAAACTGGATGATCTCGAGGGCCGTTCCCGACGACAGAATATTAAGATTGTCGGCCTACCCGAGAACGTGGAGTCTGGTCGCCCCACTGAGTTTGTGGAAAAACTAATCCCGAACCTCCTGGGAGCCGAGAACTTTCCTGCAGGAATCAAAGTTGACCGTGCACATCGCACCGGGCCTTTACCCCCGAAAGGAGGACGTCCCCGAATAATGATCGCGAGGTTACATCATTACCCGGTCAAGGAGATGATCCTGCGGCTTGCGCGGCAACACTCGCCTTTAAAATATGACAGAGCTCACATCTCCTTCTTCCCAGATTTTACGGCTGAGGTACTCTCACAGCGAAGGGCGTTTGACGGAGTGAAAAGGAAATTGAAGGAGGCTGGTATTCGATACGGAATGCTGTTCCCCGCACGTCTTCTTGTCACCCAGGGCACTACCAAGAAAATATTTGGTTCGGTTTCGGATGCTGATTCGTTCGTTAACACTATCACTGTTCAAGACCCTTCTTGATCTGTTGCGCGTAGGATTGTTCTTCGATGCCGTTTCCATGGCTGAATAACTTAAATCATCGTTCCTGCTGTTTACCGGCGGCCTTTAGTACGAGGTTGTGAGTATTTTCAAGCAAAAAAAAAAAAAAAAGAGAGACATTATACAGACTGCTTATGATCATGTTATTTGGTCAGATTATACACGTTATTATTGTCTTATCTGCACGTACATGTTAATACTATCTGTTACATAATTTATATAGTTCAAACTGTTTATAAAAAAATATATATATTTCTGTGTTACAAGGGTTGTGTGCTACACATACTATAGTTCAGCTTTATAGAGCAATTCTTTTGTTAATAACATTCGGAGGCTGCGTGGGAGTCCCCTGGTTTCTCTTTTAGAGGTTCTTTTAGTAGGCAGGTTTTCCTCTTACTCCTTATGCTGCCCTGCAGCTCCACTGTTCATATGAGGGTTTTTTCCCGGCTTCATTTGCAGAAGCTGATGAAAGGGGGAGGGTGGGTCGTGGGTGGTCTTGTCTTTTTTGTTTTTTTTGGTTGTTGTCTCGAATTTTGTGTCTGTACATCTCCTTTAATGGTTATTTCAGTGGTTCTCTACAACTCTTCGAATTTATTTTGCAGCTGCCACTACAATAGATATTATACATGATGTGCAGTAGGGGGTCTTCACTTAAAGGTGGCAATGTCACTTTCGCCAGTTGGAATGTTCGGGGATTAAATAACCAGGTTAAGAGAGCTAAAGTTTTTTCTTATTTGAAGTCCATCCCTGCTGACATAATATTTTTACAAGAGACGCATATTAGGAATTCTAAACAAAGGCGACTGAGATGCAATTGGATCTCCCAGGTATTTCAATCTACCTTTTCATCCAGGGCCAGAGGAGTAGCTATTCTGTTTCGTAAGTCAGCTCCTTTTAAGCACATATCCACTATCAGCGATCCTAACGGCCGCTATTTAATTGTAACTGGCCTACTCTCCTCAATTCATATCACTCTGCTTAATGTATACGGACCTAATTTTGATGACCCTGCTTTTTTTCGCAGAGTCTTTAATCTTTTACCAAGCACTCTGAACACGCACCTGATAATAGGTGGTGATTTTAACTTGGTGTTGGACCCCACTGTAGATAGATTTCCTCCTCGCTTTGGAATACCTTTGGCCAACTCTACCTCTGTTCTTAACGATCTGATTACCTCTTTTGACCTCGTTGATATCTGGAGACTAAAACACCCAACGGACATGCAGTATACTTTTTTTTCGCAAGTTCATAAATCATACTCTAGGATAGATTTCTTTTTAGTTGACTCTAAAATTATTCCCTGTGTAAAAACAATGAAACATCACAATAGAATCATCTCCGACCACTCAGCAGTGACAATCTCTCTAGATCTCGTAGAAATTAAGCCCACCTATAATTGGCGTTTTAATCCTACTCTGCTCTCGGATGTCAAATTTTGTGAACAATTAACAGAGTTGCTTGCGGAGTTTCTCAAATTTAATGACACGGGCGAGGTTTCTGACTCGACTCTATGGGAAAGCCTAAAGGCTGTCCTGAGAGGACATATTATTTCATACGAGTCCAGTCTGAAAAAAACAAAGGGTAAAACGCCTTTCAGAAATTGATAATCGTCTTACTAGGCTGGAGGACACTTACAGAGATTCAACAGACTCAGAAGTGCTTAACGAAATTACAGCACTTAAATTGGAATATAATTTGATTCTTTCGAACCAAGTTAATAATATGTTGTTAAAAGTGAAGCAAAAACAGTTTGAACTTGGGGATAAACCAGACAAATTGCTTTCTCGTCAGCTGAGGGGGTTACAAGCCTCCAGAGCAATTCATAAAATCAAGAACAAGAATGGTGTCGTTCTAACAATTCCCGGTGAAATCAATGATACATTTAAAGAATTTTATGAAAAATTATACAAATCAAAGGGTTCTTCTGACCCCTCAGCTTTAGCAGATTTCCTTCACTCATTACATCTTCCAAAGTTGGGGTGCACAGAGCGGGCTGCTCTGAATGCGGACATAACGGTAGAGGAAATATTAGCTGCGATTAAATCTTTCCCCAGTGGCAAGCCGCCTGGCCCAGATGGTTTCGGGATTGAATTCTACAAAAGATTTGCGCAGGTGCTCTCTCCTTTGCTGTTGAGGATGCTTAATCATTCTTGTGACAAACATAGACTTCCCCAGTCCTTGTATGACGCAAATATTTCGCTGATTCTTAAAAAAAGTAAAGAAGAAACTGACCCATCATCTTATCGACCCATATCTCTTTTGAACTCTGATCTTAAAATTTTTACTAAAATTCTGGCTATCAGATTAAATAACTGCATTGGGAAAATTATCCACCCTGACCAATCTGGTTTTATTCCTGGCCGTTTTTCTTTTTTTAATGTCAGGCGTTTAATGAATATCTTATACACCAGATTTGAATCTAAAGCTAGCGTTGCAATTCTTGCCTTAGATGCAGAAAAGGCGTTTGACCAAATTGAGTGGGATTATATTTTAGCTGTGATTAGAGAATTTGATATGGGTGATGCTTTTGCCTCTTGGGTGAAGTTGTTATACCTCCATCCTTCGGCTTCAGTTCTCACCAATTTTAACAAGTCATCGCCATTCCAATTACACAGAGGCACTCGAAAGGGCTGTCCTCTCTCGCCTTTGCTTTTTGCAATTGCAATCGAACCTCTCGCCCTTGCAATTAAAAATAACCCTTTAATTTCGCCCTTGAATTTAGGCCAAATTAACCATCATATTTCCCTCTACGCAGATGATAATTCTGTATCTAAGCAATCCTGAACAGTCTATTCCACCCTTGCTAAATCTGTTGGAAACATTTGGTAAACTCTCCGGTTACTCAGTGAATTGGCAAAAAAGTGAATTCTTGGCTGTGACTAACAACATCGATCCAATTTTTATGCGTAGTCTACCTTTTAAAATAGCCATAAACAGTTTGAAATATCTCGGAGTTAATATACCTAGAAACCCTAAGGATATATATAAGCTTAATTATTTAACAATGCTTGAAAACCTAAAGGACAATATAAAATGCTGGAGGACCTTACCACTATCAATGATGGGGCGTGTGAATGCTATTAAGATGGTGACCTTACCCAGATTCTTGTATCTTTTCCAGAATTTGCCGATTTATTTACCCAAAAAGTTCTTCAAAACCTTAGATTCTATTGTGCTGCCTTTTGTCTGGGGCTTCAAAGCACATAGAATATCTAAATTACATGTGTGTAAGCCTAGGTCGCTGGGGGGGTTGGGTTTGCCAAATTTTCAACATTACTACTGGGCTGCCAATTGTAGAGCCTTAACTTACTGGCAGGACCCACGCCCCGACAGTCCCTCAACTGACACCCCTTCATGGCTTATGATTGAGCAAGGTGGCTCAAATTCATCACTCTCCTCATTACTTTTTGCTAACCCAGCGACTTTTAAAGCTGCAGTAGGTTCCCATTTTATGATTAATAACTCTCTTAGGATATGGCTTCAGATTGGTAAGGCATTTAAATAGCCAAATACCTCTTTTCTTGCTCCTGTCTGTCGTAACCATGCCTTTAAACCTTCACTGTTAGACCCAGTGTTCACAGGTTGGGCCAGAAAAGGAATCCTCACCTTGAGAGATTTATATATTGACAATAATTTTGCCACATTCACTCAACTAACAGAGAAATATGACCTTCCTGCTTCACACTTCTTTAGATACCTACAAATTAGAAATTACGTTCGTTCCACTGTGCCAAATTTTGAAATATTATCAGCCGATAATGAATTACATAAATTGCTTACTGGCGTTCCCAACACTCCAAAGTTAGTTACAAAATTTGTTGACTTCTTCACAAGTCAGTTAGATTTCTCCACTATTCATCTGAAAAATGTTTGGGAAGAGGAACTAGATGTTCAGCTCTCTGAGGAGGACTGGGAAAAATGTCTTAAAAATATATACACCTGTTCTATTAATGCCAGGCACCAACTTATTCAGTATAAGGTGTTACACAGATTACACTACTCGAGGGTTAAACTTAATTCTTTCTATCCTACTATCTCCCCTCTCTGCAATAAGTGTGAATCTGCGGAGGGCTCTCTTGGTCATCTTTTCTGGGCATGCCCAAAACTGGGTGAATTTTGGTCAGAAATTTTTCAGTTTCTTTCTGAAGCTTATACCTGTGAGCTTCCCTTAGATCCTGCGACTGCCGTTCTTGGCTGGTCGGCCTCTTTGCTGCGCCTTAATAATGCCACCCGATTGCCTATACAGTACGGTTTGATGATTGCCAAAAAATCTATACTCTGCATGTGGAAGAAAAATTCGAAGCCACTATTCAAGATTTGGTTGTTAGAACTTTCCTCCACTCTGCATGTGGAAAGACTTAGATATAGTATTTCTGGTAATTTAGATAAATTTGAAGCCTCTTGGAGGCCTCTTTTCAATCACTTGTTAAAAATCAATAATGACGAGGCTATTTAAAATGTATTTCTATTCATTTATTTTTTTTATTAGGATTTTATTGTCATTTCCGTTGACCTCTGTCTTTAATGTAAAGATACCTATGTATATCTCATTTGGTCCTGTTGTACAATCTCACCTGGTCTATAATGTCACACTAGGCAAAAATCTGTTCTGATCTTCCTCGCCTGTGCATGGTGATGTGGTTATCTGCAAACTTGAATCTAATTGAAGGAGTTTTTTTTTTTTTTTTTTTTTTTTTTTTTTTCTCATGTGTAGTTGTGTTTGGTCCTGTCCTGTGATTGTATTGTATTGTCTTTTTGTCTGAAAATGCTACAATAAATATAATAAATATAGCTGCGAGCAGCGATTACGGGCCCAAGCCGGTGGCACCGCAACCCCGGTGCCTTTAGTTACCTAAAGGCACCGGGGTGGCGGTACCGCCGGCTTTGGCCCTCCATCGCTGCTCGCAGCTATATTTATATATATATATATATATATATATATATATATATATATATATATATATATTATACAAACATATATATATATATATATATATATATACCGTTCAAAAGTTTGGGGTAAGGAAGATTTTTAATGTTTTTAGGAGAAGTCTCTTCTGCTCACCAAGGCTGCATTTATTTGATTAAAAATACAAACAAAAACAGTAATATTGTGAAATATTATTCCAATTTAAAACAGCTGTTTTCTATTTTAAAATATTTTACATAGTAATTAATTTATGTGATCAAAGCTGAGTTTTCAGCATCATTACTCCCGTCTTCAGTGTCACATGATCCTTCAGAAACCATTCTAATATGATGATTGATGGTCAATAAATATTAATTATTATTTTCAATGTTGAAAACAGTTGTGTACAGATTTTTTTTCAAAATGCGTTGATGAATGTAAAGTTCAAAAGAACAGCATTTATTTCAAATATAATTTTTTTTAACATTATAAATGTCTGTACTGTAACTTTTTATCAGTTTAACTCATTCTCGATGAATAAAAGTATTGATTTATTTATTTCTTTCCCCCAAAAATAAAATTAAAATTATTACTGACCCCAAACTTCTGAACGGTAGTGTTTAATGTTACAAAAGCTTTAGATTTCAGATAAATGCTGTTCTTTTGAACTTTCTATTCATCAAAGACTGTACATAACTGTTTTCGACATTTAAAATAATAATGAATGTTTCTTGAGCATCAATCATCAATTATTATTAGAATAATTTCTGAAGGATCATGTGCCAGTGACGACTGGAATAATGATGCTGAAAACTCAGCTTTGATCACAGGAATAAATAACAGTTTAAAATATATTAAAATAGAAAGCAGCTGTTTTAAATTGGAATACTATTTTACAATATTACTGTTTTTGTTTGTATTTTTAATCAAACAAATGCAGCCTTGGTGAGCAGAAGAAACTTAGCTTAAAAATCTTACTGACGCCACATTTTTGAACAGTAGTGTATATATATTATATAAAAATGTAAGGGATAAGACACAGATCATTTTACTTGCCTGACCTGATTAGAACAATGAAAAAAACTTAAATGAAAAAATAACTTGGGAATCACTAAAACGAGGGCGCGATTGAACAGTGGACACATAAAAACATACTCTGTCATTTTGTTCAGAACATCATTCAAACTGCAAAGTGTTAACTTATATTTTTGTACAGTAGCAATAAAACACAACATTGTGCTTTTTTTAAATACATTCAAGCAATCCGCCCCGAAAATGAAACTAAAATGCTCACGGCTGCACAGGCATTCATAAGGAATGCGCGTCCTCAGCGAGGAACGAGCAGAACAGAGTCAACGTTTCTTAGGTCATTCCTCCTTCCATAGGAATTTATTGAAAACGCTCGCTCTGCTCCGCACCATTATCAATGTCCGTGCGGACGAACATATTTTACTTTCGTTTTTAAGTTAGCGATTAAAAAGCCCCCAGCAGTGTCACACGTCAGTTAACCGGTGGTAAAATATTCTCACCGTCACATACCTAGTATATTTTTATATAGATATAATAGGCCTACCTGATTTTGAACACAAGAGGGCAGTATAGCACTATGTTTGACTTTATTTATTTATTGTTTAGACTAAACAACCATTCTGGCAGTTTTTAAACTTAAACTTCATTCTTAAATTGAAAAAAAAGAATAAAATGAGTTAAGTTCTGATATTTGTATACTTTTATGTAGTAATAAATGGTGTATAATTACATTTTTAGAATATATGAGCCTTTTAGTGTTTACTTTTTTGACATTACTTTAATCCCTCGCCATAGCAAAACCGTTTGAGATATTTATTATCCGTTCACAATTTAGCATCATTAATATATTTTTATCATGTTGAAAAAGTTTGGTGGGAATAAAATAACCACTTAGATAAAGGTGGCTAAAAATTCAGAGGCTGATTTTACAAAAAAATCCACATTCAGACCAAAATATCTGACTTCCTGATGGTCAGAGCTAATGACTTTAAATTAGAAAGTTGTCCGGGTCGATGAGATCAATATATGAACTGAGTTTTTATTACTGGAGTTAAAACTAACCCCCCCACTTTTGTCAAAAGCATGTTGAAAGTGACACACTTCCTGCTGCCAGTTGGTGGCGCTATAACTTTGAATCACAATAGTTACATCCACCTGATCGGCCTCTTACCACGAACACACTGCTGAAGTTTCATCAAGATCAGTTAATGTATGCAGAAGTTATTCCACTTCGTGTTTCTCTTTTCTCGCCATAAATTCGATTCCTCGCCACGGCCAAACCGTTCGAGATATCAAAAATCCGTCCGCAATTTAGCATCCTCAAAGTCTTGACTACATGCACACCGAGTTTGGAGGGGACACGGTGAATTTTCTTGGAGGAGTACTTCGCATTCCACAGGAAGCGTTTTCCAAACAACCAATAATAGCCGACTTCCTGTTGGGCTGGCGTAAAACTTGACCGGGGGAAAGTTGTTCGGCCCGATGAGATCTATATGTGTACCGAGTTTCATATTAATTCATGCAAGTGTGTTTGATCTATGGACCAAGTTTTGGGACCCCGTTCAAGGGGGCGCTGTTGAGCCCCCCTGCCACGCCCGGGTACCAGCTTCAGCCTGTCCCTGATGGCAGGGGGTTCTGACTTGTGTGCAAAGTTTCAAGAGTTTTTGAGCACGTTAAGGACCCCAAAAGCCCCTGAAACCTTGATTAACAATATAAAAGCAATAGTCAAATTCCCCCCTCCCCTCACACACACACAGACACAGAGAGAGGGAGAGAAAATTCTTCAGAAAATCCACATTCAAACCAAAATATCTCTCTTCCTGTTGGTCGGAGGTAGTTAATGTCAATTAGAAAGTTGTCCGTCTTGATGAGAACAATACACATACCAAGTTTTGTTGCTGTTGATAAAACTAACCCCCCCACTTATGACTAAAGGTGGCGCTACTGAGCCCCTCACCACGTCCGTTTCTGAAACTTTGCACATGTCTACTGGCTAATAATTGTGATGTGTCTGTCGAGTTTCATCCAATTTCAAGTATGTTAAGAGTTTCAAAAGCATCAAAAAAGAATATTAAAGTTTGAAGCGTTGCCACGGCAACAGTATTAAAGATATCAAAAATCCTTTCACAGGTCTACATCTGCCGTGTGTTTACATTATACACATAAAGTTTGAAGCAAATCGGGTAAAAATAAGAGGGTGATTTCAAAGCATTTTGAAAGTGACATATTCCTGCTGCCAGTTGGTGGCGCTATAACTTTGACTCACAATAGTCACATCCATGTGATCGGCCTCTTACCACGAACACACTGCGGAAGTTTCATCAAGATCAGTTAATGTATGCAGAAGTTATAACACACTTCCTGTTTCCATTATTCGCCATAAATTCGTTTCCTCGCCACGGCCAAACCGTTTGAGATATCAAAAATCCGTCCGCAATTTAGCATCCTCAATGTCTTGACTTCATTCCCACCGAGTTTAGTGGCGATCGGGTGAATTCCCTAGGAGAAGTGTTTCAAATACCAGACCATGCGTTTCCAAACAACCCATAATAGCCGACTTCCTGTTGGGCTGGCGTAAAACTTAGAGCACGAAAGTTGTTCGGCCCGATGAGATCTACATGTGTACCGAGTTTCATATTATTACATGCAAGCGTGTTTGATTTATGGACACGTGTTCGGATCCCGTTCCAGGGGGCGCTGTCGAGCCCCCCTGCCACGCCCGGGTACCAGCTTCAGCCCGGCCCTGATGGCCGCGGGTTCTGACCTGTGTGCAAAGTTTCAAGAGTTTTCGAGCATGTTAAGGGCCCCAAAAGTGCCCGAAAGGTTGACAAAATAATAATAATAATAATAATAATAATAATAAATATAGCTGCGAGCAGCGATTGCGGGCCCAAGCCGGTGGCACCGCCACCCCGGTGCCTTTAGTTACCTAAAGGCACCGGGGATGGCGGTGCCACCGGCTTTGGCCCTCCATCGCTGCTCGCAGCTATATTTATATATATATATATATATATATACACACACACACACACACACACACACATATATATATATATATATATATATATGTATATAAATATCTATCTATCTATATCTATATCTATCTATCTAGCTATATATATATATATATATATATATATATATATATACTTATATATATACGTATATATATATATAAATATAAGACAGAAAATTTTACTTGTCTTACCTTATTCTGATTTTATGATACACCCAAAATATTCCACAACAAATCCTTTAAATTTAATGTAAAAATAAAAACGAAAGTAAGCAGTGTTGGTCTCACGTAACCCTCTCATTAGAATCAAAATGTTTCAATATTTGCGATGTATTTGGATGCTAAACTATTCTTTATTATAGGCTTTGTACTTCACTCGTGTTCCAATATCGATGGAAAAAATCATCCTCTTCACACGCGCAAAAATGTTCTTGGAAACATCACAGTGGAGCTCTGCTTACTGTGAATGGTACAGATTGTACTACTGACTATTTAAACAGAGCAGTGTAATTCGTTTATGTTAGGTTGACTATTTTTATTATTATATTGTATTAGGGCTATAATGAACAGGCTGCGATGTCAAGATTGCAATTCTGGAATGTGTGTGTGTGTGTGACGCGGTTGCGGTTGAACAGTGGACACAAAAACATAAATAAAATGTTTTAGTTAATTCCTACATCCATAGGAATAAATTGAAAATGCTCGCTCTACTCCGCACCATTATCAATGTCTGTGCGGACGTCTGTATTTTACTAGTATATAGTATACTATAGTTAGCGATTTAAAAGCCCTCAGTGGTGTCACACGTCGATTAACCGGTGGGAAAATGTTATCACAGTCACATCCCTAATATATTTATATATAAATACAATAGGCCTACCTGAAAGAGAATTTTACTTGCCCGACCAGAGTATAGCCTGATTAGAACGTCAATAACAAAAAAATAACTTGGGAATCACTAAAACGAGAGATTATTCTAATTTCATTACATTCATTTTAAGTTGTAATCATCAGTTAATAATAAATGTATTACTGATCAATGGTAACAAGGTTGCACTGCTGAGGCTCATGCTGCTTCTCCAGGAGAATTGTAAACAAATGAGCGCAGCACACAAAAAAGCAACCCAGTTAACAACATACTGACTATAAAAATTACAAATATGGAGTTTTTATATATTTTATAACATATGATAGAGTTAAGCAACCTCACTTGACGAATAGGCAACTATTTCCTGAATACAATCACGATTGAAACTGTGACATTGATTTCATACAACAGGTTAATAAACAGTTACAATTAAGTCACTTACATTTTAGATGCAATATTGACTGTTTTTGTTCTGTTTCAGCAGCAAAAATAGTTAAACAAAGATCACAACAACTTGTTTTCTCATTACTGAATGATTCAGCATTTTGAAACGAATCGCTTGACTCAAAGATTCAATGGTCAATCCATAAACATCTGTCTCAATCATGAATGACTCAGTCATTGGAACGAATCATTTGAACGAATGAATCAATGACTCGCTCATTAAGATGGTCGCCTGGCGACACCTAATGGCGGTTTAGTGTTATGTTTAAAAGTATCATTCTTTCCAACGTG
Organism: Rutilus rutilus; assembly: GCF_951802725.1. Taxonomy (NCBI): domain Eukaryota; kingdom Metazoa; phylum Chordata; class Actinopteri; order Cypriniformes; family Leuciscidae; genus Rutilus; species Rutilus rutilus. Next base: position 44,288,611 of record NC_140223.1, read on the forward strand.
CACCATTATCAATGTCCGTGCGGACGTCCGTTTTTTTACTTTCACTTTTATATTAGCGATTTAAAAGCACCCACTCGTGTCACACGTCGATTAACCGGTGGGAAAATATCCTCAGACACATACCTAATAAATGTATATTTAAATACAATATTGGCCTACCTGGTAAAAAGTTTTATATACTATTTTGATGTCCTTTTGGACACAAGAGGGCAGTATAGCCCTATGTTTGCTTTTTTGTTGAACCAAATAGCACTAAATAGCCTGTTTTTAACTTTTTCATTCTTCTTGAATTGCAAAAACAGAATAAAATGGGTTTAGTTGTGATATTTGTATACTTTTATATAGAAATAAATGGTATATAATTACATTTTTAGAAGATTTTTAGTGTTTCCTTTTTGGACATTACTCCCTCGCCATAGCAAAACCGTTTGAGATATTTATTATCCATTCACAACTTAGCATATTTAATGTAGTTTCATCATGTTGAAAAAGTTTGGTACGAATAAAATAAATAGTTTAAGAGGAGTGGCTAAAAATTCAGAGGCTGATTTTGCAAAAAAATTCACATTCAGACCAAAATATCTGACTTCCTGATGGCCAGAGCTATTGAATGTAAATTAGAAAGTTGTCCGGCTTGATGAGAACAATATAAAAACTATTTTTTCTTTACTGTAGTTAAAACTAACCCCCCCACTTTTGTCTAAAGCATGTTGAAAGTGACACACTTCCTGCTGCCAGTTGGTGGCGCTATAACTTTGACTCACAATAGCTACATCCATCTGATCGGCCTCTTACCACGAACACACTGCTGAAGTTTCATCAAGATCAGTTAATGTATGCAGAAGTTATTCCACTTCCGTGTTTCTCTTTTCTCGCCATAAATTCGATTCCTCGCCACAGCCAAACCGTTCGAGATATCAAAAATCCGTCCGCAATTTAGCATCCTCAAAGTCTTGACTACATGCACACCGAGTTTGAAGGGGACACGGTGAATTTTCTAGGAGGAGTATTTCACATTCCACAGCAAGCGTTTTCCAAACAACCCATAATAGCCGACTTCCTGTTGGGCTGGCGTAAAACTTGACCGGGGTAAAGTTGTTCGGCCCGATGAGATCTATATGTGTACCGAGTTTCATATTAATTCATGCGAGCGTGTTTGATACATGGATCAAGTTTTAGAACCCCGTTCAAGGGGGCGCTGTTGAGCCCCCCAGCCACGCCCGGGTACCAGCTTCAGCCCGGCCCTGATGGCCGTGGGTTTTGACCTGTGTGCAAAGTTTCAAGAGTTTTTGAGCACGTTAAGGACCCCAAAAGCCCCTGAAACCTTGATTAACAGTATAAAAGCAAGAGTCAAATCCCCCCCTCCCCTCACACACACACAGACACAGAGAGAGGGAGAGAAAATTCTTCAGAAAATCCACATTCAAACCAAAATATCTCTCTTCCTGTTGGTCAGAGATGGTTCATGTAAATTAGAAAGTTGTCCGTCTTGATGAGAACAATACACATACCAAGTTTTGTGATTCTAGGAAAAACTAAGCCCCCATTTTTGACTAAAGGTGGCGCTACTGAGCCATTCCACCACGCCCGTTTCTGAAACTTTGCACATGTCTACTGGCTAATAAATGTGATGTGTCTGTTGAGTTTCATGCAATTTCAAGTATGTTAAGAGTCTCAAAAGCATCAAAAAAGAATATTAAAGTTTGATGCGTTGCCACGGTAACAGTATCTAAGATATCAATAATCCTTTCACAGGTTTACATCTGCCGTGTGTCTACATTGTACACATAAAGTTTGAAGCAAATCGGGTAAAAATAAGACACTGATTTCAAAGCATTTTGAAAGTGACATATTCCTGCTGCCAGTTGGTGGCGCTATAACTTTGACTCACAATAGTCACATCCATGTGATCGGCCTCTTACCACGAACACACTGCTGAAGTTTCATCAAGATCAGTTAATGTATGCAGAAGTTATAACACACTTCCTGTTTCATTTTTTCGCCATAAATTCGTTTCCTCGCCACAGCCAAACCGTTCGAGATATCAAAAATCCGTCCGCAATTTAGCATCCTCAATGTCTTGACTTCATGCACACCGAGTTTGGAGGCGAATCGATGAATTCCCTAGGAGGAGTACATTAAATTCCACAGCATGCGTTTCCAAACAACGCTAAATAGCCAACTTCCTGTTTGGCTGGCGTAAAACTTAGAGCACGAAAGTTGTTCGGCCCGATGAGATCTATATGTGTACCAAGTTTCATATTATTACATGCAAGCGTGTTTGATTTATGGACACGTGTTCGGATCCCGTTCCAGGGGGCGCTGTCGAGCCCCCCTGCCACGCCCGGGTACCAGCTTCAGTCCGGACCTGATGGCCGCGGGTTCTGACGTGTGTGCAAAATTTCAAGAGTTTTCGAGCATGTTAAGAGCCCCAAAAGTGCCCGAAAGGTTGACAAAATAATAATAATAATAATAAATATAGCTGCGAGCAGCGATTGCGGGCCCAAGCCGGTGGCACCGCCACCCCGGTGCCTTTAGTTACCTAAAGGCACCGGGGATGGCGGTGCCACCGGCTTTGGCCCTCCATCGCTGCTCGCAGCTATATTTATATATATATATATATATATATATATATATATACACACACACACACACACACACACATATATATATATATATATATATATATATATATATATATATATATATATATATATTTATAAGACAGAAAATATTACTTGTATTACCTTATTCTGATTTTATGATACACTCAAAATATTCCACAACAAATCCTTTAAATTTAATGTAAAAATAAAAACGAAAGTAAGCAGTGTTGGTCTCACGTAACCCTCTCATTAGAATCAAAATGTTTCAATTTTTGCGATGTATTTGGATGCTAAACTATTCTTTATTATAGGCTTTGTACTTCACTCGTGTTCCAATATCGATGGAAAAAATCATCCTCTTCACACGCGCAAAAATGTGCTTGGAAACATCACAGTGGAGCTCTGCTTACTGTGAATGGTACAGATTGTACTACTGACTATTTAAACAGAGCAGTGTAATTCGTTTATGTTAGGTTGACTATTTTTATTATTATATTGTATTAGGGCTATAATGAATGTCAAGATTGCAATTCTGGAATGTGTGTGTGACGCGGTTGCGGTTGAACAGTGGACACAAAAACATAAATAAAATGTTTTAGTTAATTCCTACATCCATAGGAATACATTGAAAATGCTCGCTCTACTCCGCACCATTATCAATGTCTGTGCGGACGTCTGTATTTTATTAGTATATAGTATACTATAGTTAGCGATTTAAAAGCCCTCAGCGGTGTCACATGTCGATTAACCGGTGGGAAAATTTTATCACAGTCACATCCCTAATATATTTATATATAAATACAATAGGCCTACCTGAAAGAGAATTTTACTTGCCCGACCAAAGTATAGCCTGATTAGAACGTCAATAACAAAAAAATAACTTGGGAATCACTAAAACGAGAGATTATTCTAATTTCATTACATTCATTTTAAGTTGCAATTAGCAGTTAATAATAAATGTATTACTGATCAATGGTAACAAGGTTGCACTGCTGAGGCTCATGCTGCTTCTCCAGGAGAATTGTAAACAAATGAGCGCAGCACACAAAAAAGCAACCCAGTTAACAACATACTGACTATAAAAATTACAAATATGGAGTTTTTATATATTTTATAACATATGATAGAGTTAAGCAACCTCACTTGACGAGTAGGCAACTATTTCCTGAATACAATCACGATTGAAACTGTGACATTGATTTCATACAACAGGTTAATAAACAGTTACAATTAAGTCACTTACATTTTAGATGCAATATTGACTGTTTTTGTTCTGTTTCAGCAGCAAAAATAGTTAAACAAAGATCACAGCAACTTGTTTTCTCATTACTGAATGATTCAGCATTTTGAAACGAATCGCTTGACTCAAAGATTCAATGGTCAATCCATAAACATCTGTCTCAATCATGAATGACTCAGTCATTGGAATGAATCGTTTGAACGAATGAATCAATGACTCGCTCATTAAGATGGTCGCCTGGCGACACCTAATGGCGGTTTAGTGTTATGTTTAAAAGTATCATTCTTTCCAACGTGCACCATTATCAATGTCCGTGCGGACGTCCGTTTTTTTACTTTCACTTTTATATTAGCGATTTAAAAGCACCCGCTCGTGTCACACGTCGCTTAACCGATGGGAAAATATCCTCACAGTCATATACCTAATAAATTTATATTTAAATACAATAGGCCTACCTAGTAAAACGTTTTATATACTATTTTGATATCCTTTTGGACACAAGAGGGCAGTATAGCCCTATGTTTGCTTTTTTGTTGAAACAAATAGCACTAAATAGCCTGTTTTTAACTTTTTCATACTTTTTGAATTGCAAAAACAGAATAAAATAGGTTTAGTTCTAATATTTGTATAATTTTATATAAAAATAAATGGTGTATAATTAAATTTTAAGAATATATGAGATGTTTTCTGATTCCTTTTTTGGCATTATTTTAATCCCTCGCCATGTCAAAACCGTTTGAAATATTTAATATCCGTTCACAATTTAGCATCTTTAATGTATTTTCATCATGTTGAAAAAGTTTGGTGTGAATAAATAAACCACTTAGCAGGAGTGGGTAAAAATTCAGAGGCTGAATTTGCAAATAAATCCACATTCAAACCAAAATATCTGACTTCCTGTTGTTCAGAGCTAATAACTGTATATTAGAAAGTTGACCGGCTCGATGAGACCAATGTACGTACTGATTTTTAAAACTGTGGGTAAAACTAACCCCCCCACTTTTGTCAAAAGCATTTTGAAAGTGACACACTTCCTGCTGCCAGTTGGTGGCGCTATAACTTTGACTCACAATAGTTACATCCATCTGATCGGCCTCTTACCACGAACACACTGGTGAAGTTTCATCAAGATCCGTTAATGTATGCAGAAGTTATACCACTTCGTGTTTCTCTTTTCTCGCCATAAATTCGTTTCCTCGCCACGGCCAAACCGTTCGAGATATCAAAAATCCGTCCGCAATTTAGCATCCTCAATGTCTTGACTTCATGCACACCGAGTTTGGTGGGGATTGGATGAATTCTCTAGGAGGAGTACTTCGCATTCCACAGCAAGCGTTCTCCAAACAACCCATAATTGCCGACTTCCTGTTGGGCTGGCGTAAAACTTAGAGCACGAAAGTTGTTCAGCCCGATGTGATCTATATGTGTACCGAGTTTCATATCATTACATGCAAGTGTGTTTGATTTATGGACAAGTGTTCGGATCCCGTTCCAGGGGGCGCTGTTGAGCCCCCCTGCCACGCCCGGGTACCAGCTTCAGCCCGGCCCTGATGGCCGCGGGTTCTGACCTGTGTGCAAAGTTTCAAGAGTTTTCGAGCACGTTAAAGGCCCCAAAAGCCCCTGAAACCTTGAAAAACAGGAATTTTAAACAAATCTCACTCAAAAGACAAATCCCCCCACCCCTCACACACACAAAGACGCAGAGGCAGAGAGAGAGAGGGAGAGAATTCTACAAAAAATCACATTCAAACCAAAATATCTCACTTCCTGTTGGTCACAGCTTATGACTATAAATTAGAAAGTTGTCCGGCTTGATGAGAACAATATACATAACGATTTTTGTGACTCTACTTAAAACTAAGCCCCCATTTTTGACTAAAGGTGGCGCTACTGAGCCCCTCACCACGCCCGTTTCTGAAACTTTGCACATGTCTACCGGCTAATAAATGTGATGTGTCTGTCGAGTTTCATCCAATTTCAAGTATGTTTAGAGTCTCAAAAGCATCTGAAAAGAATATTAAAGTTTGATGCGTTGCCACGGCAACAGTATTTAAGATATCAATAAACCTTTCACAGTTCTACATCTGCCAAGTGTCTACATTATACACATGAAGTTTGAAGCAAATCGGGTAAAAATAAGAGGGTGATTTCAAAGCATTTTGAAAGTGACACACTTCCTGCTGCCAGTTGGTGGCGCTATAACTTTGACTCACAATAGTCACATCCATGTGATCGGCCTCTTACAACGAACACACTGTGGAAGTTTCATCAAGATCAGTTAATGTATGCAGAAGTTATAACACACTTCCTGTTTATCTTTTCTCGCTATAATTTCGTTTCATCGCCACGGCCAAACCGTTCAAGATATCAAAAATCCGTCCGCAATTTAGCATCCTCAATGTCTTGACTTCATGCTGACCGAGTTTGGTGTGGATCGGATCAATTCCCTAGGAGGAGTACATTAAATTCCACAGCATGCGTTTTTCAAACAACCCATAATAGCTGACTTCCTGTTGGGCAGAGCTAATAACGTAGAGTGCGAAAGTTGTTCGGCCCGATGAGATCTATATGTGTACCGAGTTTCATACTAATACGTTCTTGTATGTGTCCAAGATTTAAGATTGTGTTCTAGGGGGCGCTGTTGAGCCCCCCTGCCACGCCCGGGTACCAGCTTCAGCCCGGCCCTAATGGCCGCAGGTTCTGACCTGCGTGCAAAGTTTCATGAGTTTTTGAGCACGTTAAAGGCCCCAAAAGCCCCCGAACCCTTGAAGAACAATAATAATAATAAATATAGCTGCGAGCAGCGATTGCGGGCCCAAGCCGGTGGCACCACCACCCCGGTGCCTTTAGTTACCTAAAGGCACCGGGGATGGCGGTGCCACCGGCTTTGGCCCTCCATCGCTGCTCGCAGCTATATTTATATATATATATATATATATATATATACACACACACACACACACATATATATATATATATATATGTATATAAATATCTATATATATATACACACACACACACACACATATATATATATATATATATATATATATATATATATATATATATATATACGTATATATATATATATATAAATATAAGACAGAAAATTTTACTTGTCTTACCTTATTCTGATTTTATGATACACCCAAAATATTCCACAACAAATCCTTTAAATTTAATGTAAAAATAAAAACGAAAGTAAGCAGTGTTGGTCTCACGTAACCCTCTCATTAGAATCAAAATGTTTCAATATTTGCGATGTATTTGGATGCTAAACTATTCTTTATTATAGGCTTTGTACTTCACTCGTGTTCCAATATCGATGGAAAAAATCATCCTCTTCACGCGCGCAAAAATGTGCTTGGAAACATCACAGTGGAGCTCTGCTTACTGTGAATGGTACAGATTGTACTACTGACTATTTAAACAGAGCAGTGTAATTCGTTTATGTTAGGTTGACTATTTTTATTATTATATTGTATTAGGGCTATAATGAACAGGCTGCGATGTCAAGATTGCAATTCTGGAATGTGTGTGTGTGTGTGTGTGACGCGGTTGCGGTTGAACAGTGGACACAAAAACATAAATAAAATGTTTTAGTTAATTCCTACATCCATAGGAATAAATTGAAAATGCTCGCTCTACTCCGCACCATTATCAATGTCTGTGCGGACGTCTGTATTTTACTAGTATATAGTATACTATAGTTAGCGATTTAAAAGCGCTCAGCGGTGTCACACGTCGATTAACCGGTGGGAAAATTTTATCACAGTCACATCCCTAATATATTTATATATAAATACAATAGGCCTACCTGAAAGAGAATTTTACTTGCCCGACCAAAGTATAGCCTGATTAGAACGTCAATAACAAAAAAATAACTTGGGAATCACTAAAACGAGAGATTATTCTAATTTCATTACATTCATTTTAAGTTGCAATCAGCAGTTAATAATAAATGTATTACTGATCAATGGTAACAAGGTTGCACTGCTGAGGCTCATGCTGCTTCTCCAGGAGAATTGTAAACAAATGAGCGCAGCACACAAAAAAGCAACCCAGTTAACAACATACTGACTATAAAAATTACAAATATGGAGTTTTTATATATTTTATAACATATGATAGAGTTAAGCAACCTCACTTGACAAGTAGGCAACTATTTCCTGAATACAATCACGATTGAAACTGTGACATTGATTTCATACAACAGGTTAATAAACAGTTACAATTAAGTCACTTACATTTTAGATGCAATATTGACTGTTTTTGTTCTGTTTCAGCAGCAAAAATAGTTAAACAAAGATCACAGCAACTTGTTTTCTCATTACTGAATGATTCAGCATTTTGAAACGAATCGCTTGACTCAAAGATTCAATGGTCAATCCATAAACATCTGTCTCAATCATGAATGACTCAGTCATTGGAACGAATCATTTGAACGAATGAATCAATGACTCGCTCATTAAGATGGTCGCCTGGCGACACCTAATGGCGGTTTAGTGTTATGTTTAAAAGTATCATTCTTTCCAACGTGCACCATTATCAATGTCCGTGCGGACGTCCGTTTTTTTACTTTCACTTTTATATTAGCGATTTAAAAGCACCCACTCGTGTCACACGTCGATTAACCGGTGGGAAAATATCCTCAGACACATACCTAATAAATGTATATTTAAATACAATATTGGCCTACCTGGTAAAAAGTTTTATATACTATTTTGATGTCCTTTTGGACACAAGAGGGCAGTATAGCCCTATGTTTGCTTTTTTGTTGAACCAAATAGCACTAAATAGCCTGTTTTTAACTTTTTCATTCTTCTTGAATTGCAAAAACAGAATAAAATGGGTTTAGGTGTGATATTTGTATACTTTTATATAGAAATAAATGGTATATAATTACATTTTTAGAAGATTTTTAGTGTTTCCTTTTTGGACATTAATCCCTCGCCATAGCAAAACCGTTTGAGATATTTATTATCCATTCACAACTTAGCATATATAATGTAGTTTCATCATGTTGAAAAAGTTTGGTACGAATAAAATAAATAGTTTAAGAGGAGTGGCTAAAAATTCAGAGGCTGATTTTGCAAAAAAATTCACATTCAGACCAAAATATCTGACTTCCTGATGGCCAGAGCTATTGAATGTAAATTAGAAAGTTGTCCGGCTTGATGAGAACAATATAAAAACTATTTTTTCTTTACTGTAGTTAAAACTAACCCCCCCACTTTTGTCTAAAGCATGTTGAAAGTGACACACTTCCTGCTGCCAGTTGGTGGCGCTATAACTTTGACTCACAATAGCTACATCCATCTGATCGGCCTCTTACCACGAACACACTGCTGAAGTTTCATCAAGATCAGTTAATGTATGCAGAAGTTATTCCACTTCCGTGTTTCTCTTTTCTCGCCATAAATTCGATTCCTCGCCACAGCCAAACCGTTCGAGATATCAAAAATCCGTCCGCAATTTAGCATCCTCAAAGTCTTGACTACATGCACACCGAGTTTGAAGGGGACACGGTGAATTTTCTAGGAGGAGTATTTCACATTCCACAGCAAGCGTTTTCCAAACAACCCATAATAGCTGACTTCCTGTTGGGCTGGCGTAAAACTTGACGGGGGTAAAGTTGTTCGGCCCGATGAGATCTATATGTGTACCGAGTTTCATATTAATTCATGCGAGCGTGTTTGATATATGGATCAAGTTTTAGAACCCCGTTCAAGGGGGCGCTGTTGAGCCCCCCAGCCACGCCCGGGTACCAGCTTCAGCCCGGCCCTGATGGCCGTGGGTTTTGACCTGTGTGCAAAGTTTCAAGAGTTTTTGAGCACGTTAAGGACCCCAAAAGCCCCTGAAACCTTGATTAACAGTATAAAAGCAAGAGTCAAATCCCCCCCTCCCCTCACACACACACAGACACAGAGAGAGGGAGAGAAAATTCTTCAGAAAATCCACATTCAAACCAAAATATCTCTCTTCCTGTTGGTCGGAGATGGTTCATGTAAATTAGAAAGTTGTCCGTCTTGATGAGAACAATACACATACCAAGTTTTGTGATTCTAGGAAAAACTAAGCCCCCATTTTTGACTAAAGGTGGCGCTACTGAGCCATTCCACCACGCCCGTTTCTGAAACTTTGCACATGTCTACTGGCTAATAAATGTGATGTGTCTGTTGAGTTTCATGCAATTTCAAGTATGTTAAGAGTCTCAAAAGCATCAAAAAAGAATATTAAAGTTTGATGCGTTGCCACGGTAACAGTATCTAAGATATCAATAATCCTTTCACAGGTTTACATCTGCCGTGTGTCTACATTGTACACATAAAGTTTGAAGCAAATCGGGTAAAAATAAGACACTGATTTCAAAGCATTTTGAAAGTGACATATTCCTGCTGCCAGTTGGTGGCGCTATAACTTTGACTCACAATAGTCACATCCATGTGATCGGCCTCTTACCACGAACACACTGCTGAAGTTTCATCAAGATCAGTTAATGTATGCAGAAGTTATAACACACTTCCTGTTTCATTTTTTCGCCATAAATTTGTTTCCTCGCCACGGCCAAACCGTTCGAGATATCAAAAATCCGTCCGCAATTTAGCATCCTCAATGTCTTGACTTCATGCACACCGAGTTTGGAGGCGAATCGATGAATTCCCTAGGAGGAGTACATTAAATTCCACAGCATGCGTTTCCAAACAACGCTAAATAGCCAACTTCCTGTTTGGCTGGCGTAAAACTTAGAGCACGAAAGTTGTTCGGCCCGATGAGATCTATATGTGTACCGAGTTTCATATTATTACATGCAAGCGTGTTTGATTTATGGACACGTGTTCGGATCCCGTTCCAGGGGGCGCTGTCGAGCCCCCCTGCCACGCCCGGGTACCAGCTTCAGTCCGGACCTGATGGCCGCGGGTTCTGACGTGTGTGCAAAATTTCAAGAGTTTTCGAGCATGTTAAGAGCCCCAAAAGTGCCCGAAAGGTTGACAAAATAATAATAATAATAATAAATATAGCTGCGAGCAGCGATTGCGGGCCCAAGCCGGTGGCACCGCCACCCCGGTGCCTTTAGTTACCTAAAGGCACCGGGGATGGCGGTGCCACCGGCTTTGGCCCTCCATCGCTGCTCGCAGCTATATTTATATATATATATATATATATATATATATATATATATATATATATATATATATATATATATATACACACACACACACACACATATATATATTTTATTTTGCGATGTATATTTATATATTTTTTTTGCGATGTATTTGGATGCTAAACTATTCTTTATTATAGGCTTTGTACTTCACTCGTGTTCCAATATCGATGGAAAAAATCATCCTCTTCACGCGCGCAAAAATGTGCTTGGAAACATCACAGTGGAGCTCTGCTTACTGTGAATGGTACAGATTGTACTACTGACTATTTAAACAGAGCAGTGTAATTCGTTTATGTTAGGTTGACTATTTTTATTATTATATTGTATTAGGGCTATAATGAATGTCAAGATTGCAATTCTGGAATGTGTGTGTGACGCGGTTGCGGTTGAACAGTGGACACAAAAACATAAATAAAATGTTTTAGTTAATTCCTACATCCATAGGAATAAATTGAAAATGCTCGCTCTACTCCGCACCATTATCAATGTCTGTGCGGACGTCTGTATTTTACTAGTATATAGTATACTATAGTTAGCGATTTAAAAGCCCTCAGCGGTGTCACATGTCGATTAACCGGTGGGAAAATTTTTATCACAGTCACATCCCTAATATATTTATATATAAATACAATAGGCCTACCTGAAAGAGAATTTTACTTGCCCGACCAAAGTATAGCCTGATTAGAACGTCAATAACAAAAAAATAACTTATCAATTTATTAATAAGTTATTAATAACTTAATCACTAAAACGAGAGATTATTCTAATTTCATTACATTCATTTTAAGTTGCAATCAGCAGTTAATAATAAATGTATTACTGATCAATGGTAACAAGGTTGCACTGCTGAGGCTCATGCTGCTTCTCCAGGAGAATTGTAAATAAATGAGCGCAGCACACAAAAAAGCAACCCAGTTAACAACATACTGACTATAAAAATTACAAATATGGAGTTTTTATATATTTTATAACATATGATAGAGTTAAGCAACCTCACTTGACGAGTAGGCAACTATTTCCTGAATACAATCACAATTGAAACTGTGACATTGATTTCATACAACAGGTTAATAAACAGTTACAATTAAGTCACTTACATTTTAGATGCAATATTGACTGTTTTTGTTCTGTTTCAGCAGCAAAAATAGTTAAACAAAGATCACAGCAACTTGTTTTCTCATTACTGAATGATTCAGCATTTTGAAACGAATCGCTTGACTCAAAGATTCAATGGTCAATCCATAAACATCTGTCTCAATCATGAATGACTCAGTCATTGGAATGAATCGTTTGAACGAATGAATCAATGACTCGCTCATTAAGATGGTCGCCTGGCGACACCTAATGGCGGGTTAGTGTTATGTTTAAAAGTATCATTCTTTCCAACGTGCACCATTATCAATGTCCGTGCGGACGTCCGTTTTTTTACTTTCACTTTTATATTAGCGATTTAAAAGCACCCGCTCGTGTCACACGTCGCTTAACCGATGGGAAAATATCCTCACAGTCATATACCTAATAAATTTATATTTAAATACAATAGGCCTACCTAGTAAAACGTTTTATATACTATTTTGATATCCTTTTGGACACAAGAGGGCAGTATAGCCCTATGTTTGCTTTTTTGTTGAAACAAATAGCACTAAATAGCCTGTTTTTAACTTTTTCATACTTCTTGAATTGCAAAAACAGAATAAAATAGGTTTAGTTCTAATATTTGTATAATTTTATATAAAAATAAATGGTGTATAATTAAATTTTAAGAATATATGAGATGTTTTCTGATTCCTTTTTTGACATTATTTTAATCCCTCGCCATGTCAAAACCGTTTGAGATATTCAATATCCGTTCTCAATTTAGCATATTTAATGTATTTTCATCATGTTGAAAAAGTTTGGTGTGAATAAAAAAAAAAACACTTAGCAGGAGTGGGTAAAAAGCAGAGGCTGAATTTGCAAATAAATCCACATTCAAACCAAAATATCTGACTTCCTGTTGGTCCAAGCTAATGACTGCAAATTAGAAAGTTGTCCAGCTCGATGAGACCAATATACTTACTGATTTTTGTAATTGTGGGTAAACCTAACCCCCCCACTTTTGTCAAAAACATTTTGAAAGTGACACACTTCCTGCTGCCAGTTGGTGGCGCTATAACTTTGACTCACAATAGTTACATCCATCTGATCGGCCTCTTACCACGAACACACTGCTGAAGTTTCATCAAGATCAGTTAATGTATGCTGAAGTTATACCACTTCGTGTTTCTCTTTTCTCGCAATAAATGCATTTCCTCACCACGACCAAAGCGTTCGAGATATCAAAAATCCGTCCGCAATTTAGCATCCTCAATGTCTTGACTTCATGCACACCGAGTTTGGTGGCGATTTAATTAATTCTCTAGGAGAAGTGTTTCAAATTCCACAGCAAGCGTTCTCCAAACAACCCATAATTGCCGACTTCCTGTTGGGCTGGTGTAAAACTTAGAGCACGAAAGTTGTTCGGCCCGATGTGATCTATATGTGTACCGAGTTTCATATCATTACATGCAAGTGTGTTTGATTTATGGACAAGTGTTTGGATCCCGTTCCAGGGGGCGCTGTTGAGCCCCCCTGCCACGCCCGGGTACCAGCTTCAGCCCGGCCCTGATGGCCGCAGGTTCTGACCTGTGTGCAAAGTTTCAAGAGTTTTCGAGCACGTTAAGGGCCCCAAAAGCCCCTGAAACCTTGAAACACACTGAAATCAATTGGAAATTCCCTCCCACCCCTCACACACACAGAGACAGAGAGAGAGAGAGAGAGAAAATTCTCCAAAAAATCACATTCAAACCAAAATATCTGACTTCCTGTTGCTCTCAGCTAATAAGTGTGAATTAGAAAGTTGTCCGGTTTAATGAGAACAATATACATAGCGAGTTTAGTGACTCTATGTAAAACTAAGCCCCCATTTTTGACTAAAGGTGGCGCTACTGAGCCCCTCACCACGCCCGTTTCTGAAACTTTGCACATGTCTACTGGCTAATAAATGTGATGTGTCTGTCGAGTTTCATGCAATTTCAAGTATGTTAAGAGTCTCAAAAGCATCAAAAAAGAATATTAAAGTTTGATGCGTTGCCACGGCAACAGTATCTAAGATATCAATAAACCTTTCACAGGTCTACATCTGCCGTGTGTCCACATTATTCACATAAAGTTTGAAGCAAATCGGGTTAAAATAAGAGGGTGATTTCAAAGCATTTTGAAAGTGACACACTTCCTGCTGCCAGTTGGTGGCGCTATAACTTTGACTCACAATAGTCACATCAATGTGATCAGCCTCTGAGCAAGAACACTCTGCTGAAGTTTTATCAAGATCAGTCAATGTATGCAGAAGTTATAATACACTTCCTGTGTCCCATTATTCGCCATAAATTCGTTTCCTCGCCACAGCCAAACCGTTCGAGATATCAAAAATCCCCTGGCAATTTTTCATCCTCAATGTCTTGACTTCATGCACACCGAGTTTGGTGCTGACCGGGTGAATTCCCTAAGAGAAGTGTTTCAAATTCCTAAGCATGCATTTCCAAACAACCCTAAATAGTCGACTTCCTGTTGGGCTGGCGTAAAACTTAGAGCATGAAAGTTGTGCGGCCCGATGAGATCTATATGTGTTCCGAGTTTCATATTATTACATGCAAGCGTGTTTGATTTATGGACCAAGTTTTCGGACCCCGTTCCAGGGGGCGCTGTTGAGCCTCCCTGCCACGCCCGGGTACCAGCTTCAGCCCGGCCCTGATGGCCGCGGGTTCTGACTCGTGTGCAAAGTTTCAAGAGTTTTTGAGCATGTTAAGAGCCCCAAAAATGCCTGAATAGTCGTAAGAAAAATAATAATAATAATAAATATAGCTGCGAGCAGCGATTGCGGGCCCAAGCCGGTGGCACCGCCACCCCGGTGCCTTTAGTTACCTAAAGGCACCGGGGATGGCGGTGCCACCGGCTTTGGCCCTCCATCGCTGCTCGCAGCTATATTTATATATATATATATATATATATATATATATATACACACACACACACACACATATATATATTTTATTTTGCGATGTATATTTATATATTTTTTTTGCGATGTATTTGGATGCTAAACTATTCTTTATTATAGGCTTTGTACTTCACTCGTGTTCCAATATCGATGGAAAAAATCATCCTCTTCACGCGCGCAAAAATGTGCTTGGAAACATCACAGTGGAGCTCTGCTTACTGTGAATGGTACAGATTGTACTACTGACTATTTAAACAGAGCAGTGTAATTCGTTTATGTTAGGTTGACTATTTTTATTATTATATTGTATTAGGGCTATAATGAATGTCAAGATTGCAATTCTGGAATGTGTGTGTGACGCGGTTGCGGTTGAACAGTGGACACAAAAACATAAATAAAATGTTTTAGTTAATTCCTACATCCATAGGAATACATTGAAAATGCTCGCTCTACTCCGCACCATTATCAATGTCTGTGCGGACGTCTGTATTTTACTAGTATATAGTATACTATAGTTAGCGATTTAAAAGCGCTCAGCGGTGTCACATGTCGATTAACCGGTGGGAAAATTTTTAGCACAGTCACATCCCTAATATATTTATATATAAATACAATAGGCCTACCTGAAAGAGAATTTTACTTGCCCGACCAAAGTATAGCCTGATTAGAACGTCAATAACAAAAAAATAACTTATCAATTTATTAATAAGTTATTAATAACTTAATCACTAAAACGAGAGATTATTCTAATTTCATTACATTCATTTTAAGTTGCAATCAGCAGTTAATAATAAATGTATTACTGATCAATGGTAACAAGGTTGCACTGCTGAGGCTCATGCTGCTTCTCCAGGAGAATTGTAAATAAATGAGCGCAGCACACAAAAAAGCAACCCAGTTAACAACATACTGACTATAAAAATTACAAATATGGAGTTTTTATATATTTTATAACATATGATAGAGTTAAGCAACCTCACTTGACGAGTAGGCAACTATTTCCTGAATACAATCACAATTGAAACTGTGACATTGATTTCATACAACAGGTTAATAAACAGTTACAATTAAGTCACTTACATTTTAGATGCAATATTGACTGTTTTTGTTCTGTTTCAGCAGCAAAAATAGTTAAACAAAGATCACAGCAACTTGTTTTCTCATTACTGAATGATTCAGCATTTTGAAACGAATCGCTTGACTCAAAGATTCAATGGTCAATCCATAAACATCTGTCTCAATCATGAATGACTCAGTCATTGGAATGAATCGTTTCAACGAATGAATCAATGACTCGCTCATTAAGATGGTCGCCTGGCGACACCTAATGGCGGTTTAGTGTTATGTTTAAAAGTATCATTCTTTCCAACGTGCACCATTATCAATGTCCGTGCGGACGTCCGTTTTTTTACTTTCACTTTTATATTAGCGATTTAAAAGCACCCGCTCGTGTCACACGTCGCTTAACCGATGGGAAAATATCCTCACAGTCATATACCTAATAAATTTATATTTAAATACAATAGGCCTACCTAGTAAAACGTTTTATATACTATTTTGATATCCTTTTGGACACAAGAGGGCAGTATAGCCCTATGTTTGCTTTTTTGTTGAAACAAATAGCACTAAATAGCCTGTTTTTAACTTTTTCATACTTCTTGAATTGCAAAAACAGAATAAAATAGGTTTAGTTCTAATATTTGTATAATTTTATATAAAAATAAATGGTGTATAATTAAATTTTAAGAATATATGAGATGTTTTCTGATTCCTTTTTTGACATTATTTTAATCCCTCGCCATGTCAAAACCGTTTGAGATATTCAATATCCGTTCTCAATTTAGCATATTTAATGTATTTTCATCATGTTGAAAAAGTTTGGTGTGAATAAAAAAAAAAACACTTAGCAGGAGTGGGTAAAAAGCAGAGGCTGAATTTGCAAATAAATCCACATTCAAACCAAAATATCTGACTTCCTGTTGGTCCAAGCTAATGACTGCAAATTAGAAAGTTGTCCAGCTCGATGAGACCAATATACTTACTGATTTTTGTAATTGTGGGTAAACCTAACCCCCCCACTTTTGTCAAAAACATTTTGAAAGTGACACACTTCCTGCTGCCAGTTGGTGGCGCTATAACTTTGACTCACAATAGTTACATCCATCTGATCGGCCTCTTACCACGAACACACTGCTGAAGTTTCATCAAGATCAGTTAATGTATGCTAAAGTTATACCACTTCGTGTTTCTCTTTTCTCGCAATAAATGCATTTCCTCACCACGACCAAAGCGTTCGAGATATCAAAAATCCGTCCGCAATTTAGCATCCTCAATGTCTTGACTTCATGCACACCGAGTTTGGTGGCGATTTAATTAATTCTCTAGGAGAAGTGTTTCAAATTCCACAGCAAGCGTTCTCCAAACAACCCATAATTGCCGACTTCCTGTTGGGCTGGTGTAAAACTTAGAGCACGAAAGTTGTTCGGCCCGATGTGATCTATATGTGTACCGAGTTTCATATCATTACATGCAAGTGTGTTTGATTTATGGACAAGTGTTTGGATCCCGTTCCAGGGGGCGCTGTTGAGCCCCCCTGCCACGCCCGGGTACCAGCTTCAGCCCGGCCCTGATGGCCGCAGGTTCTGACCTGTGTGCAAAGTTTCAAGAGTTTTCGAGCACGTTAAGGGCCCCAAAAGCCCCTGAAACCTTGAAACACACTGAAATCAATTGGAAATTCCCTCCCACCCCTCACACACACAGAGACAGAGAGAGAGAGAGAGAGAAAATTCTCCAAAAAATCACATTCAAACCAAAATATCTGACTTCCTGTTGCTCTCAGCTAATAAGTGTGAATTAGAAAGTTGTCCGGTTTAATGAGAACAATATACATAGCGAGTTTAGTGACTCTATGTAAAACTAAGCCCCCATTTTTGACTAAAGGTGGCGCTACTGAGCCCCTCACCACGCCCGTTTCTGAAACTTTGCACATGTCTACTGGCTAATAAATGTGATGTGTCTGTCGAGTTTCATGCAATTTCAAGTATGTTAAGAGTCTCAAAAGCATCAAAAAAGAATATTAAAGTTTGATGCGTTGCCACGGCAACAGTATCTAAGATATCAATAAACCTTTCACAGGTCTACATCTGCCGTGTGTCCACATTATTCACATAAAGTTTGAAGCAAATCGGGTTAAAATAAGAGGGTGATTTCAAAGCATTTTGAAAGTGACACACTTCCTGCTGCCAGTTGGTGGCGCTATAACTTTGACTCACAATAGTCACATCAATGTGATCAGCCTCTGAGCAAGAACACTCTGCTGAAGTTTTATCAAGATCAGTCAATGTATGCAGAAGTTATAATACACTTCCTGTGTCCCATTATTCGCCATAAATTCGTTTCCTCGCCACAGCCAAACCGTTCGAGATATCAAAAATCCCCTGGCAATTTTTCATCCTCAATGTCTTGACTTCATGCACACCGAGTTTGGTGCTGACCGGGTGAATTCCCTAAGAGAAGTGTTTCAAATTCCTAAGCATGCGTTTCCAAACAACCCTAAATAGTCGACTTCCTGTTGGGCTGGCGTAAAACTTAGAGCATGAAAGTTGTGCGGCCCGATGAGATCTATATGTGTTCCGAGTTTCATATTATTACATGCAAGCGTGTTTGATTTATGGACCAAGTTTTCGGACCCCGTTCCAGGGGGCGCTGTTGAGCCTCCCTGCCACGCCCGGGTACCAGCTTCAGCCCGGCCCTGATGGCCGCGGGTTCTGACTCGTGTGCAAAGTTTCAAGAGTTTTTGAGCATGTTAAGAGCCCCAAAAATGCCTGAATAGTCGTAAGAAAAATAATAATAATAATAATAATAATAATAATCCTACCGAAAACAATAGGGCCTTCGCCCTTTCAGGGCTTGGGCCCTAATAATAATAATAAATAATCCTACCGGAAACAATAGGGCCTTCGCCCTTTCAGGGCTTGGGCCCTAATAATCCTACCGGAAACAATAGGGCCTTCGCCCCTTCAGGGCTTGGGCCCTAATAATCCTACCGGAAACAATAGGGCCTTCGCCCTTTCAGGGCTTGGGCCCTAATAATCCTACCGAAAACAATAGGGCCTTCGCCCTTTCAGGGCTTGGGCCCTAATAAATAATCCTACCGGAAACAATAGGGCCTTCGCCCTTTCAGGGCTTGGGCCCTAATAATCCTAACGAAAACAATAGGGCCTTCGCCCCTTCAGGGCTTGGGCCCTAATAATCCTACCGAAAACAATAGGGCCTTCGCCCTTTCAGGGCTTGGGCCCTAATAAAAAAAAAAAAAGTAATTATCCCATCACAAACACGTCTCTCAAATCAGTAAACTGGCTGTGTCTATAGTATTATAGACTACACAACATTATCTTCATTTTAAATAAGGAACTCTTGTAGATTTCAATCTAATCTCGACTCTTCCTGATGAAGTCAGTGAACATGCGTATAGGCATGAGACCTCCAACACTATATACTGGCCAGTGTTTCTGTTTCATTGTCCAGCCGTTGTTTATGTGCTACTGTTTGGGGTCGATAAGATTACGCAGCACAACTGGTTTCATCATTGATGATAATCAAAAGTTTCTTGAGCATCAAATCCTCATATTAGAGTGATTCCTGAAGGATCATGTGACTCTGAAGACTGGAGTAATGATCCTGAACATTCAGCTTTGATCACAGGAATAAATTACACTTTACTTTGTTTAATAGTTTGGTTGCAGTTCGGTCTCTTCTGCTCACCAAAGCTGCTATTATTTGGTCAACAATACACTAAAACCAGTCAAACATTATTTCAGTGTAAATCAGCTGTTTTCTATGTGAATATACAGTAAAGTGTAATTTATTAAATTTATTAAAGTGTATGCTTAACCTCTCTATCATTAACAGTTTTTTTTTTTGTAATTCAAGTTTTTATTCTTTTCATCCAGTACATGACAACACATGTATCAATACTGCTTGCAAGGCCAGAATATTACAGTGGTTGGACTTAACAGACGTAGATGTATTAACAAATGGTCAGAGAAAGTAAATAAATGAAAATTACATTGATAATAATAATAATGAAAAAATAAATAAAAAAATAAATAGATAAAAAAAAAATATATATATATATATATATATATATATATTGTTTCACATGTAAAGACAGCGTCACAAAGGACCAAAAATCTTCCCAAACAGGAATATCCACCGGGACCCCTGCTTTGTTCTTATTATGTAGTTTGCAAAGCAAACGTTCATATGAAGCTGTCTTGGTCATTATGTTGACCCATTCTTTTAACTCTGGGGTTTCTGGAGTTTTCCAGTGTTTCAGGATGACTCAGAGACCCCCACCATAATTACTGCAAACTCTCCCTTTGAAGTATTTGGCATCTGTTCCCTGTCTCCTAATAGACACAACCTTGGTAATAACGGTATTGTTGCTCCAAGCCATTTGCTCAAAATATTTAAGGTTTGTTGCCATAAAGGTTGAATAATTGGACATTCCCAGATACAATGAATAAAAGTACCTCTATCCTTTTGACATTTCCAACAAACATCATTATTTGTCAGACCCATTCTATTGAGTCTAAGAGGTGTCAAATAAAACCTATGTATGATTTTATACTGTGTAAATTGTCCTCTAGCCTCTCTTACATATTTGCCTGTGTTTGACAAAATTCTTTTCCACTCTTTGACCCCAATTACAATCCCAATGTCCTTTTCCCATATCGTCTTTAAATTAGTGCAGACATTGCTGAGCACCTGGTTGGTTGTCCTGTAAAATGCGGAGGCTTTTTGTTGGGGATGAGGAAGTGTTAGGAAGTCCAAGATATGGTTTCCGTCTGTGTGCTGAATTTTCGTGGAAACACAATTCCTAATTTGAAGATATTTTCAGAGGTGATCTTTTCCCTTTAAATTATACTTCTGTACAAGATTATTATAAGACATAAATACACCCTTTTCAAACAAGTCTGACACAGTACACAAGCCGTTCATATGCCATTACTTCCAATATATGGGTGATTTCCCAATACAAATAGTATAATTATACCATAGGGAAGAGTATGGTTGTTTACATTGTGATAATTTATGCATCTTGTGAATCTTTGCCCAAACCTCTCTTGAGTGCTTCATGATAGGATTTGTAGTTGTGTCTAAACACTGAGACAAGTGCTCGATAGGGCTGTATGGCCGTGACAAGGTTTTCTCAATAGTAACCCAGTCTAATTGAGCATTATTGTTCCAATGCTTGGCCAATTTGGCCATTTCAAAAGATATCTGATAGAGCCGAGGATCTGGTGATCCCAACCCCAATCACGGGATGCAGATAATTTGTTAAACTTTATCCTAGGCCTTTTCCCATTCCATAGAAAACGTTTAACCATTATATCATATTGGTTAAAGATCAACTGTGGTATTGAAAGCGGCAGCATCATCAGTACCATCTTAATTATATTTACTTTTCCCCATAAAGTTAGCTGAATTTTTCCCCATTTATCTAAGTTATTTTTTATGTTTTGTAGAAGTGGTGCCAGATTTAGGGTGGGAATCTCTTCCAATTCCCTACATGTCTTTATACCCAAATATTTTATTCCTCTTGGGATCCATCTAAAGCCAAATTTAGCTACCATATTTGCGTTGCATATTCCAAAAGATGGAGAAACTTTACCATTGGTGATCACGCATGCCTTAGGTGTCTTATATAATGTTTGAATCCACTTTATGAAGCAGGGCCCAAACCCAAAATTGGACAAAGTTGTAAATAGAAATTCCCATTGAACCCGATCGAACGCCTTCTCTGCGTCAAGTGAGAGGGCAACAATTGGGTCGGCCTTTTCTCTGTTGAACCAAATTAGATGGAGTAACCTTCTCATGTTATCCGTTGATGACCTGTTCATCATAAATCCAACTTGATCAGGGTTTATAATGTTGGATAATACCTTTTCTAAACGTAACGCAAGAATTTTGCTCAAGATCTTGCAGTCTACATTAATCAAACTTATTGGATGAAAATTTGAGGGTTCAGTTGGATCCCTATCTTTCTTAGGAATCACTGATATTAGAGCATCGTTAAAAGAAGAGGGAAGAAATCCAGAAGCATATGCCTCATTATATACTTCTGTTAAGGTGGGTGCAAGTAAGTCTATATACTGTTTATAATATTCAACCGGGAGCCCATCTAACCCTGCTGACTTTCCACTCCTCATAATAGATACAGCTTTTTTGACTTCATGTTCTGTTATTGGGCCTTCTAGCATATTCATCTCCTCTGAGGACAGTTTAGGCATTTTGAGTTTGGAGAAAAAACTATTAAATACTTCTTGTTTAGGACTAATATCAGCTGTAATTAAATCTTTGTAAAACTTCTGTAAAACATCATTTATCTCCTTAGTTGACGTTACTACTCTGTTTCCTTCCTTAATAGCTGATATCAAATTACATGTATTTGTTTGCTTCAGCTGTCTAGCGAGCAATTTACCAGTTTTCTCCCCTTCCTCATAAAAAGTCGTTCCCAATCTGAATAAGGCATATTCCACCTTTTTATTATAAATTTCCTGGAGTTCAAATTTGAGTTTACAAATATCTTGATATAATTGATTTGAGAAACATTGGGATAATTGTTTTTCATGATTCTTAATTTTGTTGTCTAATTCCTGTATTCTGTTCCGATCCTCCCTTTTCCTTTTAGGAGCATAACCTATTATCTTCCCTCTAACATATGCCTTAGATGCTTCCCATTCAGTTGCTCTTCTATCAGTACAACCAGTATTAATTTCGAAGAAAGACTGTAAATCTTCTTTTAATGATGAACTAAAGGCCTCATGAGACAACAGTGAGGTGTTTAATCTCCATCTGCCATTTCGCTCTCTGTCATAATTAATATCAATGCCTATCGTCACGGCAGCATGATCTGATAAGGCAATAGCATTTATTTTACAGTGTGTTACATGCTTTGTCATTGTATTTGAGATCAAGAACATATCAATTCTGGAGTGGGATTTATGTCAATGTGAATAAAAGGTGTATTCCCTCTCGCGTGGATTCACAAGACGCCAAATATCCACTAATCCATTATCCTCGCTCATCATATGAATTGCTGTTCTGTCTTTAGGATATGTTTGGTCACTACATTTACTTTTATCTATAAAAGCGTCCCACGCTTGGTTAAAATCTCCAGCTAGTATTATTTGGCCATCCATTTCCCCTAAATTCTTATTTAATTCATAGACAAATGAGGATCCCCTATATTTGGAGCATAGATGTTACATAACACCACAGCAGTACCATTTATCATGGCCTGTATACACACCATTCTCCCTTCACCATCCCTAACCTCACCAGTCAGAACAAAATGTAGCTTCTTATTCACTAGTATGGCGACCCCATTCCGCTTACTGGAAAAGGAGCTATGAAATACATGTCCCACCCACCCATACTTCAGTTTTAGAGCCTCCTCCCCTTTAAAGTGTGTTTCCTGAATAAATGCAATATCCACTTTATTATGTTTCAAATATGTCATAACTTTGCCTCTTTCTATAGGACTCCCACAGCCTTTTATGTTCCAAGACACACATATTATATGATTCCCCACCATAATGCACTATGAAGTATCGACATCAGGAGAAAGGGTAAAGTAAAATAAAATAAAATTAATTCCAACCACAAAGGAACCCACTGTTGTATATTTATAGACCTTCCTGCCTAGCAAATACGATGATACATTTTTAGTAGTAAACTTTGTCATGACCGCACCTTTTTTCATGAAAAATTTGAAAAAAACATAACGAACACCATTAAGTAACTTACAATGCTCCCTTAAAACAGAACCTGGGAGCTCTGACCAGTCCCTGGTCTCTAAACCAAAGCCTGAAAAAAAAAAAAAAAAAAAAAATGGTTGCAAATATAACACGCAACAACGAAAAATAACTCCTATTGGTCCGTGGGCTACCCCCCATGCAGCTCATAATGCCACTGTCCAGCTGCAGCTGCACGCTGCTCGGGCAGCATACCATAAAGCTCAAAACCCACTCGTGTTGAATTTCCACCCATGGTTGACTTTTATATAATCCTCATCGTCCAAACGTATCACTGTCTTATAAGGGCATACAGCGTTCCTGTTTATGACCCATCATTGCGTAAGGTGCTGATGAAACGCTCCGCTTCCTCCATGCTGGTGAAACTACGGTTTCTACCTTTCCAAGTAAATCTCAAGGTAGCAGGGAAAGCAAGCGTGTATCTCACGTTTAGCTGTTGAAGCGATTTCTTGGCAGGCAAAAAGGTCTTTCTTTTTTCAGCCAGCTCCTTCGTCATGTCGGGAAACACGGATAACTTAAAGGGATAGTTCACTTTGAAATTAATTTTTGATATGTTTTAGCTTACCTCAAGGGCATCCAAGATGTAGGTGTCTTTGTTTCCGCAGTAGTTTCAATTTTGATATTTTTAGGTCAAACCGTTCTTGTCTGTCAGTCATATAATGCATGTCGATGGTCACTGGCTCAAAACACAAGCACAGAGTCCAAATTAAAACAATTCCCCATCGTCCAAATGAAACAATTCCCCATCATAAGTACACATTGATGGCCTAAGACACGAAACGAGCGGTTTGTGTGAGAAAACGAACAGTATTTATATCGTTGTTATCTCTTGAAAACAGCACACGTCCAAATGATCTGACGGCGCGGGCGGGTATAGATATATACATAGATGTCGCCTTGGCTACTGCAGTTCATTGGAACGAAACCGTAGCCAAGCGACATCTAGTGTATATATCTATGCGGGTATAGATGTATACACTAGATGTCGCCTTCGCTACTTCAGTTCATTGGAACAAAACCGTAGCCAAGGCGACGTCTATGTATATATCTATACCCTTACCCGCCCGCGCCGTCAGATCATTTGGACGTGTGCTGTGTTCAAGAGATAACAACGATATAAATACTGTTCGTTTTCTCACACAAACCGCTCGTTTCGTGTCTTAGGCCATCAATGTGTACTTATGATGGGGAATTGTTTCATTTGGACGATGGGGAATTGTTTTAATTTGGACTCTGTGCTTGTGTTTTGAGCCAGTGACCATAGACCTGCATTATATGACTGACAGACAAGAACGGTTTGACCTAAAAATATCAAAATTGAAACTACTGCGGAAACAAAGACACCTACATCTTGGATGCCCTTGAGGTAAGCTAAAACATATCAAAAATTAATTTCAAAGTGAACTATCCCTTTAACATCCTCCCACTCGATTCCCCGGTGCTCCCGCGCTGACTGCCTCAAAAACCTGATCAGCACCGGTCTCGGCGGTTGATCCTCACTCGGCATGGGAGCCAGTATTCGATGGGCTCTCTCAATTTCGAATTCGCCCTCCATGTCGATCCCCAGGCCTTCACTCAAAACTTTCTTCACACATCTCTCCAAGGTGCCGTTCGTTCCATACTTCTCTTTCAGCCCCACAAGTCTTACATTATTCCTCTTACTATGGTTTTCAAGCATTTGAACACGATCCCACAAAACGTTTATCTTCTTTTCTTTAGCATCTTTATCTGTCGCCAACCTCTCTGTCACATCCTCGTAAACGGTAGTAACCAGACCGAATAAGAACGAAACTTTCGGTGCCTGACGTTTTTTTACCGCCCCCTATAAAACATCTCGCGGCACGAATGATCCAATAATAAAACATCTCCAGTTAACCAGCAAAGCATTCATTTAGTTCGTTTGTTAAATAAGAGACGATCTAGTGCTGAAATGTGTTTTTTTAAATCAAGTGATCAAAGTGCTCGTTGCCGCTGCGATCAGTGGCGCGGATACAGTGTTTTCTCGTGGCTCGCGCACACCGCACTTTTCTTCACTCGGACGCGCGCTTCAATACGTTGCGGAGATCGATCTATTTATGAGGCGCCGTCTATATGATTATGTGCGCGGAGAGTTTGTGTATGTGCGCGGAGAGTTTGTGTGTGTGTGTGTGTGTGTGTGCTCGCGTCTCAGATGAGTATGTGCGCGGAGAGTTCCGCGCGTCTAGTGTGTTGAGTTTATAGAGTTTGCGTGTGTGTGCGTGAGCGACTTTAGAAGTTGTGCATTTCATATGTATTAGTTTGAGCATTCAGCAGTATACATGTATGTGTGACTACCAGGGACGGACTGGGGCTAAAAAACAGCCCTGGACTTTCTCCCAAATAGGCCCATCATCCGGCCATTCGCCTCTAGCCGTGTGGGACAGACACTAGCCAGGATGTCCTGATACTATGCCACAATACTGTAGCCTATCAGACAAGGTATTCACAGCAAGTAACATCTCAAAACCAATAATCATTATTGGGGTTGTGTTTATTAATGAAGCCTCAGCCTTCAAATAAAAGCAAAAAATGTACAATGCCATAAAAAACAAATAACGAAATGTCACTAAACCCCAAATTACACAAACTTGTAATTATAAAACATATAGTTAGGCTACTATATACCAGGGGTCCCCAACCTTTTTGTGTGCGAATGGCTACCTCAAGGGATAAAATAATCTAAAAGGAATTTTTATTTGTTATACTCCAATATTTATTATACATAACATGGTGAAGCTTTTTTACTTTTCACCATCATATGGGAAATAATAAAATATCTTGATATTCTGGTTCAGACTTAAAAGCGTTTAAAAAAAAATTCTGAAAATGTATTGATTTTTTTGTTAATTTTCTATAAACCTGTTGTACGTGTTATCCAAAACAGTAGCCCAAACATTTAGTAAATATAAATGAAAAAAAATAAATAAATAAAAATAAACTGCCATAACTTCTAAACAAAAACATTACTGCATTACATTTAATACATTTATACATGACTGTATTAATATAATAGCATTTTTAATATGAATACAGGCACATTTCTGCCAAAAAAGTTTGTTTTACTAAAGTTAATTCATAGGTTTTGGTGTGAAATGTCTTCTAGCTGGTTTGTTCTCGGAACAATGTTTCGCCTGTTTTTTTTTTTTTTTTTGCGTCAATATGTTGAGAATATCAGCGCCGTTTAATCTGGCTTTTTACAAGCTTAAATCACATAGTCATTTGTGGTTTATAATAGAGATAGAGAATTCTGCGCTTACCGGTAATTGAAATGCTTCTCAGTGGATCGCGCAGCTCTGTGTAATAATGTTCGCGTGATCGAGATCAGCCCGCACAGCTGCTTTGTCCGCGATCGCTGTTTTTTGGGCCGAGCTGATAATGCGCTGCTCAGATCAAATAAGTTTTGTTCCGCTTTTTGAGCGTTTGCCATTTGATGTTTCTCATACGCAACGCAAATGACAGCGTACAATCAAAGAGAGTTGGGTAATTTTGTAGAGGCAAAAGTTCAAATTGAAACGTTTAGTTGAAAAGGTCGCAAAATTATGCCATTTATTCGAAGTCTGGAACCCCGACGGCAAGTTAGGGCTATTTATAGAATGTGTTTAGCGGGCAACTCACAGGCACCACGTTGGAGACCACAGCTATTCAAATATAATGTAGCCTAAGCAAATTTAAAAGTGCAGCCTTATAAAACTAACTTTCTGTCAGTGGCTATAGGCCGACTCTTCTACCTCAGTTGTTGTTTTTTACACGTAATAAGTGATCATATTAGTGCCCCTGCTGTTGGCTGTTAATAGGCCTACTGCTTTATAAGACTTTTTTTTTTTTTTTTGTGCCGACGGCCCTCGGTTGGACGGCCGTTCTGGACTTTTCCAGAACGCACAGATTGTCAATCCGTCCCTGGTGACTACCTAGTATACGTGTATGCAAGGGTTTCATATGTGCGTGAATGAAGTTTGATTTAAGCCCTAGACGGCGCCTCATATCTATTCGTTCTGGTAAAATCTCAAAATATAATGGACACAAAGTGTCCCTGCTTGATATACAACCACTGATGAGCATAATCGGTTTAAAAAAATAAATAAATAAATAAAAAACTACAAATGCGGATTAGAACCCAAAACCTCTGACACGCTTGACTAAAGTTCAAGTTCAGCTGCCAGTGTTCCTCTTCGGGTAAGTCTAGCATTTTAATGCCAACTGCAAATCTTGCATATCAAGTATGAAGTATATCAATATCAAGTATATTTATATGAGGCTATACTGTGTGTGTTAAATATTTCTGCTCAGTGTCAGATATTTCTCTGTTCTGTAAAAGTCTTAATATGAGAAGACAAATTTTTTTGTTTTGTGCTACATCAGTAGCCTTTTAAAGGGCACAATTTTTCATTTAATCAGAAAATCTTTTTCAGAAAATCACACACACACACACACACACACACACACACACACACAGGTATTATTTTTTTTGATAAAGTGTGTGCAGTTTAGTTTTCTTAAGTACCGTTTCAAGAACCGTTTAAGCACCGGAACCGTTTGAAAAATACCGAGTAGGTACTGGTATCGGATAAAACCTAACCAATACCCAACCCTATCTATTTGTGAGATACGGCCCTCCGTCTCCTCCATTCGAACTTGCAGCCCGTTCACGGTATCTTTTAGCTCCGTCACCGTCTCTTTAATGGCGATTGTGTCTGCTGCCACTGCCTGAAGGGTCTTACTCATTTTAGTAACTTCAGCAAAAACTTTCTCTAGGCTCACTTTAGCGTCAGTCTGCTTTTTGGGCGAACTCGAAGCTGCCTTAGTGTCCGTTAAAGGTGGGGTCTGCCTGGTCGCCATTCGGTTTGCTTCTTTGAAATATTTGGATGTTGTAGTCATCGTGATACAATCAAAAACGTGATTAAGTTCTTAGCATCTGGATCATAAACGTTTTCAAAGTATTTTTTTAACACAATGTCAACTACTTCGTCATAAATTATCTGATTATTACCGAGTGGGTAGGAGCTTATCTAGATAGCCGCCATCTCGCTTGAGGTACACACGTGACTCCACCTCTCTATCATTAACAGTTTTTAAGATAATTACACATATGTAAAAGTATGCAATTTTGGGTGGTACCGCCCAATCAGTCCCCATAACATTTCTATTCATATCCCATTGAAATGTGCAATCTCAAGAGCTTAAAACAGCTAACTGAGCTAGCGATGACTCTCCTCTTCCTGATTCGCGTCAGCTATGACATCGGCGTGATATGATTAGTTTCTAAAGCTGTCAATCATCTCACGTGAACCAACCAGACCATAAGGCTGTTCTAATGCAATGACGCTGTCTGTGTAAAGTTCCTCATTCTGAGCTACAAACACAACTAAACACATCTCTTCATCTGATTCAAGAATCTAATAAATGCAGGATTCAAATATATCTGGTTTGTGTGTGTGATTTCTGTCCGATTTTGATTATTTTATAGGATAAATATTTCATAGGTTTGCGGCCTAGCTATATTGGCTGCCTGCTGTGAGTGTGTTTGCTTCGGTGCTGTAAGCTCCGTCTTAGCCTCGTATTTCCTTGTTTTGAACCATCATTTACTACAATTTCTAGTTGTCTATACTACTACTAAATACAGCTTACCAATGTTCCCTCTAATTTTTTTCACCACTGAGCAAATTTTTTTTTTTTTGAGCGCACATTTCAGTACTGTGAGCAATTTGCAACCACACTACCTGCCGAAAATGACCACGAGCCTGCGTTAGCCATAGGGGATTCAAAGAGATGACAGCAAATGCATCAATATGTCTACAAGGTTGATATTTATTCAATATCATTTATAATGGTTGGACTTTGGGAACATTTTAATGATGGTGTTTTACCAGTCAGTTTAGCTGAACTTAAAGGATCTTTGGTTGATAACGTTTCAATAAGGTTTAGAGAGGTTATTATGACTGATAATGATATGAAAATGACATTTGTCTATATATAAAAAAAATAAAAGTATCCAAGATTTTTAGTCATTTCTCAGCAGGTACAACATGTAAGTGGAACTTCATTGAAAGAAAAATGCTAATGCAGTGCTTAACAATAATTATAGGCCTATTAAATTGACATGGTGTAATTTTTCCTAAAGGTAGCCTATATAAACAATTTAATAACAGTGCAACAAACTAGTGCAACAAACTAGGTTACAAAACATGTCATTTGAATTTTTTTGAGGATGATAGGCCTATCTGGCTATGTGGCTCATCTTGTCTGCAGGCCTATGGAAGACATCTCTCCAAAGAACAGCATCTGAAAAACAGGTTAACCAAAAGAGAAACATCATTTATCTTCAAAACACAAAAGCATTATTACATTAAACAACTGCAAATATATTAAAACATAATTAACCTACATGATTCAATGACTAAACAACATATGTCAAAATGTTGTTGCAGTAATCAAGATATCTTTGATCTATATTAGGCCTAATATGTCTAATTGAAAATATTGGAAATAAATTTTTACCTCAAATCTTCTCTCGCCTGTCTTTGTCCCCTTTCCAGTGGTTGTAGACCTTGTCAAGGTCTATAGGACCCTCTTTTTGCCTTGATTTAATTCTCATCAGTTGGTCTAAATGGAAAACTTCAAGTTAAACCGCGTTCACAGTCGGCGCTGGATGCTTGGAATGTGCCACAAATGTCAAGAAGTTGTACGAGATCTGGAAAATGCTCACTTTTCAGCGACCAGGTTACAATCTCAGAAAACGATCTGAGCAGTCCGATTTTCCTTTTTTCATTAACCACGAACTTGAATTCGTTGTATTGTTGACAAATGCGCCCCGGGACCGCATCGTCTGCTTCCTCCAGAAGCGATTCGAACTTCTTCGCCAGACTGGTCACGTCATTCAGCCCATGATCAAATTCACCAACTGCATTATCCAACGTGTCCGGCTCAAAGGCAGCCCACTCTTTGAGCTCATTTTCAGGGAAGTGGGCATCCAAATGCTCACAAACTTTACGGACAAACAGAATAATGTCCCTTGTGTTCACTGCACTCTCACTTTCCAAAACTGTGAGCGCTCGTTTGCCCCAGTGAACGCGCTCTCCTAAATATTGCGCACGTAGTTTCTGTATTTTCGCTCTGGCAATGCAGTGCCCATCCATGACCGTAAGGTTACTGCGCTGTAAGCAGGTGCACAGCTGAGCGAGTTCCTCAAGCACTTCTGCTAGCACAGTGATTGCAAATTTGTACTTGGTGTCGGTCAGTTTTCTATGACAGTATTTCGCAATGGGGTCAGAGTCCGCTTCTTTGGCGCAGTATTCGGTCAACGCGCTGAAATTTCGCAAAAAAGCGTGCACAGCTTGGTAGCGTGACAGCCAACGCACTTCATTCAAAGGTCTTAAAGACAGCGAATCCACTTCCAAAACCTCTGCCATCTCTGTGAATTTGGCTTTCTTCACAGATGATCTGCAAAACATGGAGTATACTGTCCGGAGTAGCGTTTCTACCTCTTTCATTATAGGGACATCTTTCCATGCGTCGTCAATTCCTAAGTCCTCCCTATGGGCCACGCAGTGTTGCTCAGTCAGGTGCGGTACCTGACGCTTCAGTAAAGCAGCCACTCCTTTATGTCTGCCTAACATGACAGAAGCACCATCTGAAGTAAACATGACCATTTTGTTCATGTCTAGCGCATGGTCTGCGTAGAACTTGATAATGGCATCAAGGATGTTTTTGTAACTGAAATCAGTTTGCTCCCGAAATGTAATGTAAAGCACAAGCATCTTATGCACTGAGATATCGGTACTTTCATCCACAATTAGTGTGTGGACACGAGCATTTCTTATGCTGCCTATCATCTCAGTCTGCACAACTGAGTTGATACATTCCACAAATTCAAAAGCATAATTTTTGCTTCTCCAACTCTGAGGTAGGTCGACGTATTTTGCCATATGATCGTGTATATCCTGAACTGATAACATGGACATGTTGGTGTTAATTGCTAGCATCACGTTATCAATCAATATTTTTATTTGTTCAGGGTCGGATCGTCCTCTCTGAATTCGTCTTTCTCGGGATTCATTAGTTTCACTTACCCTGTAACTACACAGAACAAGGGGGTAACAAGCTCCACTTTAATTTACAGCCCGCAGGAGTTTCACTTACCCTGTAACTACACAGAACAAGGGGGTAACAAGCTCCACTTTAATTTACAGCCCGCAGGAGTTACACTTACCCTGTAACTACACAGAACAAGGGGGTAACAAGCGCCACTTTAATTTACAGCCTGCAGGAGTTACACTTACCCTGTAACTACACAGAACAAGGGGGTAACAAGCTCCACTTTAATTTACAGCCCGCAGGAGTTACACTTACCCTGTAACTACACAGAACAAGGGGGTAACAAGCGCCACTTTAATTTACAGCCCGCAGGAGTTACACTTACCCTGTAACTACACAGAACACGGGGGTAACAAGCACCACTTTAATTTACAGCCCGCAGGAGTTACACTTACCCTGTAACTACACAGAACAAGGGGGTAACAAGCTCCACTTTAATTTACAGCCCCCAGGAGTTACACTTACCCTGTAACTACACAGAACAAGGGGGTAACAAGCTCCACTTTAATTTACAGCCCGCAGGAGTTACACTTACCCTGTAACTACACAGAACAAGGGGGTAACAAGCGCCACTTTAATTTACAGCCCGCAGGAGTTACACTTACCCTGTAACTACACAGAACACGGGGGTAACAAGCTCCACTTTAATTTACAGCCCGCAGGAGTTACACTTACCCTGTAACTACACAGAACAAGGGGGTAACAAGCACCACTTTAATTTACAGCCCGCAGGAGTTACACTTACCCTGTAACTACACAGAACAAGGGGATAACAAGCTCCACTTTAATTTACAGCCCGCAGGAGTTACACTTACCCTGTAACTACACAGAAAAAGGGGGTAACAAACACTACTTACTATGTAACAATACGAAACAACACTATTTGCACAGTAATTACAGAGAAAGGTACTCTTATTAAAAAAAACAAAAAAAAACAAAATTTAATTACACAGTATATTTGCCCTGACATTTAAGTGTCATTGCAATACAATGTGATAAGGTAAGTAGTAGTACTAAGTACTACATGGTACGTTTTAAATTAAAAACATAGCAAAAACTATTTTTTTTGGCTTAACGTTAAGTAGTTTAGTAAGAAAAGCCAATAAATAGCATTGCCAAAAAGTTTAATTTACAACCCACAGATGTCAAAATTACCCTGTAACTACATTGCACAAGAACATATTTTGCCAGAAATGTGATAAAAACTTTTATATACAACAGACGTACAATTTTTGCCTGGAATATATTAACAGAATAGGTACCTGTTAGTTTTAAAATAATTACATTATAAATAATTTGCTTGTATATCTGGTTGTACACCTTTATTACCCAAAACTTAACATATTGTTCCCTTATACCTACACGGAAGTACACTATAATTACAGAAACGTACACCGTAATTTCGGTTTACTTACGAAGTTCTTTGCAGGTTGTATATCTGCTTGTTACCCCTTTATTACCCAAAACTTAACATATTGTTCCCTTATACCTACACGGAAGTACACTATAATTACAGAAACGTACACCGTAGTTTCGGTTTACTTACGCAGTTGTTTTGGCGGGTCGTAATATAAACCTAAATATGTCTGAAAGTTTTATCCTACCTGGACCATCTTTTGTGTCAGTTTGGACTATTTCATCTAGCCACTCATGTTTAAACGTTAGGCAGACTTTTTTCTGGGGCACCTGCTCTGCCTTTCTCTTCGCCATGGTACTAGCCTACTGTATAACTGCTGGGGCACGCCAAGAGTAGCCTAAAAGGATTACTTTGTATGTAAACATTCTAACGTACATCCAGCTTGGTTGTCAGTCACATGTCAGTGTTTTAAATGTTTATTACCTAGCTTGCATCGCATTTGATGCTCAGATGTTTAACCCCTGAAAAAAAAAAAAAAAAAACGTTTGTGCGGTTTGAAAAATGTGCGCGGTCTGAAAAATCTATTGCGCGCGCGCGCAGCTTAGAGAGAACATTGCAGCTTACCCAACATCTCAGATTAACCTGACATCGCTAGCTTCCGTTACTACTAGCACAACATGCTAGTAATTCGCTAGCCTGTTAACGCGCCACCCGTGCGCTCAGCTATTTTTATTTCTTTATTTTTCTCTCGCGCGCCCGCGCCTTTGAGTTCATAAAAAGCTCAGGTGAGTAAAAATCACTCAACAAACACGGTGAGTAATGTCTTGTCCTGTTATTGTCACCTGCACTTCATGTCACATGTTTAGCATAGCCTTCTCTGTCGGCAATATAGGATTTATATGTGATAAATGCAAGGAGACAGTTAGGCTGACAGAGAAGATTTCAGAACTAGAGACACGCATCCAAACTTTAATTGAGGATAGTAAGAGTGCTAGAGCTTTAGATGCTTTGGATGTGCCTAGCATAGTGAACTCTTTACATGGTGCGGTTCCAGCTGAAGTAGTGCCTGAGCAGCCGGGCAAATGGGTGACAGTGAGGGATCGCTCTAGTCGCAGATCTAAAAACCACTCTTCCGTTCCGATTACCATAACAAATCGATTTGCCCCGCTCAGTGAAACACCCACTGAGAATTCTGTTGATTGTGCCCTAGTTATTGGTGATTCGATCACACGGAACGTGAAAATAGAGACACCAGCCGCCATAGTCACATGTTTGCCGGGAGCCAGAGCGCCTGACATCAAAGCAAATTTAAAAGTGCTGGCTAATGCTAATCGTGAATTCTCTAAGATCATTATTCATGTCGGCAAATGATGTTCGACTCCGCCAGTCGGAGATCACCAAAATTAATATTAAAGAGGTGTGTGAACTCGCAAGTACGATGTCAAGCACTGTAATTTGCTCTGGCCCCCTTCCTGTTCGCTGGAGTGATGAGATAGTTAGTAGACTGTCATCACTCAATGGCTGGCTGTCGAAGTGGTGTCCGCAAAATAATATAGAATTCATAGACAATTGGAAAAGTTTTTGGGGCAAACCTGACCTGTTGAAAAGAGATGGTATTCATCACTCCTGGGATGGTGCTGCTCTTCTCTCTAGTAATATGGCTCATAGTCTTAGAGCTCAAACATGACAATCTGGGGCTCAGGTCAGGAAGCAGACAGACTGGCTAAACCAACCGTCTGCTAGCGGCCTCACGTCACCAAGGTCAGATAAATCCCATCACATAGAGCCTCTTTCACCTAGATATCATCATATAGAGACTGTGTCTGTTCCCCGAATTTGGAAATCCAAAAAACGTTTAAACCCATCTAAGGTTAAAAATTTAATTGATGTTCAACAAATAAAAAACAGCTATAATACAGATGAGCAAATGCTAAAGCTTGGGTTGCTGAATATTCGATCGCTTACTTCAAAAGCACTTATTGTTAATGATATGATTTCAGATAATAACCTAGATGTGCTGTGTTTGACAGAAACCTGGCTAAAACCAGACGATTACATTACTTTAAATGAATCAACACCGCAAGATTACTGTTATAAACATGAGCCTCGTCTTAAACGCAAAGGGGGAGGAGTTGCTGTAATTTATAGTAATATTTTCAAAACCACTAAGAAATCAAGTTTTAAATATATTTATTTTGAAGAATTAGTACTTATATAAAATATATAGTGTAAATGATAAATCACGTTTGAGATTTGTGCTGGCTACTGTATACAGGCCACCAGGGCACCATACAGACTTTATCAAAGAATTTGCGGACTTTCTATTAGAATTAATATATTGACTGCAGATAAAGTACTAATTGTTGGTGATTTTAATATACACATCGATAATGAAAAAGATGCATTGGGTTTGGCATTTAAAGACATTGTAAACTCTATTGGAGTTAGACAACACGTGTCAGGACCTACTCATCGTCGTAATCATACTCTAGATCTAATATTATCACATGGAATAGATGTTGATGCCGTTGAAATTCTGCAGCAGAGCGATGACATCTCAGATCATTATCTAGTCTCATGTAAATTACATTTAGCCAAGGCTGCAAAGTCGACTCCGTGTTTCAAATATGTTAGACCTATCACTTCTGCCACTAAAGATTGCTTTATCAATAATCTTCCTGATCAGTTTCATCATCTCAGCATCCCGGATAGCTTAGAAGAACTTGATATTGCAACAGAAACTTTTAACTCTCTCTTTTCCAGCACTTTAGACACAGTTGCTCCTTTGCGCTTAAAGAAGATTAAAGAAAATAATCCAATGCCGTGGTACAACGAGCACACTCGGGCCCTTAAGAGAGCAGCCAGAAAAATGGAGCGCAACTGGAAGAAAACAAAACTAGAGGTATTTCGCATTTCATGGAAAGAGAGCTCGATTGCTTACAGAGAGGCTTTAAAAGCTGCTAGATCTGCTTATTTTACAACCCTATTAGAAGAAAATAAACATAATCCTAGGTGTTTTTTTGAAACGGTGGCTAAACTAACGAAAAATAAAGCTTCAAGCACCGAAGTTTCCAAGCAACACAGCAGTAATGACTTTATGAACTTCTTCACTTATAAGATTGATAATATCAGGGACAAAATTATAACTATGCAACCGTCTACTACAGTATCGCATCAGGCAGTGCATTGTAGTCTTCCTGAGGAAAAAATTTATTCATTCGTTGCTATAGGAGAGGAAGAATTTACTAAACTCGTTAAATCATCTAAATCTACAACATGTATGTTAGACCCTATACCGACTAAGCTACTGAAAGAGATGCTTCCAGAGGTCATAGATCCTCTTCTTAATATCATTAATTCGTCTTTGTCTCTAGGATACGTACCAAAAACCTTTAAGCTGGCTATGATTAAACCGCTTGTTAAAAAAACGCAACTTGATCCTACAGAATTAGTCAATTACAGGCCGATCTCGAATCTACCTTTTCTGTCAAAGATATTAGAAAAGGCAGTATCCTCACAACTGTGTTCCTTTCTTGAAAGAAATGATATCTGCGAGGATTTCCAGTCCGGATTTAGACCGTACCATAGTACCGAGACAGCTCTCGTTAGAGTCACAAATGATTTGCTCTTATCATCTGATCGTGGTTGTGTCTCTCTATTAGTGTTACTCGATCTTAGTGCTGCGTTTGACACCATTGACCACAACATTCTTTTAAATAGACTCGAAAACTATGTTGGCATTAGTGGAATTGCACTAGCATGGTTTAAATCATACTTATCTGACCGTTATCAGTTTGTAGCAGTGAATGATGAGATGTCTCATCGATCACAAGTTCAGTATGGCGTACCACAGGGCTCAGTACTAGGACCGCTGCTGTTCACTCTGTACATGCTACCATTAGGAGATATCATTAGGAAACATGGAATTAGCTTCCACTGTTATGCTGATGATACTCAGCTAGGCAAGGCAGGCAAGGCAAGTTTATTTATATAGCACATTTCATACACAATGGCAATTCAAAGTGCTTTACATAGAAGAAATTAAAATAAGAAAAGAAATAAGAATAATTAAAACAGTTTAGAAAAATAAAATAAAACACAGTACAAACAGTCGGACAAACATTGGCACAGTGCTCATTCAGTAAATGCATAGCTAAACAGATGTGTTTTGAGTCTGGATTTGAATGTGATTACTGTAGGAGCACATCTGATCTCCTCTGGAAGCTGGTTCCAGCTGCGGCTGGCATAATAGCTAAAAGCAGACTCGCCATGCTTAGAGTGAACCCTTGGTATTTCTAGCTGATATGATCCTAGTGATCTGAGTGATCTGTTGGGTTTATATTCAGTGAGCATATCTGCAATGTATTGAGGTCCTAGACCATTGAATGATTTATATACCAGTAATAATACTTTAAAATCAATCCTAAATCTAACTGGGAGCCAGTGTAAAGACCTGAGGACTGGTGTGATATGTTCATATGTTCTGGTTCTGCTCAGAATCCTAGCGGCAGCGTTCTGTATGAGCTGCAACTGTCTTATGGTCTTTTTGGGAAGGCCAGTGAGGAGTCCATTACAATAATCCACCCTGCTGGTGATGAAAGCATGCAGTTTCTCTAAGTCTTGTCTGGAAACAAAGCATCTTATTCTTGCAATATTTTTCAGATGATAGTATGCTGATTTAGTTATTGCTTTGACATGACTACTGAAACTAAGGTCTGACACAATGGTCTGACTCAGCTGTATATTTCTTCAAAACCAAATGAAACTTACCAATTCACTAAATTAACAGAATGCATAGCTGATATAAAAAATTGGATGACTCGTAATTTCCTACTTCTAAATTCTGAAAAAACAGAGATTCTAATTATTGGACAAAAAACTTCCTCACGTAATAACCTAGAATACTGTCTAACACTTGATGGCTGCTCTGTTAAGTCTTCGTCGTCGGTTAGGAACCTGGGTGTGTGTGTGTGTGTGTGTGTGTGTGTGTGTGTGTGTGTGTGTGTGTGTGTGTGTGTGAGTGTGCTCTTTGATACCAATCTTTCATTTGAAAGTCACGTGTCTAGTATCTGTAAAACCGCATTTTTCCATCTTAAAAATATATCTAAATTACGTCATATGCTCTCATTGACAAATGCGGAACAATTAGTTCATGCGTTCATGACCTCAAGGCTAGATTATTGTAATGCTCTACTGGGTGGTTGCCCTGCACGCTTAATAAACAAACTACAGCTGGTCCAAAACACAGCAGCTCGAGTTCTTACCAGAACCAGGAAGTATGACCATATTAGCCCGGTTCTGTCAACACTGCACTGGCTCCCTATTAAACATCGCATCAATTTTAAAATATTGCTGATTACTTACAAAGCACTAAATGGTTTAGCTCCGCAGTGCTTGAGCGAGCTCTTAACGCATTATAGTCCTTCACGTCTATTGCGATCTCAAAATTCCAGCCAGTTGATAATACCTATCAAAATCGATCCTTTTCCTATTTAGCACCAAAACTCTGGAACAGTCTTCCTACCATTGTCCGGGAAGCAGACACACTCTGTCAGTTCAAAGCTAGACTAAACACACATCTCTTTGACCTAGCATTCACATAATACATTATAGACTTCTATAATTCAATATTAGGCTGCATAGATTAGGTCAGCTGGAACCGGGAACACTTCCCATAAATCCTGATGTACTTGTTACATCATGAGAAGAATGGCATCTACGCTAATTTTAGTGTCTTTTGTTTATCCCGAGGTTTTCCTGCAGCCTGCCGGATCCAGGCCGTTTCCAGATCTGATGAAGGACCTTCGCCTGGACCCGATGTCAACGCAGTGCTGAAGTGCCAACTAGTCTCTCCCTATGGAGGATCCCTTTCCCACTCTACAGATAAAGCGTTGTCAGGAAAATTCGTTTCGCGTTCCTACCCCGAAGTGACAAAATAAAATAAAATTCTGGATCAAAACTATAAGGAAACACCAGTACTTTGTTTAGGCTTGGTTTGTAGGAATTACAAACGTGCGCACATATATT
Source organism: Rutilus rutilus (assembly GCF_951802725.1). NCBI lineage: Eukaryota > Metazoa > Chordata > Actinopteri > Cypriniformes > Leuciscidae > Rutilus > Rutilus rutilus. The sequence goes on from NC_140223.1 coordinate 44,327,961, forward strand.
CAAACGCACATAACTATAAAACCGATTCTTAATGCGCATGTGAACTCCATCAGCGTTTCTCACAGGATCACGTTTAAAGTCTGTGTAGAGAGAATGGTGTCGTCTTAGCGGCCCCTAATTTAATAACAAATGATCGTTGCGACGGAAGCGAATCAATCAAAACTAACTTTAGCTGGAAAATAACTTTATTAAAGAACCGCTATAAAGCCAAAACAATCTCTGTTACCTTAAATTATACGCTTATCTCTGTAAAGCTACTTTGAAACAATCCACATTGTTAAAAGCGCTATATAAATGAGGATGACTTGACTTGACTATATGAGAGACAGTCTTCAATCCTGTCTAACAGTGTTAAGGTTTACACTATTTTCAATTAGTCAATCAATATAAATTGATGAAAATTTTCAGATCAATACTTAGATTATGTCACACCAAAGGACTCCATAATGGATCCCATTTCCAACAGTGCACGGAAATAGCTATATTATGCAAATATTTGAAACAGAACTCACCTTGTGGGCAGTCCATGTACTCCAGTGAGGTCTACTGTACTTCCTGGATGAAGAAGAGCCCCTCTCAGTAATAGGGTGCCTAAATTAATGCCCGTTTTATATCTACAGAATGGCGTCACACCAGGTGGACACCAGTTTTTGAAGTATTTTAATGTATTTAGACTTATTTTTCATTTAATTACAGTAGTTTTAAGATAAGCAACGCTAACCGGACAGTCACGCCAGTGGACAAATGTTATGTTTAAAACTAAATATTTACATATTTGAATTATAATACTCATTAATTACAGATGAATTAGTTCTGTAAGATTAAACTGTATATAACAACAGATATGTTAATGAAACATTTTACATTTTTATTTATATTTGTCACCATGAGCACAAAAATGTAGCGTCACGTCAACCTCCCTAATATATTGAAACGTCTGTTTATACCATAGACTGTAAAAAAATATGGACGTAGTGTCCGTGACGTCACCCGTAGGATTCTGAAGAGGATTTTTGAATCCTAAAGTGGGCGGAGCCGGCCGTCGCCATCTTGGCCTTGCGTCACTCCCGGATAACAGAAAATGGGCAAAGAGGCGGGGCGTGAGTGGAGCTGAGGAGCTCAATTAAAAGTTCCTATTTTTGCCCTTCGAAATATTATAATAATTAAAAGACATGGCTACAAGTGAGACTGTGTACAAAGATGATGGCCATGCTTCTCCCGATCGCCTGGGCCGTGGTCTTTGTAGCATGCAGGGCTAGACTGGTGGCTCAGTGCAGGTTCCTGAAGGCTGTGGGGTCTGGGTCAGACTCGTCTATGTTTGGCTTGGAACACCTGGAGGACTGCCATGGTGTGCAAGGCTGAAGCAGCTTGTCCGGCAGAGGTATAAGCCCGGCCGGCCAGAGCTGAGATGGTCCTGCAGGGCTTCAGTGTATGAACCGCCTTGGCTCTGATTCGTGATTCTGTACTATTCTGCTAGTTGAAAATGCATTATGCAGTAACTTAATATTACTCTGAGAGTGTGTGTGTGACAGTGATTTATGTGTATAACAGTTACATGTCAGTCACTCTTTTTTTTATAGTCTATGGTCCGTCAGCGCAGCATCGCGCATCAAGTTCGTAGAGAGCTTATTCAGTCCATTTTAAATTCTGATTTTGGTCGCCTCTGAAATGGGTTAAATCATAGATATATTGCCTATGAAGTTCAAGTAAATGCGCTAGAAAATCCGCGCTCATTCAAGGATGTGCATTTATAGCATGGATGGAGAAAGCGCCGACACCTGCAGGATTTCATCTGACGGTACATAAGCATATTATAATCTATCTGTTCCGTGAGAGCAGAACGAACGAGCCTTTATTGACGTTTTTAAATCTTAAAACTCCAAAAAGCAACGAAATTGTCAGACATCCATTAGTGCATGTTCACAGAGGAAAACAGCTGGAATACAGCGCTGGTTGTTCTCTCGAACGATACTCGACGACAACGACGGAATCCTAAGCCGTGGGCGAAGTAATGGGTGTATTAAATTGTATGAAATAACCCCGAAAAAAAACACAAACACTGCAGAGATGGCAAGTTCAGCAGCTAACACTTGCTGAGGTGAAGTGACGGCTAACAGCAGACAAACGGCTAGCATTGACATCAGCGGCAATCCACCTGTCACTCAAGTGGCCACGCCACACCCCTAATTATGCAGAACTTTAAATATTAATCAACTAAACGGAAGAGTTATAAAAAAATTCACCCCCCTCACAGTTGTCATGAAGGGCAAAATTAGCTGTATAGACCAAAGCCACATAGAGATCCAGGCTGTAAACACGTTTTTTTCTGCTGTAAAGTTGGTAATTTTAACATGGAGGAGATTTGACTCACTTCTGACATCAGCCTCAAGCGGCCAGTCAATGAATTGCAGTTTAACTCACTTCCGTGTTGGTTTCAAGAGAGAGACGGGGAGGTTGCCGCTTGGTTTATACATCCATACATCCAGTGGTTAAATTGGGCCAGGGCTCTCCGGGGCTCAGCCCCGGCACATAAGCCTGCTCGTTTGCAGTCAGTTGCCTATAGGAAATTATGTCACATAAAATTTGATGAAAGTGATGCTTTTGAAAACATATTTCTGATTATAAATGAAAGATTTTGAAATGGCATGTCTATTTTGTCTCGGCGGAGATGAGAACAATCGGAACACGGCCCTTGTTCAGCTGCTTAATCTCGTTGTCAGTCGACCATGATCGGCGCACCGCTCGCGCATGCCATGCGCATCTAGGTAGGCTACTACTCAGAACTCCGACATGGATAAATGTACACAGCAATAATGAATGTTCCTGGGAGATCCGTAGTTGCGCAGAATGTGGAAGCGCGCAAAAGTTCCAGAACCTTCTACTGCCTTGAAAAAAAAAAAAAAAACGAGCCGCTGGCCGCCGCTGCAGCAACAGACCAGTTTTGTCAAGTTCAGCACAACGTTGGTTGTACAAAAAGTGCCCTGGCCTTGAATGACAAGGTAAGGAAAAAATGTTTGGCACATTGTATGGGTCACTATATCATAAAAAGGTAATACAATGTGTAATCAAGCGTTTTATATTTAATATGAGGGAAATAGGCTACACATGCCGTGGACGTGACACAAAAAAATCTTTAACTTTTAGGTGGCAAAATATTTTTTTGTAATTCTGTGAATTACACTGCAAACCAAAGTAATACTACCCAACGGATGAAGAAGGGTTGGCTCTCCACAGAACATATTCATTTTATTTTATTTTTCATGTTCGCATTTATGAGGAAAAAACAATGTTACGGACGGGACCGCTCTGAAAGTGGCACTAAAAGACAGTTTAAAACTTTCACTGAGACCTCAAACAGAAAGCACAAAGCCTTTCTTTAAAATTAATTTCGTTTTGTATTAATTGTATCTTAATTTTAATCAATGTTTCATCAACCAATTGCCTGTATTTAATAAGTAAATATAGTATATAGACAATAGATAATCACGACACGGACGCGCCGGCGAGTGAACTGGACTCTCGTCTCATAAATGAACCGAAACTCAGCGTATAAGGGAGCCTACTTGCCTGACAGACCTGATAAATATATCTATAAGCTTGGAAGGTCTTCTTTTACACAGAACAATTCAAAACGAAAGAAAACAGGCCGCTGCTTGTGTAGCCTAATCCGTATGAAATGTGCATTTCTCTCTGGCGCGTTCACTACTGCGAAGATCGCGAGTCAGCATCGTCAACTTCATCTATGCAGGGCACTGACACAGAAAACACTTGTTTATTAATAAACAATTAAAATGTCTCCTTGCTATATTTTACATATTCATAATCATTACTTTTGATGGTTCTTTGTGACAGCTTTTAGGTGCTTTATTGGCAGCGCCACCCTTACATTTTTTTCAACCCCTGTTTTGACAGGGGGAAAACTGATCAGAAAATGTAACGAAACGTTGTAGAAATGTAGTGGAGTAGAAAGTATAATAATTGCTGCAAAATGTAACGAAGTAAAAGTCAAAAGTATGCACTATTGATTCTACTAAGTAAAGCCTACAGAAACTAAGTATTTGTACTTCGTTACATTTGTTAGGGGTTAACAGTTTAGGACCCAAGGACCAGATGTTTGAAAAGAAGACCCGGAGTCAGAATTATAAAAAATTGAAGAAAAGTTTTACTGAATATAGTTTGCAGTTTCATCAGCAGAAGTCAGCTTCAAGACTCACACAGGAGTTCGTAGGCCGCCCCGCTTACAGTTACAAAGATCACAGCAGTTATACCATTTCCAAGGTCTAAGCTACGTCATTGCTTACAGGCTGAATGATTCTTATTGGCCAAGAAATTGATAAACATAGTAATTTTCCACACATATACAGATAGACTGAAGCATATCTCCATAGATTATGCCGCTGACACTCGGACCCTGAAGTTAGGCACGTCATGACCTTCCAGGTCGCAAATTTGGGTTGCTGGGCACCAGCATGTCTCGAACAACAACTCAGTCAATCTCCAACAATGCCAGTGGTTCCTTAACCTGTAAGCAAGAAGACTAACACACACACCCGACACACATCTTTTCCAAGGTTGGATTTGGCCAGGCTCTAACTATAAACAGGAGAGTCCTCTCAAAACATCAAGATAACAAGTTCTTTCTCTCAGGATAGGACACTTTATCCTAAATGGAAACTATAGGCTTTAACTGACAAATGGTCCCTTAACTATAGACTTAAATGACCCCTATGTGTTTTAACATGTTGAAGACCTTTCTCAAACACAAAACCAGTCCCTATTTAATTTCTGGAAGCTGGGATAAATAGGCAAGCAACGTTACTGCATTCAAATATCAAATACTGACATTAATGAATACATGAAAAGAACATTTCAGTAATCACACTGGTAACTAACTTCTATAACAAAGTAAAATCTCCAGAGAAGTCATTCAACTCATTTGATATTTAGAAGGAACAGTATTGATTAATACCTTGATTATAATCACTCATTACATATACATTGAAGCAGCAGTGGATTTCAATCCACTCCCTTCAGTCCCCCGTTTTAGACCAATGTGGGGTCCTAAACACCACATCTGGTCTTTCCATAAAGGCTGCTTCAAAATGTTTGTTGTCTGACCCATGCTCTTCTGTCAGGTTAATTTTTTTTATAAAACAGACAATATATTTTTCCTTCAAGGACTTAACATGAACATAATATCCCACATAGTATTATTGATCTCCAGAACCTTTGGACATAGCTGTCTTTACATGTCTTACACAGCTGTTATTCATCTTGGCTAATTTGGAATTATCATCACCTTAACTGATACAAAAAAGTACATATTTATTCTCTGGAAGCCGGGCTAAATAAGCAAGCACTGTTGCTGTATTCCTAGCATGGGCTAGACCCACAGTCACTACTCAGATCCTAAATACAGACATTGTCTATAATCATAAATACCAGGATACATGCATAAAACTATAATTTCCAATTCCTTTTATAATAAACTGAAAAAGATAGTTAATCCATTCTTTTCACTACCCCATTATAGACCCTTTAGGTTCAAAACACAATGGTTGTCATACTGAAAATAAACAACAAATAAAAATAATAATAATAATTAAGACCCATAATAATCCATAACCCATAATCCAAGTACTTTAAGTCTCTAGTGAATTCATCCTTCAGTTTACAGTCACATAGCATGTAACATCTTGTACTTTTTTTTTTCAAAAATAGAAATAAAACAAATTCATATCATCATTTCAATCATTATTTTACCACTAAAATATAGAATTGTTCCCCATTCTGCTTAATAAAACTTTTGTTCATTCCTTATCTGACCAGTACATTATTGTTTTCTTACAATCCCTACACACACGTCTCATACAACCTTTTTGTTTTTCACTTCCCTCTTCCACCGAGTCTCTCAGCGCTGTCAGCCTAGTGACACTTAAAGTTCCCTCTTTAGGGAAATCATGGTATTTTATTAATTCTTCAATACCCGTGTTTTCATAACATTAATTTTAACTTTATTTTTCATTATAACTACTTCTCACAGTATTCCTCTATCAAATGGTTAGTCTGAAAATCCCCCAAAATATTATCAGTATTGTCTTGGGGAGTGGTGTGGCGCAATGGATAAGACACATGCCTTTGGTGTGAGAGACCCGGGTTCGAATCCACTGTGAGACACCAATGTGTCCCTGAGCAAGACACTTAACCCCTAGTTGCTCCAGAGGCGTGCGACCTCTGACATATATAGCAATTGTAAGTCGCTTTGGATAAAAGCGTCAGATAAATGTAAATGTCTCAGTCTCACTTATCTTTACTGTTTTTCACAAACCAAAATATTATGTTACTCGAATCTCAACCCTTAAGACAGCCATATAGCTGCTTTCTCCTTTAACCTTTATTACCTAAATTGTAGTTTTCTTAGACATCTAATGTCATACATCCATTTAATGGATTGAGAAATACAACTTTTTTAGAAGTTATATCCACTCCTCCTCTGTTCGCCCACTGGCCTTTCATAAAAATGAGGGAGTTCTCTGGATAATTTGGATAGTGACTTTGCCAATGTGTCACTTTGTCTCTCTGCCATCAAGTCTATTATTTTTACGTTTACCATTATGATCCCACCTAGGTGTCTTATTTAAATTTAGACCCTCAGTTGAATTTTGAGTTTTTACCCCATAATGGATGACAATCTTAAACTTCACAATTCCAATTTACATAAATACTAATCCAGAGAGTAATTCAGATCAACATCATAAATGACAAAAGCTGTCATAATTACCAGTAGCAGACAGAGCTGGAAAACCAATCCAATTAAAGCTCGTCCCAATGTTCTGTATCGTCTTTTCATCAGATTGACTCAGAATTATCAGCTTCTTTAAAGTTTGTCGTTTCACTTAACCCATCTGTAATGATAAAACACTCATTCCAGAGGTTAATGACGCAATATTCACAAAATCAGGAAATAATAGTACCACAAACTAACACATACAAGACATGAAGTGCAGTCACCACACGCACTCATTCTAGACACACATATGCTCATTTTCAATGTTCACTTTTATATATTAACTCTAAAAAAATTTACTTCACATTTTTCTTTCGGTGTTACCTAATTTTACATAGTCTCTTAACCAGTTTCAAAGCATTTCTGTTCATTATTCATTTGATTTTAAAAAATCAGCTGGGTTGTTTTGGTTCATTATCATTATTTGTGACCCGATCTGGCGAAATGAGTCGGAAGTCGCAACGTTCCATTTTAAGATATGGGCCGTTTATGTGGAAAAACAATGAAATAATATTTTTTATTTTATTTATTTTTTTGTGCTAAATTTCAAAGAACAGACATTCAAAAATAATCTCCTAAAGTTTCGTAGTCCAGATAATTGAGTAAAGGTATTTAAATGACTATTAAAGTTTACAAAGTTTTACTAAATTCGCTGGAAATGAATATTGCTTTTCTCAACTCCTCTCGTCACCTCTGAGCATTTCCCGGGTATCCCCTGAAACGTCTCTGCTCTCCAAATATGGTATTACACGTTGTATAGAACCAATCAAAAAGCTTAGAAATGTACACAAACGCTGATTATTTGTCAATGGGAAGCCCCATTTCGACTGACCGGCACGCGATTGGTCCAGCCATCCTCCTGTCAGACTCGCGGCGCTCTGTGTAAACAAGCTAGCAGATCTCCTCAGAAAGATTAAATATTATTAATTTGAGAAATGTCGCTGTCAAAAGAGAGCAAAGTCGCCAAAAAGTCGCCAAAAGCGTTGAACTCACTTGAGGCTTCTAACCTAAGCTCTGCTGCTGGTCATCAAGAGTGGCTAAGGCTAGTCAGTGATTGTTTTGGATCTGGAGACGAGTCATCCTCTGATGATTTATCGTGTATGGATGTGAGTGAGTGCAATTATTCTGTGAGTGTATTTATCTGCAAGGAGAATCCATTACAATGTGTTTGATTTATTTTAACCCAATATTTAACTGTTGGTATATCCGTTATGAATATGTTACACTGTTATTGTCAACTAGCCTACACAAAGATATGATTGCATAGGCTAACATTATTTGTTCTCGGTGTCCTTGTCTCTCTGCCTCTCTCACTTTATCTCTCTCTCTCACACACACACACACACACACACACACACACAGAGAGAGAGAGAGAGAGACACACACACACACACACACACACATTTGAATACTTTTATTTGGATCTGAAAGACATTACAAAGAAAACAAGATCCAAATACTCTGGGAAAAGTCTTTGACACGGTGACAGGTCATCAATTCATGGCTCACACACTTGTACAAGTCCTTCTATATAAGATTCTCAAAACACTAAGGATAAACAAAACATCTCCGTCTCCATATTTGCATGCTCCCTATCGAGGCTGAAACAGAGCAGCATTTTGCAAGCCTTTTTGCCTCCTTTTTTTGCAGTCCCCCTAACTGCATCCCCCTGATCACACTCTTATGGACATGGCCCAAACTTCCGAATACCAGAATTATTAGTCTGCAGTTGTATCCAAGATGGAGAATAAGATCTACCAGGGGTTGATATTTCAATAATTTGGAATAGTAGCAAGTATCCATATACAGGTCAAAACAGCAGCCCACCTCAAAGACACACACAGATTTCATAGCCTCATTTACAGTTACAATGTCAGGAGTATTTGGAATGTTTTTAAAATAGTCACTGTCAGATATGTTATGGTGAAACCAGTTAATTCGTACAGTACTATGCTTGTAGATCTTACTATCATGTCCACAGATTACCTTTTGCAAGTCCTTTGCAACCAGATCAACCAGACGGTCATGTCTAGCCACATAAAGTCCTTTATAGTTGTAGCATCCGTTTAGTATGTGAGCAACCGTTTCATTTTCCTGCTGAGTTGGGTGTAATATACAATAGGGTTCATGCTTTGATGGATACCATATTGCCAAATTGTACTTCGTTGGTAGACACTGTAATCTTGCTTTAACCATGAATATCAGAATGTCATCTGAGATTGAGGGGTTTGTCAGGACAGAATGAGACACTGAATGATCGGCAAATTGGAGTAATGCAAGTTTTCCTTGTAATCTAAGACCCGTCCAGTGCTGTCTGTTTTGAGTCTGTCTGAGATGAAGAATTGATGCTCTTGCATGTTTAATCTGTAGCTGGTGAGATGTACTGTCGTTATTAAGGATCGCCAGGGTGGAAACCAGCGGATTAGTGATTATGTTATCGTTGAGAACAACTCCTTTTCCGTTGGGTCCCAGCCAGGACAGCTGTATTCCTGTACGGCAGCAGAGATCGTTTAAATCTAGCCAGTCGGAGCGCACTCCAAATCCGGCCGCTCTGATGTCTAACTTCCCGTTCTGCTTTAGTTTAAACCCAAGAAACTGGGACTCGTTTGTGGAAGCAGCAGGTATTTTGCGACGCTGTAGATGTAAAAACAGCGATTCGCGTGATAGTTCTCTGACAGTTGTATCGTCATTGTTAAGCATGTTTAAAAGATGTCCTGTTCTGGAGGCGGTGTAGAGCCATTCAATGTTTGGGGCGCCGAGACCTCCGTCTCTACGCGGCTGGAAAATAATGTCCCGAGTTGTACGACTATTAAGACAAAACCATTTCCTCACCAACTTCACTGTTTCGTTGTTCATCTCTGACAGTGTACGTTGTGGAATATGTACGTTCGGGAAAAGGTGTTGGATTTTAGCCGCTGCGATTAGCCTGATGGCTTCAATCTTCATCATTATGGGGAGTGGGGCAGCATCAATCAGCCCGAGTCTTTGGGTGTACTCGTGACACAGCTCTGTGATCTGTTCTTCCCAATCGCCACTGACGTTAAATTTATGACCCAGATAAGGATATGTTTCGTGACGTTCATATAGTCGGATGGGTTTCTGCATTAATGAAAAGGCAGGGGGCTTGTCAGACTTTGCTTTATACCATCGGTTTCCTCCACTGCGTCTTTCATAAAATGCAGCACATTTTGTATGTTTGATGTCTAAACCTGACCACCTTATGAACTCATCTGTGCGGTGGAGCATGTTGGAAATTACACTTTCATCTCTTGAGGAGATTTCCACATCGTCCGCATAGCCTTGCACTGGGTTTGGGGATCGCACACCTACAGGCGCGCACTGGCACAACCACTTCATCCAGGAGTTAATCGCCAGAATGAAATTGATGGCGCTCCACGGGCACCCTGTTTTGATGCCGATTTTAAGTGGTATGGGATCGGTTAGGGCGCTTCCACATATGACTTGGATATAAGAGTTATTATAAACATCGTTAATTACGTCTGCATACAACTGTGGTAATCTTATTTCATCTAATGCGTGAAACATGACATCATGGGGCAGTGTGCCAAATGCATCACGAAAATCCAGAAAGACAGTAAAGAACTTGGTAGATGAGTGTTTGAAGTCATCTATTCCCGTTTTAAGGCAGAAGACATGTTCATTCATCCCCTGCCTATTGACATAAGCTTTTTGCTTTGGTGAAAGTATTCCTGTCTCTACTAACCAAGGAAGTATTCGTGATAGCATACACTTCATAAAAACCTTATAGACTGTAGGTAATAAGGAGATATCTCTCCAGGTAGACGGATCATCGGGAACATTATCTTTTTTGGGGATACGGTGGATCAGGGCCCCTTTCCATGATTCGGGGACTTTACCATTTTCCAGACAGATGTTAAATATATTGGTCAGAATTGGACACACTGTTTGTTTGGTAGTTTTCAGCGTTTCATAAGTCACGCCATCAAGTCCGCTTGCTTTATTATTGGGGAGGTCATTAACCACTTTCTCCACTTCAGTAACAGTGAACAGTGAAGTGTTAGGTTGGATAGATTGTACGGAAAATAATGATCCAGTCCACGGCGGTGCATCTAACACGCCCCCAAACCTCTCGTGCGCGCATTTTGAAATGTAATAGTTCTGCACAGACAGTATATTATTCGCGCTGACTGGTACATTTGGATATGTACTGTTGTTAAGAATGATTTGGATTGCTCTAGATTTTCTATTCCGCCATAAATATGCAAGTTTATCTTTGCCCACCTCATTTTGTTGTTGGGATCCGCTCCGTGACGCCCTCAGTGCTGGTTGAACGATGTCCCGCAAAAAGCGCAACTCCGCCTCGATCCAGCCGGCGAGGGAATCCGCGGTCTGGGCCTCGGGAAGGCCTCCGATGGCTCGCGGCATTCTCTTCAGTACACGGATTGTGAACTTCAGAAAAGGTAATCCAAACTGCCTTCCATTTCGCCGGATGATTGTAAAAGTTCCGTTCTTAAAGTAAACTCCATTTAAAATGCGGATGAGTCTAATCCATTTTATCGGCGTTACTCCTGAGAAGAGGAAGTTATGTTTGTCCTCGAGATGTTTCGTATCCAAGGTCTTTCTAAATGCTCTTTCCTGATTTTGGAATAGAATCCACTCGTCCTGGCCCAGTGTTCTTACAGTGGTCGAAAAGTCTGTGTAGTTTCCACCCGCTGGGTGATTGAGCACAGGATCGTGGATAGTCCAGCTTTGTTTGTAAATCCTGCCGGTCTGCAGAGCGTCTTTAAACGCGCTCTTAACTGTTGTTATAAGGCACATTGTCAAAAGTAGTAGCCAGTAGTCAGCCATGTCAAAATACGCTTCCCTGCATTAACGCTGGCAGTTACAACGGGTGCTGCTGTTAGAGAATCATGCAGGTATGCACTCCAGTGCCGCCATGACACACACACACACACACACCCTCTCTCAAGCAAAACTGTAGCACCTCTGTTCAATCTTTCTGATTTTAGTAAATGTTTGTAAAAGTGCCTTTTAAATTATTTATTCAAATAAAAACTTTAAAATAATTTGAGCTTCAGCCTGGCATAATAGCATATATTAATGTCTTTGGTCAAATTAAGCTGTACAATAAATAGTTCATCCCTTTAAATGCAATGGATTTTGAAAGATATCAACAAAAAACGGGCAAAAAACTTTAAAAGCAATTTTCTCAGGTTTTCAATTGGAAAAAGAGGGCAGACAACCATAATTCAAATGTGTATATATTTACAACCATTCAAGGTATGACTTTGACTAGGATATCATTTGAAAGCTTATGGTCTCCTCTTTCCAGTAATACCAAAATATCAGTTTTGAAATTTGGGTCACTGTGACTCATTTTGCTGGATCAGGTCACATTTTGCTTCAGCTTGCTTTAGCAGGCCGATAACAGAAAGACAGACCTTCCTCCACCCAAGCAGTCTCTCTCAGTTTACACAAATAATCTTTTCAACAGCCTCCTAAGACTGTAGCTTAATGAATCATAGAACCCTTAATAGTTCACAAATGTTAAAATACAAATGTTTAACTCAAATTAGTACCATTACAACAATCTAAAATACATTATGCTATGAGCATTTCTAAGGTTATCTTTATTTTAAATACTCAATTCACCTAACCTTTAAAGTTATCCAGACTTTTTCTTGAATCTACAAAAGCTGTCTTCATCTTTAGCCACCACCATGTCTAACGACCTTCAGGAGTTAAAACTATCTTATTGACATATTATTTCAATATCAACACTTCCATAATTTTTTTTCCTTGCCCATAAGGCAACCAGCATCATGTTCCTGATATAAATTAAGTTTTGTACTGTCTCCACAACAAATAATGACAATCACCTCACGGTCTCAACTGGCTCTTGAAAGCCCATTCCCATTAGCTCTTTATCTTTAATCTCCATCAGGGTGTTGTCCCCTGGCACAGTTGCACTTGTCACAATGAAAAACAAGCCATACAATGAATGCGGTTTCTGGTGAGTGGTATGGAGGAACTCACATTTCTGGGTCAAACTGCCGTAACTTCTCACAGCTCCATCTCCCCTTAATGATCTGCTGATGCTGGTGGCCTCTCCCAGTCATTTAGCGCCACTCTCATACCCAACTCACATAACACACCTCCATTCAGGAGATGCCCAGTGTTTGTTACGTGACCCTCTGTCTTAGGTTGACCTCTGGCCCTAGAGAATCTTACCCGTCTTTGAGTGATATCACTTCGTGCACACTGGTAACCGCTCTTCCCTATAACAGAATCTTTGACCATTTTCTTCAACCTAATCAGTTGTTTTCTGGAGCTTAAGGAAGGCACATTCAAGAGTCACCAGAGCCATCAGGTTGCCTAATAGTGTTAACACAGGGAGACAGGTTAATAACAGCAGTATTTATTAACTTAAATCCATTAAACATCTTCAAATCAGCAAAATCGCAATACTGAGATTATACTCAGTGAATTTAGTCATCAACGTCCACTGTTACATCTGTAGCCGGAGCCATCGGCCCTGTTTCATGGTGGAGGCTAAGATCAGACAAAGAAGTTACTGGCCCTGAATTAAACTAGTCAAAAACGTCACTTCTATCGTTTAAGACTTCTTTAAAGTCATTCAGTTTTACTTTTAAAACATTTCCAAACTTCCCTTTAAATGTATGAAATCTGAACTGCCTGTAGCATGATTTCTTTTAACATCTCCATGTCTATGGTTTTCAACTGAAACACTGTGCTTTACTATAAATAGCTTATTATCACTTATGACACAGGCTCAGATAACAGCTTTTAGCTGACTTTGAATGAGAGAGACTCTGAGGCATTCAGGACTGGTACACTGCACTCTCATAAACTTCTCAAATCAAACTTTATCTACCATCTTTTAACTCTAGCCCAGCGTAAGGCATCTTTGCCAGAATTTGCATGCGTTTTCAAATAAACATAATTTTTATATTTGTCTTTTGCCCACATCAGGGAATTTAGACATTACACATTTTCGCTCAGATCGTGTCTCTGTCGCACTGGCCGTTTCAGCCACAGCACACACCAGATTCAGATAAGCAAACTGTTTCAGCCAATCACAAGCTTATCTTTTGAAAGCAAAACATCAGCTCCTAGTTCTTTCATGGTCAACACCATTCCTCCACTTTTAAACCACTAACAAGCTGTTTGTTTAATCAGATGCCTTTCTACACATTTTACATTTAGCAACTGTTAATCCAGTAATACTGCTTCTACTTATTTGATCACATTTCATCTAAATTTTAGTTGTCAAGTTCCCGTTGTAGGATTCACACTAACTTTGAGGAGGCTAGCACTCTCCGCTTGTGATGCATCTTTTGCAGTTATCATTGTAAATCATTTATGAGACTAGTCTCTCAATATAATCTAAACCTTTTCTAAAAGTGTTTCATTAACACACAATCATCCCTTAGTTACTTTTATATATTTTGCAACTCATATTTTTTGTCATTATCTGTAATTTTACATCAACCTGTATTCATCAATTCACTTATGAAAAATATTATTATAGATCTTTCCTTCAAAAGGATTCCCTTAAAGGGATACTCCACTTTTTTCGGAAATAAGCTCATTTTACAACTCCCCCAGAGTTAAACAGTTGAGTTTTACCGTTTTAGAATCCATTCAGCCGAACTCCGGGTCTGACGGTACCACTTTTAGCATAGCTTAGCACAGATCATTGATTCTGATGAGTCCAGTAGCATTTCTTTCAAAATGACCAAAGAGTTTCAATATTTTTCCTATTTAAAACTTGACTCTTCTGTAGTTAAACCGTGTACTAAGATCGACGGAAAATGAAAAGTTGCGATTTTCTAAGCCTATATGGCTAGGAACTACTCTCATTCCAGCGTAATAATCAAGGAACTATGTGGCTGTACCATGAGTGCAGCAGGCGTAATGATATGACGCAGCGCCTGAAAATAGTCCCCAGCTCGGTATCTTCTTCCAACGTGACCGGGACTAAGTTTGTCTAACCTATTAGACCTATTTTCAGGCGCTGCGTCATATCATTACGCCTGCTGCACTCATGGTACAGCCGCACAGTTCCTTGATTATTACGCTGGAATGAGAGTAGTTCCTAGTCATATAGGGTTAGAAAATCGCAACTTTTCATTTTCCGTCGATCTTAGTACACGGTTTAACTACAGAAGAGTCAAGTTTTAAATAGGAAAAATATTGAAACTCTTTGGTCATTTTGAAAGAAATGCTACTGGACTCATCAGAATCAATGATCTGTGCTAAGCTATGCTAAAAGTGGTACCGTCAGACCCGGAGTTCGGCTGAATGGATTCTAAAACGGTAAAACTCAACTGTTTAACTCTGGGGGAGATGTAAAATGAGCATATTTCCGAAAAAAGTGGAGTATCCCTTTAAGACTTCAATATTTTGACCTTGTTTTTATCTCTTATTCTTTCTCAGACGAAAACTTTGATATCGTCATTTAAACACTGATCTACTTTCAAACCCACATTAAAACCAGAAATTTCTGTTACTTTCACATTTTCTCACCTTCTGAGTGCCCATTTACAATTACGGGCTAAATGGCCCTGCTGACCATAATTAAAACACTCTCTGTCATCTGGTGGGTTCAGACACCTTGCCTATAGTTTGATCATTGAGCTTGCAAACGGCTCCAACTTACTGCACACCCTTGCAGCAGTGTGTCCCAATCAGGAATGTAAACAGAGCCACTGATAAGCAGTTCTCTGTATTCTTTTACAGTCCACCAGTGGCAGATTCAATCACAATAGCCAAATCATAATCTTCATCATTATCATTGGCAGCACATTCATTTTCATAAGCTGCACAGAAAATCACTCAACATATTCTAAGGGGTTTTCACAATGTTTCTGTTTAACTTGAATCACATTTGTCAAAGGAAATGATCCCTGACCCATAATTACATTTACTTGCTTTTTGTAATCATCGGAAGCAATACAAGGATAAAAATTACAAATTTTCAGTTTCTTTCTTTGTTTGTAGCCAGTCAAGTTGTTGTTTAAATTTCAAAACAGAATCAAAACCCTGACTACCCATTTTCTTAATAATTTCTGCACATTTCTTTGAAGTCAGAGCACAGCTGCTTACAGCGTTTGCTCTCTTCTGTCTTACTATTTGTAAGGTTCCTTAATTCATCAGCCATATATTAATCATGGTTCAAACTCACCTGAAGTTATTGCAGAAATGGAGGCGGCGATCTTTGAACAACACAGCTTGGCTTCTGCGTGATGAAACTGCAAAGTATGCTCCAACATGACAGTTACATATACTGGTCCACGCCAATTTGGGTCACAAGTTGTATTTTTCTCTCGGGATCATTCCTGATGCATCCCTGGCAAACAACCCTATTTTTGTTAGTATCCCTAACTGCCTGATTCACTAAATTCGGGGATCCCCTATCTGAGATGGAAGAGATGGAGTAGGTTTGCGGCGCCCTGGACCTTCAATCCAGGGACGTACTCTGCTGGGGTGTTGCTACACCAACAATGCCCATCGGGGCCCCCACAGAGCACGCTTCGCTTGCGCTGTCTGCTCTTGTTAACTTTAAACCTTAAACAATGCTATCAGCGACTTCTTATACTTTTAAACTTAGTATAATTAATCTTCACTCTCCTCATCAGAGTGAAGCTCTCCACTCGCCTCGTCGGAGTGGAGCTCTTCCGTCCCCCTTCACAATCTCTTCCATTCAGACAGCACTACCAAATAATTCTTTCTACCTTGTTTGCTGATTTGCCAGGGGTGTCACCAAGAATAATTGCCCGCCGCATCCTCCACCATTACTGTTAGGGGTTAACAGTTTAGGACCCAAGGACCAGATGTTTGAAAAGAAGACCCGGAGTCAGAATTATAAAAAATAGAAGAAAAGTTTTACTGAAGATAGTTTGCAGTTTCATCAGCAGAAGTCAGCTTCAAGACTCACACAGGAGTTCGTAGGCCGCCCCGCTTACAGTTACAAAGATCACAGCAGTTATACCATTTCCAAGGTCTAAGCTACGTCATTGCTTACAGGCTGAATGATTCTTATTGGCCAAGAAATTGATAAACATAGTAATTTTCCACACATATACAGATAGACAGAAGCATATCTCCATAGAGTATGCCGCTGACACTCGGACCCTGAAGTTAGGCACGTCATGACCTTCCAGGTCGCAAATTTGGGTTGCTGGGCACCAGCATGTCTCGAACAACAACTCAGTCAATCTCCAACAATGCCAGTGGTTCCTTAACCTGTAAGCAAGAAGACTAACACACACACCCGACACACATCTTTTCCAAGGTTGGATTTGGCCAGGCTCTAACTATAAACAGGAGAGTCCTCTCAAAACATCAAGATAACAAGTTCTTTCTCTCAGGATAGGACACTTTATCCTAAATGGAAACTATAGGCTTTAACTGACAAATGGTCCCTTAACTATAGACTTAAATGACCCCTATGTGTTTTAACATGTTGAAGACCTTTCTCAAACACAAAACCAGTCCCTATTTAATTTCTGGAAGCTGGGATAAATAGGCAAGCAACGTTACTGCATTCAAATATCAAATACTGACATTAATGAATACATGAAAAGAACATTTCAGTAATCACACTGGTAACTAACTTCTATAACAAAGTAAAATCTCCAGAGAAGTCATTCAACTCATTTGATATTTAGAAGGAACAGTATTGATTAATACCTTGATTATAATCACTCATTACATATACATTGAAGCAGCAGTGGATTTCAATCCACTCCCTTCACATTCCACCACTGCTGATTAACAGTAATGTAAATGCTAAATGTCCTAATACCTGTTGATACTACAACAATGCAAATATGCTCTTCATCTTCATTTTCTAGTGCGATCGGTTGACAGTCTTCCTTCATCAGATGTGTCGTCTTTGCAGCGGCTCAACTGGAATGTAGCAAATTTATGTTGTAATGTACAATTGATAATTAAACAAGATGCTTGACTTTAAAGGAGTCATAACCTAGTCTTAATTTGGATACCTACTGCTGTATTATAGTCTTTCATGCCCTTCTAAAAAAGAAAAGTGGAAAAAAAAATAAAACCAGAGCTCCTAAAACCTTTATTTCTGAAGGCATTATTGTCTCGCGAGATCTGATGCGATGTTTTGGCTGTCGTGGACGCTCATTTTAATAATGCAAATGAGGGGCGCGTTGATTGGTTGCAGGAAGGAGGGGGGTTGACACCGCAGGTAACTTCAGCATCATTACAAACTGACATCATGGAACCCGACCTGGCCGCGACCTACGGGATTCAACCGTATATGTTTGAGCCGGACTCTGAACCTGAGCTGGAAAGGGAAGATGTGGAGTCGATGGAAGGACGTCTACATCAAGATGCCTCTGAATGGTAAAGACAATCATTTTGACTAACGAGCTAAAACATTTGTTGCTAATTTCTCCCAAATAGGTTTACCTTTTATTTAATGTAGATTACATTAACGGAGATGTAGTCGAATTTTTTTATCAGCTTACAGTGGTTATTGAGATCAACGTTTGCTATCATGTGGTGTTTTTGCCTTGTTTCACGTTCTGTTTTTTTAGACATTTAATATTTTTCTTCTACAGACATGTAACGTGATGTTTTTCTATAAGTTTCTTATTACTTGACTGTTTGTTTTATTTATCTATCCTTATCTATTCTATAAAAAAAGAATTACCTCGAAGCTAACGTTACATACAATAGCCGCATTAGTAGTTAGCTGCTGTTTGTTACACACAGTAGAGCAATAAAAACAGTCTTACCGTTTCAATTTCAGGCAAGTCCCTGATGGTTAGAATGGCTTTTTTCAAACGGAGCTTCGTGGCCAACTTCGCCTCATATTGGCCAAATTTGTGAATGATTCCGGCGTAAAATGTTTAGCGCAGACACCAAACAATAAGCCAGTTGAAAGTGTTGCTGGGACAGCGTCATTAAAAATGAATTTTATCCACTGGTCCCTGATAGTTTGGTCCATTTTTGGTATAGAAAACACATTTGCATGTTGTTTCTGGCAGTCAACCACAGAGCAACTCACGCGTGCACTCGGTTTCTCCATCTTTCGCGACTGAATAAGAGGGGGAGAGGGGAAGGGCGGGCTTCCTGCTGCGGTGTCCATATATGGTATATCCTGCCCCGTCTTGACGTCAAGACGGGGCTGAAATCAAAATCTTGTTTTTTAGTGCGCGTGCACGGGGGCTATTTTACAAACCCTGAGGTAAACAAACGCTTCACTTTTAAATATCGGCTTCCCGGCCAGTGTATAATCATTATGCAATCATAACATCCATTGATTCTCGTGGAAAAGTGAAATTTGCAGGTTATGACTCCTTTAATAAACAGATACATATTTAAGCATCAAGAACGGAAAAACATAAACACTGTCGGCTACACTGAGATTCGATCTCATATAGCATGAAGCTCCGAGAGGCTCATGTTGTTGCGTTGACCACAGAGCTATCGTCTGAACACTGCTAAAATTAATGTCTTATGCTCTTAAGCCTCATTGATGTGGCCTAATATTTTTCTATTGCAATGTTTTATGTTGAATTTTTTTTTTTCTTCATTATTCAGTTTATTCAATTTAATTTCAGTAATTTTAGTATTGTGATTATGAATTCGCTCAATGTTTCATTTGAATTGATCTGCTACCAGCTTTCAATCGCTCTCAATGAGCCGCGGAGCGGCGGCAGATTACGCAATAGAGAGAATAAACTGACACTTTGCAAAGTCTGTGATTGTAGCGCCTCTTAGCGGTAAGAGGCTGCAAATACACACCCGCAATTTACCGCGGCGGTAAACGTATTATTCTGGTTGAGTACCATCTGTAGGTGTGGTTTGGGCGTAACGTGAAATAAACCAATCAGAGCGTCATCTCACATTCCCTTTAAGAGCAGGCGCGCTTGTTCCATAGCGGACTCCTATTATAACGGCGGATTTGCCAGACGCACGCCAGGAGCGGTTCAAGGCCGAGGAGACCGACGTTCTCGTCAAGGCGGTTGGGGATGGAGAAACACGCCCAAATTAACTTCAGTTAAACAGGCGTATGATAATTTGGGTAAATGTGTAAGCTAGATGTATACTTTTATAATAAACTATCTATCTATCTATCTATCTATCTATCTATCTATCTATCGTAATAATGTATGATTTGCAAAAATGAGAACTGCTGCTTCTGTGTAGATGAGAGAATCAAAGTGCTTTGAATCCGACGTGCTTCTGTGGAGGGAAAAGTCCGCAAAATAGGAATGATACATGCGTCGGTGTACAAAGTCAATTGCGCTGTGTGCAAGATAGGGCCCCCTGACTTTAATCATGCATTATGTAATGTCAGTGACATTAATGAATTGCCAGAGAGGGCAACACTGAAAATAATTCCTCAACAAACATCTCCCTCTTCAAATCAAGCTAGCACTGTACTTCTCTCAGGTTCTGATACATCAGAACAGTTGTCTGCTGAACGGCAGCTTGAATGGCCTGAGGATTTTGAAATACCAAAATTATCTGTTAACAGAGGTGGGGGACTCGAGTCACATGACTTGACTCGAGTCACAATTTTCAGGACTTGCGACTTGCTTGATTAAAGTATGAAAATGACTTGACTTGACTTTGACTTGAGAACAAGTTACTTGTGACTTGACTTGACTTGAAGTGGAAGACTCGACAATGACTTGAACTTATAATAAATAAACAGCAATAAAATTCATAAAAAAAAATAATTATTGTGTGACGTCAGCACCACTAATCAGAGTATGCACCTTTAACGCTGCACAATTCAAACCGCGCCAAACATGGCAGACAGTAGTCGAGCTCCACAAATAGTCTCCTTTGGCTATAAGGACTTTGAACTGGACCGTGCCAATAAAAAAAGATTTGCCAGATGCAAAATATGCAACGCAAGGATATCCGACACGACAACGACAACGTCTAATTTCATTCGACATTTCAAGAACCACAAGGAAAGGTAAGAAAGTCATCTCTTTATAGTCAGTTTCACTAAGATCTATAACAATTAACTTACTAATGTACTGAATTAATATTTTCTGTTTGTCATAATTTGGCCTTGGTTACATATTATGTTTTTTTTCTTATTAGAAATGTGACCATTATCATTACTGATACGTCTCATAAATTTATATATTGGGCAATTTGACTAGTGGCGTAGCCTGAATTTTAATGTTGATGGGCATCTTAAAATGAGCGGGCCGCTCTATATTACATGAAGGCTATACTGTATTAAATGTGCGCATTTTCAAGTGTTTGTGGACTGCGTGTGGAAACTAAAAAACATTGTGATACAACTTATGATACTGCATGACAGTGGCGTGAGCGTGGCGTTTCTGTTGCGTGTCAGCTGCATGGCGGCTGCGTGGCGTTTTCTATGTCTTTGCACACCAGAAACGTGTCTGACGCGGCGCTGCTGCTGCTAGGTGACATATGATAACTGTACGTTCACACCGCCGCCGACTTGAGCTGCAAAGAAGCTCTGGCCGCCCTGTCAAGGACGCTTGTCAAAAAGTACGG
Organism: Rutilus rutilus; assembly: GCF_951802725.1. Taxonomy (NCBI): domain Eukaryota; kingdom Metazoa; phylum Chordata; class Actinopteri; order Cypriniformes; family Leuciscidae; genus Rutilus; species Rutilus rutilus. The sequence continues at coordinate 44,349,280 of NC_140223.1, forward strand.
GGAAGCTTGTTGACGCTTTGGCCGCTCTGAAGTCTGTGTCACACCATGAAATGTAAACAGAAAAAACAAGCAATACACTGACTGACACTAGAAACCTTTTATAATGACAGCATTTTTATAATCGATTTGGTCGGGGGAAAAAATATTTTGATTAATATGCGCGAGGGAGAGAGAGCAAGGCGTGTTGTTTGAAGACAGTGACAGCATTGAGTGCGCGCGCGCGGCCGGGGCTCTCTCTCTTTTGAAACTGGTCTCTACTCTATATGAAAATAACGTCATATCATAAATGATAGGAAACCCAGCAACAGCTATTATCAGTTTCTCCTCCATTTTCTCGGAACTAATGTTTTGGTAGGAACGAAAGTTTACATCGTATGTTTCTTCCGAATCAGCCAGCGCGAAGGACGTCTATATTCTGATTGGTTGCTGGCGTTTGCCGCTGCCAGAGCCATATAGAGAGATATATATCTGGCTCTGGCCGCTGCTTGCCGCTGAACCGCGTCATAACTCATTACCATAAAGTTAAGATACTTTCAACTTTTTGATTAACGCTCAAAACGCCCAAAACGCGACGCCGATGGATTTGACGCTCCTTGCAGCTGAGAGAAGCCAGCTTCCATTGAAAATAAATGACTTCCGGTAACTTAGGAAGCTCAAGTCGGCGGCGGTGTGAACGGACAGTAAGCCTCATTGGTGATATATTTAACATATGGGAAGAGAGTTGTGTAAGGCCTATACTTAATGTTAAACTAAGTAAATATTTTTTTAATTACATTTATATCTGCATTTATGTCCAAACTAAAACTTTCAAACATCAAAATGTCATTAATTAATATGTATTTGTGTACAAAATGACATATAAACATATTTCCCTATTCTATTTTGCCTGGAAACGCTTCCAACACGCTTGCCTGTCGCGAGGCGTCGGTTCTATTTCAAGCATGCATGCGTTTCCCACGCGTCTCACGCAGGCATTTAAAAAAATGTAAAGAATGTTTGTGCATACAAAAAATAAATTTGTTTTAATGTTTACAGTTAATGTGAATGTTTACAGTTTTCCCTGATTGTTTTTTTTTTTTAATCCATGCAGATATGATGAATATCTCAAAACCAAGATACACTGCAGCGATCTACAGCAGCCACCCATGTCACAGTTCATTGTGCCCCAGACTACTACATATCCAGTCAACCACCCTCGACAAAAAGCCATTACAGAAGCAATAATATCTGATCTGATCATTAATTGCAACATGCCCCTGTCTATCACTGACAACAAGCACTTCATTCATTTTCTCTCCATTATGGACACAAAATATACTGCAGTGAGCCGAAGAACCATCACCTCAAGACTTGACACTCTGGCGTCTGAGACACAATCAAAACTAATAAGTGAAATGGCCACAGTTGAAAATCTGTCTGTCACTGTGGACATCTGGTCAGACAGAAGAATGAGAGGCTTCCTTGGCGTCACCTCTCACTGGATGAACACTGCAGCAGATGCTATAACGTTGAAATCTCATCTACTAGCTTGCAACCGGTTCAAGGGGTCACATACGGGAGAGAGAATTTGTGAAGCATTTGAACAAATATGTGATCAGTATAAAATCAAACAAAAGATTGATCATATAATTTGTGACAATGCAGCAAATATGAAGAAGGCATTCACCACATGTTTTCCCAGTTCAGCTGAAGCAGATGAGGATGATGATGATGACTGCCTTGATGATGGAGAACTTTGGAATGCCCTTCCAGTGGATGAGGAGGAGAGGTTGAATGAGACATTGACCTCCAAAAGTCAGCATAGACTACAGTGCTTTGCACACACACTACAATTGGTTGTTGGTGATGGTCTTAAAGAGACCAGGGCTGTCAGTTCGGCTCTGGCCAAAGCGTCGAGGATCAGTTCTCTGCTCCACACAAGTACTTCTTTTAAGGAGGAATTTGAGAAGGAATTTGGCCAACGTGGAGTTCCTGCTTCTGTTGTTACTCGATGGAATTCAACTTTCCGACAGCTGAAGTCCTTGCTTAGCTGTGACTACCAAACTTTGTGCAAGGTCTTGGATGTTAGAGGGCACAGAGAGACTATTTTCACTCTAAGAGAGTGGGCTCAGATTAAAGAACTGGTCAGCATCCTGAAGCCCTTTGCTGATGCCACTGATCTCACTCAGGGAGAGAAAGTTGTAACCATAAGTGCTGTGATTCCCTGTGTTCTCTCCCTCAACAATCACTTGGAAAACCAGAAAGAAGGAACACAATACTTGGTCAACCTAATCCACAGTCTTCAAAGATCACTGCAAAGAAGATTCAAAGGCATCTTTGTCAATGTAAAAATGTCTCAGCCAGAGACCAATAAAGGAATCCTGCCATTCTCTGATCCTGTTTATGTCAAAGCAGCTGTTCTTGATCCAGCCTTTGGGGTTATGTGGATAGAGCACGATGTATTGGTTGATGACAAGCTGAAGGAGCAGTTGACCATGGAAGTAAAAAGTAAGTAATAGGCAAGTAAGTGATAGGCCCATACTTGTAAATATTACAATATTAGTAGTATTTTTTAGCCTGGGTTCCCCATACTGCCTTGAGCAGCGCGATTTTATTCACGCTGCAAGGTAGTCTGGCGACCATGGGCTAATTTTTCCCCTGAAATAGGGAACCAATCACAGAACGGGGAGGGAGCAGCAAGACGATGACGAAGTATATGCGACACACCGAAGCAGTTTGTTTATCTATGGATCCAACATGACAGACGTAAAAATATATGCATATTTAGTTTAGCAAGCAAACACATCTACAAAAATATGCCTGTATTTCAAGTTGATAAAATAATTTAAAATCCACATCAGTTTATTTGTGCCGACGCGCCGCGCCCTCCCAGGATCTATAACGTTACCTAGGCTACTTTCACTTTTAAAAATTCATCATAACCGCGCGCGCGATCTGCTTGCAGTCATCGAGATGGTTGCTGAGGAGTTGAAGAAAAGAATAGCTAGTGGAGATTGTAAAGTTGTCGACAATACGTCATCAAAAATCAAGTCCAGTGTGTGGAAGAAATTTGGAGTTATCTGAAGAAAATATTGTGAAAAGCTTTGCTGCAAACATTTTCGTGTTCGATAGCCGCAAATGTGGAGCTTCATCCCTGAGGAAGCACGCAGAAACTGTGGTAACAAAGCCGTTCTATCGAACGGTATTTTTCATATTTAACACTGTTAGTATGTGTGGTGTGCAGGGCGTGTTTGAACCCAAAATTGTCAGATGTAGGCTAGACGAAATTGCGTGGCATATAGTGGTGTAGCCGCGTCTGTTCGATTTGTGTGGTAACGTTAACGTTAGCCATGTTTTTCATGTATCGGCCTTTTGACAGCTTCGGCTGAAGTTGTCCTTGTGTTAATTGTCGTGTAATAACTTCTGTATGACCTGGCAATAAACATTTTTGTAAGTGTCTATAATGTGATAGTCTAAACTGATTTTATTTCGGGTGCGGGTCGGGTGTCGGTTCTATTTTAAGCGGGTCGGTGCAGATTTTTATTAGTGCTGCTGTTGGGAAACGGGTCGGGTGCGGATTTACAAAATCGGACCCGTGCAGGACTCTCTGGTGTACACATAAATCTCTGACCCATCGTCGTCTTCTTCGTTGAATATCTGTCGCTCTACTTACGTCATCTGGTATAAATTGAAACGATTGGCTATAAGCTACGTACAGGCGCATTTGATAGACATTTTGTAGCGCCCAATAAACGGCTCTGGGCATTCGTAAACCACGCCTCAAATACGAGAAAATGAACATGTAGTATCCAGACCACGTCTCAAAGAGAAAGTGGTCTGACGTTAGCCAGGCTAAGTATTTTTTCATTTTTTTTCAATTTAATTTATTCAATTATTTACAGAAATTGGAAATGCTACACAATAAACCATTAAAAGTTTGCAATGTTGATTTAAACACCCAAGTAATCGTATTCCTAAATGACAATGTTTAAAGTACGATCACAGCAAACATTAAATTCTGCATTGGCACTGCTTCTGGCCCAGAGAGAGCAGTTATCATGTATAAGTATTAAAATTGAAATACAGATACTGTGCAGTTGAAAAACTGTTACAATCATTCAAACCATCACAGAAATACTGAGATAAAAGTTTGAGGTTCGGATATTTAAGTAGCGATTTACTTAAAGTTACTTACTCAAGTTACTTAAAGTAATTTGATGCTTCAAATCAAATTTCTGTCAGTTACAGTGACTGTCACTTAATGATTCATTCCAGAGATTCTTCAAAAACACTGATTTATCCAGTAGTGAAACACGTGAAGCCTTTATGATTGAGACATTGAATAATTTATTCAGTTTCTGACAGCTTAAAAAATCTTTTAAATTAAATTTTTTAAATAGACTACAGCAATTAACATTTTGTCAGAACATTTAGTAAATTACATGACATTTATTTGTAAATAATTGTTAGATAATTGTCTATTTAGAAAAAAATCATGATTCTCAATGCATCCAGAATCATGCAGCTCTAGAATATTATGTAGGTTTATTTGTAATTTTACATTTTTATGTTTTAGATCTGATTCTCCAGGAGGCAGAGCATACCAATATGGAACAGACAGGTCATGGAGATGAAGAAGAGCAAATCAAAGGTGATGAAACTGAGCTGTTCTTATACCACAAAAAGCAGAAGAAATCCACTCATTTCAGCCCTGCTGCCCAGCTCAACCATTACCTGGACAATTGTGATGGCCAGAACTGCCTTTTGTTTTGGGGAATGAACAAGGAGAAAATGCCTTCACTGTTCCAAATCGCAATGAGGGTATTAGCTGTGCCTGCTTCAAGTGCACCTGTCGAGCGTGTGTTCAGTCATGGGGGGATTATTATGCGGCCCCATCGTTCACAGCTTAGTGCCATTGTCTTGGCAAACCTTATTTTCTGTAAATGCAACACATTTTAGACCGTTTCAATTCAATTGAATTAGACAGATTGGATTATACATCTTAGACTCGAGTCGATACATCTTAGACTCTAAACGTTTTGTGTAAACAACACAATTTTATTTTATTTTCAGATATTAATGTAGCACAGATATGCATATGATTCATATATAGCAAATGTATAATGAATAAGATACATAATATATGTATACAAGTTCATCTTTTCTGTGCAAAAATAAATATGTATCGAAAAGATTTACCTCTATTTATTTTAGTACTGTGACTTGACCTGACTTGACTTGACTTGACTTGAAACTTATCAGGACTCGACTTGCTTAGGGTGAACCCTTGACTTGACTTGACTTGCTTGATTTATCTGAACTGTGACTTGAGACTTGACTCGAGACTTGATGGTTAAGACTTGAGACTTGCTTGGACTTGACCATGTGTGACTTGCCCCCACCTCTGTCTGTTAATGTTGAGTACCGTTTCCGTCAAGGAAACCCCAAAAAAAATCTGAGATCTCAGTTCTACGCAGCGTTGGACACGACACGCTTGTTTGAAATTTTCCGAAAAAAAGCAGGAAACCAGGGAAGAATACTTAATGAAATTTTGCAACAAGTTAATTCAAAGGTATTCTTTTATGATGCTATCTTTGAATCATGAATTGTATATGATTGTTATCCTCGGCCGATAATGTGTCTACCTGTCTCTACTTTTTTGTAGCCATCTGATGTAACGTGTTCGCACCGCAGTACTTCAGGGACTTCCAGTCCTCATGGGGGATGACCCAGAGGAATTTTTCCGGACGTGCTTTGTAAGTAATGTTATTTGTGTTTCTGCTCTCTTAAATTGCCATTTTGTTTTATTCCATGAGAGTATAGCTCATGTTAGGAAAAATATTAATTCTGGGTATACTTTTTGTAGTTTTGCAGTAGGTACTATATATGTCTCTTTTGAAACTATTCTAATTTTTCCTTCTCTACTTAGGATGTGGATGTAGAGGCAGACTTCAGTGAAGTAGATTTTGGCCTGCTCACAATTTTACCTGAAGGAATCACTTCCAAACGTCCAAATGCCCTCAACGTGGATGCAATATGGGCAATCGTTCTGGAGAGAACAATTGTTGTGGATGATGTCCCAAATGATGCCCGCGCCGACGAAGGACCCGTCCATCCACTTCCTAGACGGCTGTTCTTTGGAGGCTGCCCAGTCCAGCTCCAAGTCCGCTACCACCTCCGTAAGAATAGCCATGAGCTCCGCGTCCAGCGAGGTCGGGGTGGCTTCTGAAGGACCCTCAGACCACGCTCCCGGGTTGGAGGCGCTCGTGGACATGGTGTCGTCCTCACTATACCCGAAAGATACCATTTCCCGGCGGTAACTGGCCTCAGCGTAGGTGAGAGGTTCTGACACGTGAGGGCGGCGTGGGCATTGGGCCGACGCCAACTCTCTGCAGTCTCCCGGCCCGCGAGTCGACGGCGGCGGGAGGGGGAGAGGCAGGAGTCGGAAGGCCGCCGTTACGGGTAATGGTAAAGGGGAGTTCCTCACAGGCTCGACAGCTTGATCCTTTGAGTGCCGCCTCCGTGTGGGCTCGACCCAGACACAGCACACACTGCTCGTGTGCATCCGGGAAGTCGATAGGACCACCACACGTGCAGCAAAGTCATTTTAAAGCAAAAAATCCGCCGGAACGCGAGAGGGGATAATCAAGTCAAGTCAAGTCATCTTCATTTATATAGCGCTTTTAACAATTTAGATTGTTTCAAAGAAGCTTTACAGAGATAAAAGTATAATTTAAGGTAAGATAGCGGTTCTTTAATAAAGTTATTTTCCAGCTAAAGTTAGTTTTGATTGATTCGCTTCCGTCGCAACGATCATTTGTTTTTAAATTAGGGCCGCCAAGACGACACCATTCTCTCTACACAGACTTTAAACGTGAACCTGTGAGAAACGCTGATGGAGTTCACATGCGCATTAAGAACGGGTTCTATAGTTATGTGCGTTTGAATATATGTGCGCAGTAATTCCCTACAAACCAAGCCTAAACAAAATACTGGTCTTTCCTTATAAATTTTGATCCAGAATTTTATTTGTCACTTCGGGGTAGGTACGCGAAACCGAAATTATCCCGCCAACGCTTTATCTGTAGAGTGGGAAAGGGATCCTCCATAGGGAGAGACTAGTTGGCACTTCAGCACTGCGTTGACATCGGGTCCAGGCGAAGGTCCTTCATCAGATCTGGATACGGCCTGGATCCGGCAGGGTGCGGGAAGACCTCGGGATAAACAAAGACACTAAAATTAGCGTAGATGCCATTCTTCTCATGATGTAACGAGTACATCAGGAGTTATGGGAAGTGTTCCCGGTTCCGGCTGACCTAATCTATGCAGCCTAACATTGAATTATAGAAGTCTATAATGTATTATGTGAATGCTAGGTCAAAGAGATGTGTCTTTAGTCTGGCTTTGAACTGACAGAGTGTGTCTGCTTCCCGGACAATGTTAGGAAGACTGTTCCAGAGTTTTGGTGCTAAATAGGAAAAGGATCTACCGCCAGCAGTCAATCCACTTTGTCGACTCTGTTTGCGTGAATCCACGGCGAAACCAGGCTCCAGGTGAAGAAGAAAGATTCAGAGGTTTTTGATCAGGTGAGGGTGCGGGCACCATTGCCTATTTGCAAGCAAAAGAGGGATTTCCTCATACTTACTGTCAAGGGACCGACTCGATAAGGGACCCCTACCCCCATTATGGTTGAACCTCGGAAGCTACACCAGTTACTATTGCCAAGAGATTTATTATTAAAGGACAAGTTCGGTATTTTACACTTAAAGCCCTGTTTACAGATCGTTTCTGATGAAATAGAACGGTTAAGATAAAAATTTTGGACACATGCTGCTGTCCTGAGAATTTTAGGTTTCTTTTGCTTTCCCCCCCACCAGTAGACTGGCTGCATAGGTGCACTGGAACAATTCTCCTAAAACGTATTACACTTTCGTTTACAAAGACGTGAAACTCACCGAGTGGTCAGGGGTGTTCACTGATAAGCTCACACAAAAATCGCTGCAAAAGATGCTTTCCAACAGGTGTTTTACCATTCGTTGTAAAACTGTGGACCTATTTTTCCAAACGCCTCACACCCGTACATTCTCCCGTTGAGAGCTTGAATAATAGACACTCCAGCCCAGTTGGTGGCGATAATGCACCTTTTCAAGCAAACCACTGGCATTTCATTGTTTGCGATCATAGACAGTTTGCGATCCGCCATAAAAAAAAAAACAAGAAGAAGAAGAAAACAACCCATGAACCCCATTTCAGTTTCCGGCGGCGGAGTAATACCGTGCCTCACAGCACATCCAATACAAGTCAATGGAGTTGGACAAAAACTACGATAAAACACCTGTTGGAAAGCATCTTTTGCAGCGATTTTTGTGTGAGCCATATCAGTGAACACCCCTGACCACTCGGTGAGTTTCACGTCTTTGTAAACGAAAGTTTAATACGTTTTAGGAAGAATTGTTCCAGTGCACCTATGCAGCCAGTCTACTGGTGGGGGGGAAAGCAAAAGAAACCTAAAATTCTCAGGACAGCAGCATGTGTCCAAAATTTTTATCTTAACCGTTCTATTTCATCAGAAACGATCTGTAAACAGGGCTTTAAAGGAGTCATAATGTAGAAATTTCACTTTTCCACGAGAATCAATGTATGTTATGATTGCATAATGATTATACACTGGCCGGGAAGCCAATATTTAAAAGTGAAGTGTTTGTTTACCTCAGGGTTTGTAAAATAGGCCACGTGCACGCGCACGAAAAAACGAGATTTTGATTTCTTCCCCTTCTTGACGTCAAGACGGGGGAGGATATACCAAATATGGACACCGCAAACCTATGCCGCGGGAAGCCCGCCCCTCTCCCCCTCTCCCCCTCAGATTCAGTTTAGTCGACTCGAGAAAGATGGAGAAACCGAGTGTAGCCTACACTTGAGATGCTCTGTGGGTGACTGCCACAAACAACATGCAAATGTGTTTTATCTACCAAAAACGGACGAAACTATCAGGGAACAGTGGATGAAATTCATTTTTAATGACGCTGTCCCAACAACTCTTTCAAGTGGCGTATCGTTAGGTGTGTGTGCTAAACATTTTACACCGGAATCATTTACAAATTTGGGGCAGTATCAGGCGAACTTGGCCTCGAAGCTCCGTTTGGGAAAAGGTGCCATCCCAACCATCAGGGACTTGCCAGAAATTGAAAAGGTAAGACTGTGTTTTTATTGCTCTACTGTGGTTAACAAATAGCAGCTAACTGCTAATGCGGCTATTGTATGTAACGTTACCTTCGAGGTAAACACGGGGAATGGACTCTACGAATGCTAGCCACATCTTTCGACTTTGTTTTACACTAGCAGCTACAGTAGTGACGGTACAGGAGTCCATGCTCAGTGGCTAAAACTGTTTAAATGCAAGTATGAAAACAATATACCACTAAACATTATTAGCCAAACTCATGCAAAACATGCAGTTTGAAAATAGCTTTCAGTTAGTGGGGCTTCTGTAAGAATGTATCTGGCAATGGTGTATTTGTTCTTTTTTCTTTGGTTGTGATTACAATTTCACTAACAATAAGTACCGTCACATTTATTGAGCTATTGCAGTATTTTGTCTATGTTTTTGTACCGCTTGGAAGTAGTAAAATACATTTTTTTTTGCATATGAGTCATTTTAACATTCAAGTTACCTGCGGTGTCAACCCCCCTCCTTCCTGCAACCAATCAACGCGCCCCTCATTTGCATTATTATAATGACGTCCACGACAGCCAAAACATCGCATCAGATCTCGCGAGACAATAATGCCTTTAGAAATAAGGGTCTGAGGGGCTCTGTGTTGATTTTTTTTCCACTTTTCTTTTTTAGAAGTGCCTAAAATACTATAATAGAGCATTTGGGTATCCAAGGTAACACAACATTATGACTCCTTTAAGTGTAAAATACCGAACTTGTCCTTTAAACCATATGCCAGCAAATGAGAGAAACAGGCATATAAGAATAAGGCTACATGAGAGGCAGGGTTGCCAACTCTCACGCATCTGGCGTGACTCTCACGCTTTCAGCATCAATCTCACGCTCTCACACACACAAGAAATGTCACGCCAAAATCCACGTTTCTCCCCTCTCAATCCGTTAATTTTCTGTTGATGACTAGACCACAGCGTAGTAATGACAGGAGAGGAGTTTAAGGCCCACAGCTGTAACATCTGCCTACAATGTTCTCACTGCAGTATTCTCTGATCGTTGATTCGTTGAAACCTGATACGTCAGTTGCGTGTGAAAAGTTCAGAGAGAGTTCGGAGCATAGGTTCGGAGTCGGAGCCATTTATATACTGTCTATGGTCGGAGCCCACTGATGCGCGTTTGAAAGTGTTGACTTCATCTATAGTTGCAAACGTTGACCTGACGTGCGTTATGTGGGCTAGCTATTTGCTCAATAAAAATGGGCTCATGGTACAAATTATGTTTTGTCAAATCGGGCAAGTGGCATTTTAAAATTCCCCAAATTATGAAAGGTTGCCCAGATTGTGTTGAGCTGCCACAGTCAAATGCAGATGCTGAGCGAACCTTGTTATTGGCCTAAACAAGACTGACACCAGGAAGAGACTGGCACTTGACGGCACCCTGTGAGTGATGGGAAGTTCGGATAATTTTACTGACTCGCTTGTTCTACCTCGTTCATTAAAATAAACGAATCTTTTTTTCGAGTCATTTCGTTCATTTAAGGGGCTTTAAATGTTATACTTTTAACAGCCAAATTCCACGAACACATCCACCTACGCAGTCTTTATCATATTCTGAATTAAGAAATCATTATAATGCAGTCAAAAATAATTTACAGGGAACATAAATACTTTACCTTCCGAGTCTTTCGTTCATTTGTCACGTCACGTGACAGACACATTACGGTTCATGAAGGGACTGAACCCTGCTTCAGATACGAGCTCCTGCAGAGGTGGTGGCCAACTCTGCCACTGTGGCACAACAGGCCTAATGTGGGGAACTTGAGTTGTGGTTTTCTGGGGAGGTGGAGGAACTATTATGGGTCCCTTTTGTTTTGAGATTTCTTATTGTTTTGATGTTGTTGTTTTACATGTTTGTTATTTAATCACCTCTATCGTCATTTTTTTTATGTCAGTCGATCAATCAATAAATTAATTTTACTGTTTGAAAACACGTTTCCATTCTATTAGGTTTTTTTTTTTTTACCATAAATCAGGGTTTATACTAAGTAAACAAGGACAAATTTTTTTTAAATTAGGGTTAGGGTTGCCAAAATTTGTCCCCATGCGCACGCGCGCACTGAAGTTTTACAGAGTCTCACTCCAGCCAAAGTCTCAAAGTTGGCAACCCTGGAGAGGTGGTCTTCATTCTAGATTTCTCTGTTCCCCCTTTCTCTGTCTTCTCACCCCATCATCTCTATGTTTCCTCTCACGCCCTCATGACTTTATGTTTCTCTGCCTTTATGTTTCTCTGCAGTGGTAGAGTAAGGTTGAGCTTATATACATTACAGAGCGGCTTCCTTTTATGGTAACAAACTATGTTGCTTGAGCTTTAAAAATGGAACATATACAGTATGTCATGCTAACACATGGCACAAACCACTTCCATATTAAGAACTATCTTTGTTGTTTACATCTGCATCAGTTGGAACATGTTACATTGCACATACCCCTCTACAAAATATAGCTCATCCACCTGTCTCATGCGATCCTCACATGTTTCCGTGCTATCTATAGTCTCCTCATGCACTCAACGCATGCACATAAAACTCTGTCTTGACAAAATACAATATGAAATTATTATGAAAATGAATAAAGAAAAATAATACAGATACAGAACATTAAACAGTAAACTTTTTAGACTTCAGACATATAGTCTGAAAAACAATGGCCTAATCTGCATGGTTTGAGAGGCGCACGCAGTAATTTACCTTAATATTTCATAATGTTTATAAAGTTGTTTTATATTACTTTACGTGCACGATGTGATGTGCTATTCATGATGTTGATTGGGTTTGTCGTATTTCTGTTGAGATACACATGTAATCATGTGATGTTGTAATGTTCAGTTTTCTGTCAGTCATAATATGCTTTTTCAAAGACAGATTCACTCTGTAATTGTTGAACCTGATTATTAAATTTAAAAAAATGTGACTGCGCATATAATGACTAATTAGCTGATCAAGCACTAAATGTGTGTAAAGTTCATAAGATAGAGCGTTTGAGTGTAAACAGCAATAAAGCCTTTAATGTGCTAAAACTAGATCATCAGCAGTGCAGTGTGAACCTCTTCAGCTTTTAACTCTTTCTTGTGTAGTGAAACCTACAAACGTGTGTTTCTATCCCCTCCCCGTGTGTGTTAAACTCTATAAAGAGAGAGCACATCTACATTCTCCACTCTCGCCTCTTCTGACACAGAGAAATCCACAGATTCAGTTTCTGCTCTCACAGTTTGAGTTCATCATGAAACTGCTTGTTCTTCTTCTGTTGCCTTGCCTCTCTCTGAGTGAGCTTGCGCCGGGTTTTGGTGATTGCAAACAGTACTTTTTAAATAAACATCCTCCTAAATTCACACCACTACTACAATCAGCCAAGCAAATCTGCCAGTGTGTTCGGGGCGACAAGAATCAGAAAAACTCTCTTTATGCAACTTTGTACAACACAGACTGGAAGATCCCCATCTACTCTGCGTATGTGTTCAGGAGGAGCATAAGTGTTGGGAGGTGTAATTATTGGTACATCGAACCTCAGGTAATTATTCAACTGTATATTATTATAGTATATTGGCCACACTTTATATTAGGTGTCCTTAACTACTATGTACTTACTTTAAAAAATAAGTACAATATAGGCTTATTATGTTGATATTGTACTGTAAACACTTGTGCTGTTATTGAGGAGGATATGGGTAATATTAGCACAGGTTTACTGGTTTAAGGGGTTAACAGTGTCATTATAGATGTAATTACATGCAGATCATGTTAAAATACAATTTATTTATTAAAATGTTATAACATAGCGTTACACTTTATTTTTAAGGTGTCATTGTTACAGTGTAATTATAAATGTAAGTACTGAGTAATATTAATTACCTACATGTACTTTTACTATAGGGTTAGGGTAGGATTAGGGTTTGGTTGAGGGTTAGTTGCATGTAACTATGCATAATTTACTGTTATTACTATGGTAAGTACATGTAACAAGGACACTGTAAAATAAAGTGTTACCGAACATAGTAGTTAAAGACAGCTAAATTAAAGTGGGACCAGTATATTCATTTAAAATGATCATAATTAATGTGAATTTTGACTGAAAGTCTGAGTTGTTGTTTTTCTCTCTCATGTCCTTTAGCTGGATGAGGCTAATGCTGAGGCATGTATGGCACCTGAAGGTAACATACAGAATATTGGTGATAATCAGGCTGTGAAAAGTGACTATGAAGATCAGTACCCTAAAAAGTATGACAGAGGTCACCTCTACCCAGTTCAGCACACAGACAATCCTCTCTCCATGCTGGCCACCTTCACCCTGACCAACGCCGCTCCACAGGACGCAACTTTCAATCAGGGTGCATGGAGGGTTCATGAGGGCAAAGTTATTGATGATCTGAAAGAATGTAATAGTAATGCTGAGGCTTATGTGGTGACTGGTGTAGTTCCTGATAACAACATAATACTGAAAGATAGAGTTACTGTCTCAAAGTATTACTGGAGAGCCACCTGTTGTGTGAAGAACAATGCGTTCATAGGGCAGGGTTACTTTGGACCTGATAACAATAATGTAGTGGAGAAATTATCAATTACAGTCTTACAGACACGGCTGGCCAAATATTACAGTGTGAATAATATTGAAATTTTCCCAGGCGTACCAAAACCCTCAGGGTACAAAAGACCCCGGGTAGAAGGTGGTTGTTACTAGTTTAGCCTTTAGCCTATGAGCTAAAGTGGATGATCTGGCATCTACATCTCTGACTGGAGTTGGTAATATCTGGAATCAGATCTTCATACTCTAGATCATGACTTCATAATCCTGAAGATCTCCAGCCATCTTTGTCCACTTCACTGTTTCACTGTTACTGGATTAACATGTGTAATAAATGCTGGATGTGTAATCAGTTACATTTAATAAAGACTGTGTGCAAATGTGTCTTAATGTGTTTAAACCCTTTATTCAAGCCCACACACACACACACACACTCTATCTCCTTACACTAACCCTACCCCTAAACCTACCCATCACAGAAAACTTTCTGCATTTTTACATTTCCAAAAAAACTCTTATGTATGATTTATAAGCTTGTTTCACAGTGACACGAGTCCCCATGAGTGTGTGTGCATTCAGGCTGAAGTCCCCACCGGGATAGAAAAACATGAACACACATACACACACACACACACACACACATGAACCTCAACACCAGGTGAAAAAGACGTAGTATTAAATATATTTCAAGTAGTAGGCTACAGTTGTGTTCAATATAATAGCAGTCCAACATCACTAACCAGATCAATCACTGTTTTTGGTAGAAATTATATTTCTACATGGCAAATAATTTACTAGTAGGTGTAGTAGAGTAATGGAAAAACAACAGACCCAACAGTCATGACATGTATGCTGCTAAGTAAGGGATAATGTATAGGGAGGCGGTTGTTATAGCGACTAACACCCCCGACAGGCTGAACGGGACCCCGAGGCGAAGCGGAGCTTGAATTAGCCTGAAGGGGTTGTTATTCGACCGCTTCGCTCTACATTATCTCGCTTATTACATGGCTACCTACAAAATAAATCAATAATTTGACACAAAATATTGATTTAAAAGTATTGCTTCCGCTAATGAAAATAGTCCGTTCCGTCTCTACGGTTGCATCCATAGCAACGCTCTGTTTTTCATGGCAGCGGTCTGTTACACACGTGACTAAAGCTGATTGGTTATGATAATGAGCTCACACCTCAGAGCTTCTGTGCCCGGTTGCATAAAGCACCTTAAGTGTAATTTTCCCTTAAAGGGGTCATATAATGGTACATACACTTTTACAAGTTGATTGTACTGAAATGTGTGTTGGCAGTGCCTGTACACAACCATCCTATCATGATAAAAATCCATCCAGTGGTCTTTTTTTAATCTCCTTATATGTTTGACCCTCTCTGAAATCAAGCCGTTCGATTTTGTGACGTCACTAAATCGACGCCCCTCCCACGATGGGTGATTGACAGCAGTGTTTAAACACAGACCCGCCCTCGCTCGTGACATCATAGTTCGCGCGTCACTGTTGAAACCCTCACTGGAGCAGAATGGCGTCTGCGATTGTGGTGTTGAGTTCTTCGGTGTAATAAGGAACACAGAAGTCATTTGGATGTTCCTAAATCCGAACCGTTGAAGATGCAGTGGCTGAGTTTTGTTTTTGAAGCAATATGCCCAAATGATTGATGCGGGGATTCCCTCACGGGGATTCCCCACGATCCTCCATGCTTTCATGTTTGCACGAATCATTTCACACCAGACAGCTTTACAGACGTACCAACGTGTTCCTGCTGAACCTCCAGAAGAAGTGAGTGTAATGTTTTATTAACCTTTATATTAATATTTATATTAATCTTTGCAAATTTGCAAACTGCAGGCTTCACGATGAATGCGGCTGTTTACACTCAGGGTACATTATGGCATGTTTTCTATGTATGACGTTCTCAATATAATTCATAATACCACGTTTAAAATGAACAAAGCGTTATGGTTATTGTGTTATGGTATTACGGTGTCCCCACACAACAGAGGGGCGGGGTCAGCACAGCTCATTATCATTTAAAGACACATGCACTGAAACGGCGTGCTGAAAACAGAGCTGTTTTTGACCAGGTAAAATTAGTGTTTTCTTTCAATACTAATGAGAATTTTTAATTAAAGTATATTACAAACTTTTAATTTAGACCCTAAAGAATCATATTAGCTTGTACAAAAATGGCATTATATGACCCCTTTAAGTTCGCCCTTATGTTTCCCTTAAAGGAGTCATAACCTAGTCTTAATTTGGATACCTACTGCTGTATTATAGTCTTTCATGCCCTTCTAAAAAATAAAAGTGGAAAAAAAAATAAAACCAGAGCTCCTAAAACCTTTATTTCTGAAGGCATTATTGTCTCGCGAGATCTGATGCGATGTTTTGGCTGTCGTGGACGCTCATTTTAATAATGCAAATGAGGGGCGCGTTGATTGGTTGCAGGAAGGAAGGGGGTTGACACCGCAGGTAACTTCAGCATCATTACAAACTGACATCATGGAACCCGACCTGGCCGCGACCTACTGTAACGCAAAGTTGGGATGTGGCCCAGAAAGATAAAAAAAACAATAGGTGTCGGAGGAAAAGATGCACGAGAGACTAGAGATTGCGTATCTTCCCCGTGTTTAATACAATTACTTAAACGTCACACTCGTCCGCATACATGGGGATCGAGTGAGAAAAAGTAACATACAAACAAACATCCAACTCTGGTCACAAAATATAAAAAGGAAATAAAAGAAAGAGTAGCGGTAGAGCGGTTATCTCCTCTCATCACCCGTCAAACCTACAACTGACGCTCTACGCACATGCGCAGTTCCCATTTCACCCCATATTAACCCAAAAACACAAAGTGACCGTTACACTACGGGATTCAACCGTATATGTTTGAGCCAGACTCTGAACCTGAGCTGGAAAGGGAAGATCTAGAGTCGATGGAAGGACGTCTACATCAAGATGCCTCTGAATGGTAAAGACAATCATTTTGACTAACGAGCTAAAACATTTGTTGCTAATTTCTCCCAAATAGGTTTACCTTTTATTTAATGTAGATTACATTAACGGAGATGTAGTCGAATTTTTTTATCAGCTTACAGTGGTTATTGAGATCAACGTTTGCTATCATGTGGTGTTTTTGCCTTGTTTCACGTTCTGTTTTTTTAGACATTTAATATTTTTCTTCTACAGACATGTAACGTGATGTTTTTCTATAAGTTTCTTATTACTTGACTGTTTGTTTTATTTATCTATCCTTATCTATTCTATAAAAAAAGAATTACCTCGAAGCTAACGTTACATACAATAGCCGCATTAGTAGTTAGCTGCTGTTTGTTACACACAGTAGAGCAATAAAAACAGTCTTACCGTTTCAATTTTAGGCAAGTCCCGGATGGTTAGAATGGCACCTTTTTTCAAACGGAGCTTCGTGGCCAACTTCGCCTCATATTGGCCAAATTTGTGAATGATTCCGGCGTAAAATGTTTAGCGCAGACACCGAACAATAAGCCAGTTGAAAGTGTTGCTGGGACAGCGTCATTAAAAATGAATTTTATCCACTGGTCCCTGATAGTTTGGTCCGTTTTTGGTATAGAAAACACATTTGCATGTTGTTTCTGGCAGTCAACCACAGAGCAACTCAAGTATGCACTCGGTTTCTCCATCTTTCGCGACTGAATATGAGGGGGAGAGGGGCGGGCTTCCTGCTGCGGTGTCCATATATGGTATATTTTTATGAAATCAAAATCTCGTTTTTTTAGTGCGCGTGCACGGGGGCTATTTTACAAACCCTGAGGTAAACAAACGCTTCACTTTTAAATATCGGCTTCCCGGCCAGTGTATAATCATTATGCAATCATAACATCCATTGATTCTCGTGGAAAAGTTAAATTTGCAGGTTATGACTCCTTTAAACCTAAGGGTGTTGCAGAAAAAAACCCTTAAGTGTTACTTTAGGGTTTCTTTAAGTGAAACGTCATAAACACTTAGAATTTCCCTTAAATGCTGTTTTTTCACTTAAGTAATCCCTTAAAAAGCGTTAAGTGTTGCATAAAACCCCTTAGCGGTAATTTCCATAGGTATAACTTAAGGTTCGAAAATCGTAACCTTAAGAGTAACGCGGACAAAAATAAGACGGCATGGCTTAATTTATGGAACCAGCTGAAGATCATTATGTGCCAAGAAGAATTTTTAGGGATAGGGAGAACCCTTTGGACCATCTTAGCGATGAAAAATTGTTGCAAGAATACCAATTTGATCGACACGCAAAATTTGACATGACTAAACTAGATGGCGACCTTGACCATGTCACACATCGCAGCCACTCTTTACCTGCAGTGTTACAACTGCTTATAAATAGCACTGTGTTTTTTTGTCACTGGGAGTTTTCAGACGGTAGTGGGAGATGTTTTCAACGTACATAAATCGGCTGTCAGCAGAGTGCTTCACCGGGTTGCGGGGCTCTTTCCCGTCATTTAAACGCAACGGTCAAGTTCCCGCAGTTACAGTGGGATTTAGTTTGCTTGTCAAAATTGTTTTTCTAAAAAGAATGCATTGCTCCTCCTCTGTCCAATTAGGCTTTCTTTTTTGTTTTCTTTATCCATTCCGATGCGAAATTGCTAGTGAATAAAGTTACTAAATAGGTGCAATAATAAATAATTAAAACAAACACCACCAGCAATGTCTGACCCACACTGATCTCATATCTGGAGCCAGGCCTGATGCAAACCTTTCTTCACAAAACTTGTCCATCTCATATTAAAAGCACATAGGGATGAATATGTACATTTCGCTGATAGCACACTACAGATATTCAACATGACCCTTGACCTGCTGTGTTTACACGTGTACAGCTGTTAGCTTAACTATTACAATATCAACAGATCTCGGTCCCCATTGACTTCCATAGTAGGAAAAAAATATACTATGGTAGTCAATGGGGACCGAGATCTGTCTGGTTACAAACAGAACAAAGAAACTCATACAGGTTTGGAACAACTTGAGGGTGAGTAAATGATGACAGAATTTTCATTTTTGGGTGAACTATCCCTTTAAGGCTGTATAGTCATTTCAACTGTTAAATCTTGAGTAATGATGAATTGCTTTGACTTGTGAAAGTGAAAACTGATAAACTTATGTTAATGTAAAAATATTTTGCCATGAGTTATTGATCACATTTTTCCCGAGTGTAGTTCATTGTAATGACATTGTGTTTTCCTCTTTTGTGCACTTTTACACAATACACCAACACTTGTATCTGTTCCCAAGAAAGTGGTGGCTGAAATATGTGCAGTAAGTGGACATTTTCTAACTTTCCAAAGGAAAGAAAGTATAAGACTTTGTAATGTCCATTTGTTTCCATTGCACTGGACAGTGAATAAACCCTCTCAGATAACTGTCATATGGAGGAGCTAGCCTGCAAGCGCATAAATAACTTTACTTAATTTATACTTGTATGCTTTATGGCTGCAATATAAAAGTTATAAAGTTGCATGATTCCACATCTACAGAAAGGCCTACAGAAGAGTCTGCACAGAGACATAGGCCTACAGGTGGGCAGTGTAGAGCCAACTTCTCCTTTTTATTTGTTGCATGAGGCATGTGTCTAATATCTCTTGTTGCAGGCACTTGACCACTGGCTTTTCTTTACAAAGAACAATTGAAATAAAACTCAAGGAACTAAGCATATTTGTCTTTTATAAAACATTTAATGAAAATGTTTTTTTGGGCAGTGTTGTGTAATATGGCACATGCAACAATGTCCCAGGCCCTGTCAGGTGTGCAACCCCTCAGAGTTTTCAGACACTGACATCTTCCCTTTAGTTAGCCAAAGTTCATTTCATTGTGTGCCCTTGTCCTGGAGCTGCATTGTAACTGGTTTGGGTCAATGGGGTCATAAAACACCTGTCTGCAGGAACATGTCATAATCACCTATGAACAAATGCAGTTCTGTTAGGATCAGCATAAGTGTATGTAATACAGTGAGCTTGATATTTAATTGTGGAACTTTTCTTACCACTTTCAAATAATGTGCATAAATGTGAATCTCTGAAAATGCTTAAGTCATGCACAGACCCTGGCCATTTTGCTTTCACATTTGTGATATGGAAGATTTTAGTCAACTGCCTTTTTTTATTTGATATAATATTACTAATCTGGAATATTAAGAATCCCAATAGTAACTGGGCTGCACATTTATACATTGTGAACCCTCTTTCTGTTCACATAATCCCCTTCATTGAGGCCTTGATGTCAGTCTATGGTAGCCTATAGTCTATGGTACCAATCACGTTAGTGAAGCCTGAGTGACATATCTGTAATCGGCATGGTCATGATTGTATGATCTTCATAAAAAATTATGATAGCCAAAAAAAATAAAAAAAATAAACTGCTTTAGCCTACAACATTGGGTCTTCAGTGGCTTGGAAATGCCACAAAAAAAACCTAAAACTGTTTTTTAAACATAAAAGCGACAAAAAACGACAATCTCACGAATCACGGGAAAAAATATCTCAGAAAGAAAGTGCACTATCGCGCTGCGCTGGACTTCCCGTTTCAGCTCCGCTTATAAAGCCGGGATCTAATCCTGTTAACATGAAATAAGCTCCCGAGCAGGTTTAAGTTTGTGCACATGTTGCTATGACAGCAAGTCCAGGGGCCTGTTTCAGAAAGGAGGTTAAGTGAAAACTCTGAGTTTGTTAACCCTGAAATGAGGGAAACTCTGGGTTTTCTGTTTCAGAATGGGAGGTATGTTAAACCTGAGAAAGCAGAGTAAGTCAAGCCTGTTTCAGAAAGAGAGGTAACTTATACTCAGAGTCAGTTACCATGGTGACTTACTCTGTGAACCTAACCTGGTCGGGAGCAGGTTTTCTTCGGTAAACCCAGAGTTTCTATTGGTCTCCTCCCCTTTTTTTTAAAGAGGAAGCAGTGTTTAAACACCTCATTCATTCTTTCAGTACATTTTTATTAATAAAATTAATCTTTTATTAATAAATAAAATATTGCTATTTTTACTGCAGTTTTTTTCTATTTTTTAATAAGATGAAGTCTATATAACTCCTTAACTGGCAACTGAAAATACAGTAGTAGATTAGAGTTACACAATGCAGTTCTGAACAAATTCTACAGAATTAAACTGTGGGAAATCACTGACCTGTGTTGATCTGTGCACCAGAAGCTGATGGACCGTCCTCCTGCTGTTCTTCCTCACTCTGGGGGCGGAGGGAGAGATAATAATACCTGTTTATACTTAGATTTAAACTTAGATTATCCACATAAAAATGTGATCAAAAATCCTAACCCAAAGTAAAATATATGGAAATATAAAAAATAGCCTATATAAAAAATAACACATATGTAAACCCATTTTATGAAGGCCTTGTATCTTCGGGAGTGACTGGCTCTGAAGTCCCTCCAGGAATTCCCTCAGCTGTAAATGCTGCTGCACTGCTAGACACTGGATGCTATTTAGTTATTTAATATGTCACATGTTTGTGAAGTCAGGTAGCCTACACCCATGATATGCTCAAGCCTTACTTGACTGAATTATGTTTTTATATTTAATTTTCAGCTGCTGCCATGTTCTTCTAATACCTGCAGGATTGCTCCACATGAACATTAGACTGAATAACACACTGTTCTTCCAGTTTCACCTCAGATACTATAACAGTTGGGTAAGTTACTTGTATTACTAACTACAAATGACATCTTCAACAGTGTAATTAGATTAATGTAATAATGACTATCTTTAGAAATTATTGGTCTACTGATTACTAATGACCAAATCCCATATCAACCTCAACCACTTGAACAATACAAGGAGAGACAAGAAACTGCACTTTTAATGCTTTCAAATAAACAATATACAACTGCATGAATTATTCATGAACTGACCAAAGTGTGTAGAGGGAGAAGGTTACATTAAAAATATACCTTTTAAAAATGTATGTTAAATATAGTCTAATGCAATTACATCAGATTTTACTTTAAATTACAGGAGAATTAAGAGTAATCCCTTTAATTAAATTACAGTATTAATGTTCTAATACTGTAAAATTACAGTAATACTGGTGAGAAATATGAAGACCTCTTTTTGTCTGGCGCTGTTGCCATGGTGACTCATAATATCTGCGCTCCATTGATAATGGCTTTTTATAGTTGTGGTGCACGCGCTTAACTCAGAGTAGGTCAACTCAGAGTTGATTGAACTAACTCAATTCAGCTGTTCTGAAACCAAAAACTCAGAGTTTCCCATCTCAGGGTAAGTCAACTCAGAGTTCAAGTTTTAACTCAGAGTTGGTTGAACCTCCTTTCTGA
Organism: Rutilus rutilus; assembly: GCF_951802725.1. NCBI lineage: Eukaryota > Metazoa > Chordata > Actinopteri > Cypriniformes > Leuciscidae > Rutilus > Rutilus rutilus. Next base: position 44,371,332 of record NC_140223.1, read on the forward strand.
AACAGGCCCCAGGATGAGCGTTGAAGAACCAAACAATCCAAGATCATGCCAAATCGCCAACAATCAAATCCAGCTAAGTGAGTTAGCGACGTACGAAGAACGGGCCCCAGGACCGACCGTCACTCGCAGCATGCAGGCTATACAAATACACACTTCACACAAGATATCACAGCTGGATTCCATTACATTTGCAAGCTCTGTTAAAATGTTTATTAAATGTTTATTAGATATTCAGAGATTTCATCTTTAAATGATGCGCATTTGCGATATATCGGTCGACGACTAGTAAAAACTCATCAATCTCGGATGTCTCCAACAACAACAAATAATGCACACTAATTTATAATAAAAATGCAAATCATATAATAAAAAATAAAATAAAAAAAATTACGTTGAATTGCGGGGAATGTGCATGATTTCATTCCCAGCGCGTGCACATAAAGCTGCATCTTTTGCTTATAGACTGTGTACAGTTGAGACGCCTTAAATAACTTGCGTGCGCATGCGCAGCAAGCACAAGTTGTGATTTTTGCTGTGCACATGTGTATTAGTGTCCTCTTTGATCGTGGGAAATTGTTCAGAATCAAAGCGCAAGAAGTGTCTCAGCTGTACTCCGTCTACCCTGCTATGGTCAAATACACACGACACTATTGTCACAGCGTTCTTCTTGCAGTATAATCACATAAACACCTCGGTTCTGTCCTGCTGTCCACAGTAACGCATGCGACTGTGTTTCAGTTTAACAGTTCAACATATTTAACGCAATTAATGCAGCATCCGTTTATTTTCATAGCTTTGTATTATAATATCACGCTCTTCTTCATGCAAATGCTTAAATAACGGATTTGACAATAATGAAACTATATCATTGTCATGCTATTTCCTTACACAAGCCTTGCTTTATGTGAACGTTTGCTGTGAGTCAAACATCACAAACATGTTCTTTTTAATAATTTACCATAATATAATTAATGAATGTGTTTGTTTATTCGCTGCTTGTGTGTGTGTGTGTGTGTGTGTGTGTGTGTGTGTCCACTAGGTGGCGAAATGCGCCTGTTCAACGACATTTTAAACACACACCGAAGAAGAAGGTGTCTCTGTCACAACATCCGCTCAGCGTCATAGTAGGCTACTGATTTTGGGTTATTTTGAGGTGAGTTTTTAAATGTGTTTTATTAACATGTATTCCAGTTAAAACCGATGTTTGGTTATATCGCTGTGGATTAATGATTCAGTTCCCACGAATATTTAAACGAATATAAATGACTGATTATTGTTCAACACTTATTTAAGAACTGGCTTGGTGGTGTTTTTGCCCCTTTATGTTATCAACTAACACCTTATTATAAAGAGTGTTAATCTGTGGCAATAAATAAATCATTTTGAAGTATTTGGATCACATGCCACAAGGTCTCAGTTAGGGACCTTTTAGTCTAATATAATAATGCAGAATGTTGAATAACTTGTAAATGCATCAAGGCACAGTATTGAACTGTTCCTCCTCATTTCATCAGCAGAAGTGCTTTAGTTCTGGCTCTAAAAATATGATGTCCGCAACACTGCTCTTTGCTCACATATTTAATAAAAAATGCAACGTTTTGCCTTCTTCAGGCAAACTAATGATTTATTCACTTCATTAGTTTCTTCTGTCCTGCACCTGCCAGAAGGCGGGATGTGCACACAATTACTTTTTTAATTAGTTCTGGCTCTAAACAGCTTGATGAAGATTGTATATGGATTATTATAAAATTACCCCATGATTTAGCCTACTCATTTACATTTATGCATTAGGCAGACTCACCCTCAAGCAATCCTAGGTGTACATAACATTCTTCTTTCAGACGAATACAATCAGAGTTACATTAAAAAATGTCCTGCCTAATCCAGACTTTATAATAGGAGTGAATGGCAAGTGAAAATTTGAAGCCCAAAACAGTCCATCTATCCATCATAAGTGCATCTATCCATCATAAACGTGCATCTATCCATCATAAACGTGCATCTGTCATCATAAACGTGCATCTGTCATCATAAACGTGCATCTGTCCATCATAAACGTGCATCTGTCATCATAAACGTGCATCTATCATCATAAAAGTGCATCTATCCATTATAAATGTGCATCTGTCCATCATAATAGGGCTGGGGTAAACGATTATTAATTAAACGATTAGTCGGGCGATTATTTTATCGATTAGTCGACTAATCTAACGACTAATTGGAATTATTTATCCTGTCTGTTATTCGCATATCTCTGTCGAACCGTTACTCCGATGGAGTTCAAACTCGGCAGCTGTCTGGGCACGAGTAAGTGCAGTGCCAAGTTTGATTTTGTTTGGATGAGAAATGCAAAAGATATATGTTAAATATATTGGTAAAAGAAGCACTTAGAAGGTTGTGGTTTAAAAATAAACATTCTGACATTAACACACTGTCAGCTACAATGTTTACTTCTGAATAATATAGTATAAATGTGATAAATCCTTTTTTTTATGCAATTAATCCATTGAATCAATATAAAAGTTATTTTTCACATTGAAACTGTTGAAAATACACAACAAAGTAAGTTGATCCACATATGACAGCCTCTGAACTCGGTCAATACTAATCTGGACTAAACATAGGCTACATTCAATCAGCCATCGCTATTATACCTTCTGAACGACGGCGACCTTCTTTTTTGACGGCGATCAGCTGTAAAATGGCTTAGGTCCTGCTCGGTTTTCGTTGACTTTGAGTACAAGAATTGAAAGTTGTTTAAAAGATCCCCTGGGGTTAACGTGTCAGCATTCGACAGAAGTTTGACGCTGTCGTGTGAGAACAAGCAACAGTCGGCATTTCTCTTCCTCCCGCGTGCCTCATCTTCTTAATCTCCTCACGTAAATGATTAGATTTCGATGGCTTACGTTTCTTCCCTACGGCAGAATCCACCACAGGTTCATCAATGCCGTCAAATGTATTACTTTTTTTGTTTGTTTGTTGATCAAAAAGTGCAAAGTAGATAAGGAAAACTAGGATGCCGGGTGGCGATATTTTTTTTTTCACAGGATGGTAGGGGAAGACTCATGAATATTAATTAGGGAAGTCATCCCTGATTGGTCTTAACCCCAGTGACGGGTAGGTTTAGGGCGGGGTTAGGGGTAGATCATCAGACCCCCAGTGGCGGGTAGGTTTAGGGGTGGGGTTAGGGGTAGGGCATCAGACCAATCAGGGATGACTTCCCTAATTAATATTCATGAGTCTTCCCCTACCATCCTGTGAAAAAAAATATCGCCGGGTGTCAGAGCGCCACCGTTACTGTTTACAATGCGTGGAATGGTGCGCTGTGATTGGTTGAGCGGATTTATGGCATTCTGCAGAGAAAGGAGACTGGCGTTTGTCGCGGTTTGGAAAGAAAGGGAGAAAACATGGCAGAATAACACGGCGGGCGGTGTGTGTGTGGCGAGCTGTACCTCCGGGAATGGTGCAAAAAAATAAAAAAAATAAAAAAAATAAAGAAGCGTCGACGCAAAAAATATGACGTCGACGTAATTTTGACGCACCGCTACAGCACTACATCATAAACGTGCATCAATCCATCATAAACGTGCATCTGTCCATCATAAACGTGCATCTGTCTATCATAAACGTGCATCTATCCATCATAAACGTGCATCTATCCATTATAAATGTGCATCAATCCATCATAAACGTGCATCTGTCCATCATAAACGTGCATCTGTCCATCATAAACGTGCATCTGTCCATCATAAACGTGCATCTATCCATTATAAATGTGCATCAATCCATCATAAACGTGCATCTGTCCATCATAAACGTGCATCTGTCTATCATAAACGTGCATCTGTCCATCATAAACGTGCATCTATCCATCATAAAAGTGCATCTATCCATTATAAATGTGCATCAATCCATCATAAACGTGCATCTGTCCATCATAAACGTGCATCTGTCCATCATAAACGTGCATCTATCCATTATAAATGTGCATCAATCCATCATAAACGTGCATCTGTCCATCATAAACGTGCATCTGTCCATCATAAACGTGCATCTGTCCATCATAAACGTGCATCTGTCTATCATAAACGTGCATCTGTCCATCATAAACGTGCATCTATCCATCATAAAAGTGCATCTATCCATTATAAATGTGCATCAATCCATCATAAACGTGCATCTGTCCATCATAAACGTGCATCTGTCCATCATAAAAGTGCATCTATCCATTATAAATGTGCATCAATCCATCATAAACGTGCATCTGTCCATCATAAACGTGCATCTGTCCATCATAAACGTGCATCTGTCCATCATAAACGTGCATCTGTCCATCATAAACGTGCATCTGTCTATCATAAACGTGCATCTATCCATCATAAACGTGCATCTATCCATTATAAATGTGCATCTGTCCATCATAAAAGTGCATCTATCCATCATAAACGTGCATCTATCCATCATAAACGTGCATCTATCCATCATAAAAGTGCATCTATCCATTATAAATGTGCATCTATCCATCATAAATGTGCATCTGTCCATCATAAACGTGCATCTGTCCATCATAAACGTGCATCTATCCATCATAAACGTGCATCTGTCCATCATAAACGTGCATCTATCCATCATAAACGTGCATCTATCCATCATAAACGTGCATCTATCCATCATAAACGTGCATCTATCCATCATAAACGTGCATCTATCCATCATAAACGTGCATCTGTCCATCATAAACGTGCATCTGTCCATCATTAAAGTGCATCTATCCATCATAAAAGTGCATCTGTCCGTCATAAAAGTGCATCTGTCCATCATAAAAGTGCATCTATCCATCATAAAAGTGCATCTGTCCATCATAAAAGTGCATCTGTCCATTATAAATGTGCATCTGTCCATCATAAAAGTGCATCTATCCATCATAAAAGCGCATCTATCCATTATAAATGTGCATCTGTCCATCATAAAAGTGCATCTATCCATTATAAATGTGCATCTGTCCATCATAAAAGTGCATCTGTCCATCATAAAAGTGCATCTGTCCATTATAAATGTGCATCTGTCCATCATAAAAGTGCATCTATCCATCATAAAAGTGCATCTGTCCATCATAAAAGTGCATCTGTCCATCATAAAAGTGCATCTGTCCATCATAAAAGCGCATCTATCCATCATAAAAGTGCATCTATCCATTATAAATGTGCATCTGTCCATCATAAAAGTGCATCTATCCATCATAAAAGTGCATCTGTCCATCATAAACGTGCATCTGTCCATCATAAAAGTGCATCTGTCCATTATAAAAGTGCATCTGTCCATTATAAATGTGCATCTGTCCATCATAAAAGTGCATCTGTCCATCATAAAAGTGCATCTGTCCATCATAAACGTGCATCTGTCCATCATAAAAGTGCATCTGTCCATCATAAACGTGCATCTGTCCATCATAAACGTGCATCTGTCCATCATAAACGTGCATCTGTCCATCATAAACTTGCATCTGTCCATCATAAAAGCGCATCTATCCATTATAAATGTGCATCTATCCATCATAAACGTGCATCTGTCCATCATAAAAGTGCATCTGTCCATCATAAAAGCGCATCTATCCATCATAAAAGTGCATCTATCCATTATAAATGTGCATCTGTCCATCATAAAAGTGCATCTATCCATCATAAAAGTGCATCTGTCCATCATAAACGTGCATCTGTCCATCATAAAAGTGCATCTGTCCATTATAAAAGTGCATCTGTCCATTATAAATGTGCATCTGTCCATCATAAAAGTGCATCTGTCCATCATAAAAGTGCATCTGTCCATCATAAACGTGCATCTGTCCATCATAAAAGTGCATCTGTCCATCATAAACGTGCATCTGTCCATCATAAACGTGCATCTGTCCATCATAAACGTGCATCTGTCCATCATAAACTTGCATCTGTCCATCATAAAAGCGCATCTATCCATTATAAATGTGCATCTATCCATCATAAACGTGCATCTGTCCATCATAAAAGTGCATCTATCCATCATAAAAGTGCATCTGTCCATCATAAATGTGCATCTGTCCATCATAAAAGTGCATCTGTCCATCATAAAAGTGCATCTGTCCATCATAAACGTGCATCTGTCCATCATAAATGTGCATCTGTCCATCATAAACGTGCATCTGTCCATCATAAACGTGCATCTGTCCATCATAAACTTGCATCTGTCCATCATAAAAGCGCATCTATCCATTATAAATGTGCATCTGTCCATCATAAACGTGCATCTGTCCATCATAAAAGTGCATCTATCCATCATAAACGTGCATCTGTCCATCATAAAAGTGCATCTATCCATCATAAAAGTGCATCTGTCCATCATAAAAGTGCATCTGTCCATCATAAAAGTGCATCTGTCCATTATAAATGTGCATCTGTCCATCATAAAAGCGCATCTATCCATTATAAATGTGCATCTATCCATCATAAAAGTGCATCTGTCCATCATAAAAGTGCATCTATCCATCATAAAAGTGCATCTGTCCATCATAAAAGTGCATCTGTCCATCATAAAAGCGCATCTATCCATTATAAAAGTGCATCTATCCATCATAAAAGTGCATCTGTCCATCATAAAAGTGCATCTGTCCATCATAAACTTGCATCTGTCCATCATAAAAGCGCATCTATCCATTATAAATGTGCATCTATCCATCATAAAAGTGCATCTGTCCATCATAAAAGTGCATCTATCCATCATAAAAGTGCATCTGTCCATCATAAAAGTGCATCTGTCCATCATAAAAGCGCATCTATCCATTATAAAAGTGCATCTATCCATCATAAAAGTGCATCTGTCCATCATAAAAGTGCATCTGTCCATCATAAAAGTGCATCTATCCATCATAAACGTGCATCTGTCCATCATAAAAGTGCATCTGTCCATCATAAAAGTGCATCTGTCCATCATAAAAGTGCATCTATCCATCATAAATGTGCATCTGTCATTATAAATGTGCATCTGTCCATCATAAAAGTGCAACTATCCATCATATAAGTGCATCTATCCATCATAAATGTGCATCTATCCATCATAAAAGTGCATCTATCCATCATAAAAGTGCATCTGTCCATCATAAAAGTGCATCTATCCATCATAAACGTGCATCTATCCATCATAAACGTGCATCTGTCATCATAAAAGTGCATCTATCCGTCATAAAAGTGCAACTATCCATCATATAAGTGCAACTATCCATCATATAAGTGCATCTATCCATCATAAAAGCGCATCTATCCATTATAAAAGTGCATCTATCCATCATAAAAGTGCATCTGTCCATCATAAAAGTGCATCTGTCCATCATAAAAGTGCATCTATCCATCATAAAAGTGCATCTGTCCATCATAAAAGTGCATCTGTCCATCATAAACGTGCATCTATCCATCATAAACGTGCATCTGTCATCATAAAAGTGCATCTATCCGTCATAAAAGTGCAACTATCCATCATATAAGTGCAACTATCCATCATATAAGTGCATCTGTCCATCATAAAAGCGCATCTATCCATTATAAAAGTGCATCTATCCATCATAAAAGTGCATCTGTCCATCATAAAAGTGCATCTGTCCATCATAAAAGTGCATCTATCCATCATAAACGTGCATCTGTCCATCATAAAAGTGCATCTGTCCATCATAAAAGTGCATCTGTCCATCATAAAAGTGCATCTATCCATCATAAATGTGCATCTGTCATTATAAATGTGCATCTGTCCATCATAAAAGTGCAACTATCCATCATATAAGTGCATCTATCCATCATAAATGTGCATCTATCCATCATAAAAGTGCATCTATCCATCATAAAAGTGCATCTGTCCATCATAAAAGTGCATCTATCCATCATAAACGTGCATCTATCCATCATAAACGTGCATCTGTCATCATAAAAGTGCATCTATCCGTCATAAAAGTGCATCTGTCCATCATAAAAGTGCAACTATCCATCATATAAGTGCATCTATCCATCATAAATGTGCATCTATCCATCATAAAAGTGCATCTATCCATCATAAAAGTGCATCTGTCCATCATAAAAGTGCATCTATCCATCATAAACGTGCATCTATCCATCATAAACGTGCATCTGTCATCATAAAAGTGCATCTATCCGTCATAAAAGTGCATCTGTCATTATAAACGTGCATCTGTCATCATAAACGTGCATCTATCCATCATAAAAGTGCATCTATCCATCATAAACGTGCATCTATCCATCATAAATGTGCATCTGTCATCATAAAAGTGCATCTATCCATCATAAAAGTGCATCTGTCCATCATAAACGTGCATCTATCCATCATAAAAGTGCATCTGTCCATCATAAACGTGCATCTATCCATCATAAAAGTGCATCTATCCATCATAAACGTGCATCTATCCATCATAAACGTGCATCTGTCATCATAAAAGTGCATCTATCCATCATAAAAGTGCATCTGTCCATCATAAAAGTGCATCTGTCCATCATAAACGTGCATCTATCCATCATAAAAGTGCATCTATCCATCATAAACGTGCATCTGTCATCATAAAAGTGCATCTATCCGGCATAAATGTGCATCTGTCATTATAAACGTGCATCTGTCATCATAAACGTGCATCTATCCATCATAAAAGTGCATCTATCCATCATAAACGTGCATCTGTGTGCATCTGTCCATCATAAACGTGCATCTGTGTGCATCTGTCCATCATAAACATGCATCTATCCATCATAAATGTGCATCTGTCATTATAAACGTGCATCTGTCATCATAAAAGTGCATCTATCCATCATAAAAGTGCATCTATCCATCATAAACGTGCATCTATCCATCATAAACGTGCATCTGTCCATCATAAACGTGCATCTGTCCATCATAAACGTGCATCTGTCCATCATAAACGTGCATCTGTCCATCATAAACGTGCATCTGTCCATCATAAAAGTGCATCTGTCCATCATAAACGTGCATCTGTCCATCATAAACGTGCATCTGTCCATCATAAACGTGCATCTATCCATCATAAAAGTGCATCTATCCATCATAAACGTGCATCTATCCATCATAAACGTGCATCTGTCCATCATAAACGTGCATCTGTCCATCATAAACGTGCATCTGTCCATCATAAAAGTGCATCTATCCATCATAAACGTGCATCTATCCATCATAAACGTGCATCTGTCATCATAAAAGTGCATCTATCCGGCATAAATGTGCATCTGTCATTATAAACGTGCATCTGTCATCATAAACGTGCATCTATCCATCATAAAAGTGCATCTATCCATCATAAACGTGCATCTATCCATCATAAACGTGCATCTGTCCATCATAAACGTGCATCTGTCCATCATAAACGTGCATCTGTCCATCATAAACGTGCATCTGTCCATCATAAACGTGCATCTGTCCATCATAAACGTGCATCTGTGTGCATCTGTCCATCATAAACATGCATCTATCCAAATACAAATACCTATATTTATAACTTTATAATCTAAAATAACTAGCTTCCACCAGATGACCATACGCACACTACGCAAGTCGACTTGTGTCACACGAGTAACCCGTGGCGCATGTATGATGTAGGAGTATCGGAAGCTTAGATGCCTCTCGTGGTTTAAACAAAAAGGTCTGTGCAACAAACTGAAGCTCCTCTTCTATTATAGATATCCTCCAACATTTCTCTTCAAAATCTCTGATTTACGACCAGTGTTGTTTTGACCAGGTTCCACGATCGTCATTACGCTGTGCTTCGGGTCGGGTTAGTCTTCCACCGTAAATCAATGCATACGGCCGTCTGTTGGAAGCCAGTATTCATAATTTATGAAGTTTTAAATGTGGATTTGTTCCTTACACAAGCGCATGGCCTCACTTCAGAAGGCCTTTATTAACTCCCTGGAGCCGTATGGATTACTTTTACAATGGATGAATGCACTTTTATGGACTTCAAAACAGAAATGGCCATTCACTGCCATTATAAAGCTTGGAAGAGCCAGGACATTTGGTTAATATAACTCTGAAAAAAGAATGTCATAAACACCTAGGATGGCTTTAGGGTGAGTAAATCATGGGCTAATTTTCATTTTTGGATGAACTATCCCTTTAATGTTGGACTGTGTTACCACAGGATGTTCAGGAACCCACACATGAAGGCTTGTGTAAATCAGCTGAGGTTTCACAGGCTGCAGTTGATGCTCAGAGATGCTCGTGTCCAACATGAACACGTCTGCAGCCGCGCTTCACATGTCCTGCGGGAAAAACACTCCCGCTGCTCCGTTTCTAGAGGATTCTCTGTCGTCCTGGACTCTTCCGAACACGTGTGTCCACGGATGTGCATCAGCTCTCATTTTCTGTTACCGCACAGGGATTTTAGCAGGATTGACTGGGTACACGCACCTCAGACTCTTGTCCTGTGTTCACACGCCTCTCTGAATGGATCTCCATGCCAGTGCTCCACTAACCGGAGCAAGTGCCTTCTGACCTACAGTAAACTGGAGAAATGCCTACATTCTCCTGAAAGCCATATTAAAAGACAAGCATGCAGCACACACAGCACAGGCAGCTCCCGGTTGTTGGCCGACATTGGCTCAGGCCTGTGGACGAGGCGTTGTAAACCCGCGGGCCGAACGGGTCAGACCCGCGGGCTGCACAGAGACGGCCAGCAGCGCAGTGTTACGGGCCGGTGTTTGTCCACAGGGAGCGAGGCTGGCGGTGTTACGGGCCGGTGTTTGTCCACAGGGAGCGAGGCTGGCGGTGTTACGGGCCGGTGTTTGTCCACAGGGAGCGAGGCTGGCGGTGTTACGGGCCGGTGTTTGTCCACAGGGAGCGAGGCTGGCGGTGTTACGGGCCGGTGTTTGTCTTCGGGGAACGAGGCCCGCTGCCGACGCTCGCTGCAGGCCAGCGCTGCTCTGTACGAGCGGGAGGGGAAGAGCTGGGCGGCAGTGCTGGTGTGTCTGTGTGCTGTGAGCGGGGATCCCGCACTACTGTTCACCCTCAGATCGGCCCAGCTGAAGGGGCGGCACAAAGGGGATGTCAGGTAAAAGGTCACCTAAAGCTTGTTTCTAATGCTGAAAGCTGTATAGTGTGGCTCACGTGTCGACCCTCTGCTGAATGTCCTCCTCATCCCTGTTGTGTCAGTTTTGCAGGGGGAAAGAAAGACCCGTCGGACAGATCTGTGGTAGAGACGGCTCTCAGAGAAGCTGGCGAGGAGCTGGGAATCCACGTCACAGAAGATAAAGTGTGGGGTGTGATGAAGCCTCTGCGGGATATGGTGAGGTCACAAATGTGCTGTTCAGTATAAGGTTAGGCATTTCACTATTAAAGGGACCCTATTATGCTAATGTAAAGATTCCTAATGTTGTTTTGGAGTCTTCTACAATAGATTTACATGCATCCAAGATCAAAAAACACTGTAATTTTCTCATAATATCCACTGCAGCATCAGCTCTTTCCTCGGTTTGTTCAAGGATTCAGTCTCTCTAAACCCCTCCTTCCCGAGAACTGCTCTGCTCTAATAGGTCAGATGGCCCAGTCTGCTGGGATTGGTCAGAAACCAAACGCTCATTATCATATCTCAATCTCAGCACTTGATACACAGTGATACGAACAGTAACAATGGCGTGGGTTTTACCGTATCGATCTCATCCGTGGATTTGAATGGAAATTTGTTGAATTTTTGCAGGATTTGCAGAAAACAGCGTCTTCTCCACATGAACAACACGAACCAAACTCTTCCTGTCTCAGATAAACTACAGTGTTTGAGGACGGGGCTAAGAGACGCTGCTCAGCTAATCAAGACCAGAGGCTGCTAGTATGCAAATGTGTTAAAAATCTACATAGCTTTGTGCAGGAAGTGAGACTGGAATTACTGACGACTGGTTTCAGGCAGTCCTTAATCTGTTCTTTCTTTTAGTCAAGTCAAGTCAAGTCAAGTCATTTTCATTTATATAGCGCTTTTAACAATGTAGATTGTCTCAAAGCAGCTTTACAGAGATAAATGTATAATTTAACGTAAGATTGTTTTGGATTTATAGCGGTTCTTTAATAAAGTTATTTTATTTTCCAGCTAAAGTTAGTTTTGATTGATTCGCTTCCGTCGCAACGATAATTTGTTTTTAAATTAGGGGCCGCCAAGACGACACCATTCTCTCTACACAGACTTTAGCGAACCTGTGAGAAACGCTGATGGCGTTCAGATGCGCATTAAGAACGGGTTCTATAGTTATGTGCGTTTGAATATATGTGTGCAGGTTTGGAATTCCCTACAAACCAAGCCTAAACAAATTACTGGTGTTTCCTTATAGTTTTGATTCAGAATTTTATTTTATTTTATCAATTCGGGGTAGATACGCAAATTGAGTTTTCCCGACGACGCGTTATCTGTAGAGTGGGAAAGGGATCCTCCATAGGGAGAGACTAGTTGGCCCTTCAGCACTGCGTTGACACCGGGTCCAGGCGAAGGTCCTTCATCAGATCTGGAAACGGCCTGGATCCGGCAGGCTGCGGGAAAACCTTGGGATAAACAAAGACACTAAAATTAGCGTAGATGCCATTCTTCTCATGATGTAACAAGTACATCAGGATTTATGGGAAGTGTTCCCGGTTCCAGCTGACCTAATCTATGCAGCCTAATATTGAATTATAGAAGTCTATAATGTATTATGTGAACGCTATGTAAAAGAGATGTGTCTTTAATCTAGATTTGAACTGACAGAGTGTGTCTGCTTCCCGGACAATGGTAGGAAGACTGTTCCAGAGTTTTGGTGCTAAATAGGAAAAGGATCTACCGCCAGCAGTCGATTTAGATATTCTAGGTATTATCAACTGGCCGGAATTTTGAGATCGCAATAGACGTGAAGGACTATAATGCGTTAAGAGCTCGCTCAAGTACTGCGGAGCTAAACCATTTAGTGCTTTGTAAGTAATCAGCAATATTTTAAAATTGATGCGATGTTTAATAGGGAGCCAGTGCAGTTTTGACAGAACCGGGCTAATATGGTCATACTTCCTGGTTCTGGTAAGAACTCGAGCTGCTGCGTTTTGAACTAGCTGTAGTTTGTTTATTAAGCGTGCAGGGCAACCACCCAGTAGAGCATTACAATAATCTAGCCTTGAGGTCATGAACGCATGGACTAATTGTTCCGCATTTGTCAATGAGAGCATATGACGTAATTTAGATATATTTTTAAGATGGAAAAATGCGGTTTTACAGATACTAGACACGTGACTTTCAAATGAAAGATTGGTATCAAAGAGCACACTCACACACACACACACACACACACACCCAGGTTCCTAACCGACGACAAAGACTTAACAGAGCAGCCATCAAGTGTTAGACAGTATTCTAGATTATTACGTGAGGAAGTTTTTTGTCCAATAATTAGAATCTCTGTTTTTTCAGAATTTAGAAGTAGGAAATTACGAGTCATCCAATTTTTTATATCAGCTATGCATTCTGTTAATTTAGTGAATTGGTAAGTTTCGTTAGGTTTTGAAGAAATATAGAGCTGAGTATCGTCGGCATAACAGTGGAAGCTAATTCCATGTTTCCTAATGATATCTCCTAATGGCAGCATGTGCAGAGTGAACAGCAGCGGTCCTAGTACTGAGCCCTGTGGTACGCCATACTGAACTTGTGATTGATAAGACATCTCTTCATTTACTGCTACAAACTGATAACGGTCAGATAAGTATGATTTAAACCATGCTAGTGCAATTCCACTAATGCCAACATAGTTTTCTAGTCTATTTAAAAGAATGTTGTGGTCAATGGTGTCAAACGCAGCACTAAGATCGAGTAACACTAATAGAGAGACACAACCACGATCGGATGATAAGAGCAAATCATTTGTGACTCTAACGAGAGCTGTCTCAGTACTATGGTATGGTCTAAATCCAGACTGAAAATCCTCGCAGATATCATTTCTTTCTAGAAAGGAACATAGTTGTGAAGATACTGCCTTTTCTAGTATCTTTGACAGAAAAGGTAGATTCGAGATCGGCCTGTAATTGACTAATTCTGAAGGATCAAGTTGCATTTTTTTAACAAGCGGTTTAATCATAGCCAGCTTAAAGTTTTTTGGTACGTATCCTAGAGACAAAGATGAATTAATGATATTAAGAAGAGGATCTATGACCTCTGGAAGCATCTCTTTCAGTAGCTTAGTCGGTATAGGGTCTAACATACATGTTGTCGATTTAGATGATTTAACAAGTTTAGTAAATTCTTCCTCTCCTATAGCAACGAATGAATCAAATTTTTCCTCAGGGAGACTACAATGCACTGCCTGATGTGATACTGTAGTAGACGGTTGCATAGTTATAATTTTGTCCCTGATATTATCAATCTTATAAGTGAAGAAGTTCATAAAGTCATTACTGCTGTGTTGCTTGGAACCTTCTGTGTTTGAAGCTTTATTTTTCGTTAGTTTAGCCACCGTTTCAAATAAATACCTAGGATTATGTTTATTTTCTTCTAATAGGTTTGAAAAATAAGCAGATCTAGCAGCTTTTAAAGCCTCTCTGTAAGCAATCGAGCTCTCTTTCCATGAAATGCGAAATACCTCTAATTTTGTTTTCTTCCAGTTGCGCTCCATTTTTCTGGCTGCTCTCTTAAGGGCCCGAGTGTGCTCGTTGTACCACGGCGTTGGATTATTTTCTTTAATCTTCTTTAAGCACAAAGGAGCAACTGTGTCTAAAGTGCTGGAAAGGAGAGAGTTAAAAGTTTCTGTTGCAATATCAAGTTCTTCTAAGCTATCCGGGATGCTAAGATGATGAAACTGATCAGGAAGATTATTAATAAAGCAATCTTTAGTAGCAGAAGTGATAGGTCTAACATATTTGAAACACGGAGTCGACTTTGCAGCCTTGGCTAAATGTAATTTACACGAGACTAGATAATGATCTGAGATGTCATCGCTCTGCTGCAGAATTTCAACGGCATCCACATCTATTCCATGTGATAATATTAGATCTAGAGTATGATTACGACGATGAGTAGGTCCTGACACGTGTTGTCTAACTCCAATTGAGTTTACAATGTCTTTAAATGCCAAACCCAATGCATCTTTTTCATTATCGATGTGTATATTAAAATCACCAACAATTAGTACTTTATCTGCAGCCAATACTAACTCTGATAGAAAGTCCGCAAATTCTTTGATAAAGTCTGTATGGTGCCCTGGTGGCCTGTATACAGTAGCCAGCACAAATCTCAAGCGTGATTTATCATTTATACTATATATTTTTACATTAAGCACTAACACTTCAAAAGAATTATATTCGAAACTTGATTTCTTAGTGGTTTTGAAAATATTACTATAAATTACAGCAACACCACCCCCTTTGCGTTTCAGACGAGGTTCATGTTTATAACAGTAGTCTTGCGGGGTGGATTCATTTAAAGTAATGTAATCGCTTGGTTTTAGCCAGGTTTCTGTCAAACACAGCACATCTAGGTTATTATCTGAAATCATATCATTAACAATGAGTGCTTTTGAAGTAAGCGATCGAATATTCAGCAACCCAAGCTTTAGCATTTGCTCATCTATATTATAGCTGTTTTTTATTTGTTGAACATCAATTAAATTTTTAACCTTAGATGGGTTTAAACATTTTTTGGATTTCCAAAATCGGGGAACAGACACAGTCTCTATATGATGATAGCTAGGTGAAAGAGGCTCTATGTGATGGGATTTATCTGACCTTGGTGACGCGAGGCCGCTAGCAGACGGTTGGTTTAGCCAGTCTGTCTGCTTCCTGACCTGAGCCCCAGATTGTCATGTTTGAGCTCTAAGACTATGAGCCATATTACTAGAGAGAAGAGCAGCACCATCCCAGGAGGGATGAATACCATCTCTTTTCCACAGGTCAGGTTTGCCCCAAAAACTTTTCCAATTGTCTATGAATTCTATATTATTACACGGACACCACTCAGACAGCCAGCGATTCAGTGAACACAATCTACTAACTATCTCATCACTCCTGCAAACAGGAAGGGGGCCAGAGCAAATTACAGTGCCTGACATCGTACTTGCAAGTTCACACACCTCTTTAATATTAATATTAATTTTGGTGATCTCCGACTGGCGGAGTCGAACATCATTAGTGCCGACATGAATAATGATCTTAGAGAATTTACGAGACAATAACATTCACAAACTGCTATATTACACACTACATGAAAGGTCATATCCGAAAAAGCACAATAGGGACGCTTTGAATGTATAAGGTATTGGGCTAGAAACATACTTTGCTTAGTTATGTGAATGCATCACAAGTTTGGCCAGTGCGCTGCCACCCTGTGGTCCGACTGAACATACACTATATTGTCAATAGTTTTGGGACGTCTGCCTTTTCATGCACATGAACATTAATGACATCCCATTCCTGATCTTTAGGGTTTAATATGGAGTTGGTCCACCCTTTGCAGCTATAACAGCTTCAACTCTTCTGGGAAGGCTTTCCACAAGGTTTAGAGTGTTTATGGGAATTTTTTACCATTCTTCTAGAAGCGCATTTGTGAGGTCAGGCATTGATGTTGGACGAGAAGGTCTGGCTCTCAGTCTCCGCTCTTATTTTTCCCAGTAACAATTCCCATAAACACACTAAACCTTGTGGAAAGCCTTCCCAGAAGAGTGGGATGCAGTGGTGTAAAGCGTGCCGCTACTGGACTCTAGAGCAGTGAAGACGTGTTCTCTGGAGTGACGAATCACACTTCTCTGTCTGGCAATCTGATGGACGAGTCTGGGTTTTGGCGGTTGCCAGGAGAACTGTACTTGCCTGACTGCATTGTGCCAAGTGTAAAGTTTGGTGGAGGGGGGATTATGGTGTGGGGTTGTTTTCAGGGTTGGGCTTGGCCCCTAAGTTCCAGTCAAAGGAATTGACATTTTGGACCATTTCATGCTCCCAACTTAGTGGGAAGAGTTTGGGGATGTTCCTGTTCCAACATGACTGCGCACCAGTGCACAAAGCAGGTCCATAAAGACATGGATGAGGAGTTTGGTGTGGAGGAACTGGACTGGCCACTGCATCCGACACTTTTCAGCACTGCATCCAAAGCTTTGCATTGCACTTGGTGATGTAGGCCTAAGGCTTGGATGCAGCTGCTCGGCCATTGAAACCCACTCCATGAGGGTCTCTACGCACTGTTCTTGAGCTAATCTGAAGGCCACATGAAGTTTGGAGGTCTGTGGCTATTGACTCTTGCACTGTGCGCCTCAGCATCCGCTGACTGTGATTTTTACATGGCCTACCACTTCCTGGCTGAGTTGCTGTTGCTCCCAGTTTGTTATAATAGGTTCAAGGTTCTTTATTATGTCACATACGATGCAATGTAGTGAAATAGTTTTCCCCTAGTTTCTCATCCCACAATGCAGAAATAGTGTCCTCATTAAATAGCCGGATTGCCTGACGATAAAAACTCCTCCTCAGTCTCTCTGTATTAGTTCTCAGGATCCGGTAACGCTTCCCTAATGGGACCAATGACAATAAGTTATGTCCAGCAGGATGAACGTCTTTAATAACTCTTTTGGCTCTTGTCCTGCATCCCTGAAGGTAAATGTTTTTGATGCCATGAAGTCCTGATGGCTTTCTGTGCTGACCTTACCACTCTGGACAACGCTTTCTGATCTTGGTCCGTTGTATTTCCAAACCAGAAAATAATACTTCCAGTGAGTAGGCTCTCCACAGCTCCAGTATAGAAAGTCCTCAGCACTTTTTGAGAAAACCTTAAACCTGGCCAGCCTTCGTAAATGATAGATGCGTTGATTTGCCCTCATTACGAGGTGATGTGAATGCATTTTCCAGGAAAGATCTTCTGTAAGATATACCCCAAGATATTTAAAACTGCTCCCCCTTTCAGCTGTGGCCTCATCGATCATCAAAGGGCTATAATTCCTCACTTCCTTCCTCCCATAGTTGATGATCATCTCCTTAATCTTAATGACATTCAAAGAGAGATTATTAGTATGATACCATGTGGAAAGAGCACCCACTTCCTCTAGGTAGGCCTTCTCATCGTTTTTACTAAGACCACTGTGTCATCGGCTAACTTCGCCAGTTTGTTAGAACTGTGTCTAGCCTTACAGTTGCTGGTTTAGAGGGAGTAAAGCAGGGGACTGAGGATACAGCCCTGAGGGGCTCCAGTGTTGAGGATGAGTGTAGAGGAGGTGTAGTTTCCCAGTTTAACCACCTGGGGGCATCCCGTCAAAAAATCCACTAACAGTTGACTGTGGAATATTTAGCAATGAGGAAATTTCACGACTGGACTTATTGCACAGGTGGCAACCGATCACGGTACTACGCTTAAGTTCACTGAGCTCGTGAGAGCGACCCGTTCTTCAGCGACTCAAAGTCCACTCCAAAGGGAGTTATTTTAGTTAACAGAATCCACTACGAACAGCTCGTTTGGACTGCAACACAATTTTTCTTAGCTTTATGAAGTCACAATGTTGCTCATTTGAATTATCCCAGCCCACTGAATACGCTGGATAAGCTGCTGCTATGTCAAAGAGACGCTGTTAAAATTCCTTAAAGGAATAGTTCACTTAAAAATTAAAATTAATTTACTCACCTTCAAGTTGTTAAGTCAATGGGGTACATCAGCTGTATGGTTACTTTTGTGTTCAGCAGAACAAAGAAATTCATACAGGCAGGGTGAGTAAATTATGACCAAATTTTCATTTGTAAGTGAACTATTCCTTTAACTCATTTGTTTGACATTCCTAAGGCTGACGAACTTAGAATGGGTAACATTTATTTAAAATACTGTTCATGAACATTATAATCCCAACGTTTGTCTGTGCTCTGCACATTTTATGGAAAACAGCTTCCAGAATCTAAGATGAGTCCAATGCAGGCTTCTCCTGAAAAGGAGCAGTTCCCACTTTGTCGGGACAATCTGTTATTGGATCACAACTTGTCTTGTTGGATCACAACAAGAGCGATTACTGTTTGTATAACCATAGTTTTCCGAAAAATATCATTATTAACCCTCTGGGGTCTGAGGTGTTTTTGGGGTCCTTGAGATGTTTTGACATGCCCTGACATTTGTGCTTTTTTCAGTTGCTTATAAACATATTAATGGCAAAGGTGTAATTACACTCTATTAAGCACAAACAGGGCTACCATAATATGTGAGCAACATATATGTTCATGTTTGTATTTTTGAGAGAATAATGTTTATGCATGGTTATTGATAGGGTTGTTCCGATTCCGATACTAGTATCGGAAATGCCGCTGATACCAATAAAAATGTTGGCATCGGTATCGGCGAGTACATCTACCCATGTACCGATCCGATACCATTTTATTAAACAATACCTAGTTATGCACGCTAGCTTTGCTTAACGCTGCAAATCAGAGACCAATTCTTCTTCGCTGCTCTAAACAGTGGTTGCTTGTGGCAACAGCACAACTTCCTGTGTTGCCACAAGCAACCACTGTTTAGAGCAGCGAAGAAGAAATGAAAACGCATATTTTCAAATGTAGTCGCGCAGCAAGCGTATTATGTGACGTTAAGAGACGCTGGCGCCCAACATCAAATGGCAAACGTAATGAAAACGGAACAAAACTGCGCTACTCGTTATTTTGTGCTTCACGGACCATTAGACAGTTTGGAACAATGCAGCGCGAGGCGATCTAGATCAAGCTACACTGTTACTACACAGCGCTAAGAGATCCAGTAAAGAAAGCCACAGAAGTAAAGAAATTTGAATTCGCCACAGAAGTAATAACATCGCTGCGAGATCTAGTGAAAAGCATTCACATTCTCCGTTAATAACGGATCAAACAGCGCTGACGTGGAAACCAGGAACATTGTGCTTTCAAGTAACGTTACCTTGGTTTTATTTTGACATTATGAATAAAATTGCTGCCCTCAGATGTTAATCTGAAATAAAATAAACCTTTGCTTATAACTACTACAATATTACATTAAAAAAAATTTTATAAGGAGCTGTTTATGTTTTATAAGTTAAAGTATAGCTCCATCATTGCTCAAAGTAAAAAATGATCATACTTTATGATGTTAGTTTTAATAAAAAATGTAAATCAAGGAAATTTCTCTGGCATTTCTTTTTGCTGTATTGAAAACGTACTGAACCATGACACCAGTGTATCTTATCGAACCAAACCGTGATTTTTGTGGACCGTTATTATTCAAATATAATTTTTTAGATTCCTAGATTTATTTGTTGCACTTTTTATACAGTTATATTGTAAAACTAAAATACCTTTTATAAAATAATTATATCAATTCATACAGGGCTAGTATGAATTGCAGCTGTACCCCATTGATGCGGGCTCTAAGCAAATCAAATGTGAGCAAAATAAATAATCAAAATTATTGATTGCAATCAAAATTGTATTCAAAGAATCCTGAAAAAAAAAATGTATCATTGGTTATAAAAATATATTAAGCAGCACAACGGTTTCCAACATTGATTTAAAAAAAAAAATCATATCAGAATGATATATATATTCTACCAAATTGGTTCACAGTTAGAAGCATCACAAATTGTGTTTGCAAAATATCCAAGGAAAACATGTCTAGTAATTGTGCAGTTAATTCTCATACTGTATTTTCAGTTTTGGAATATGTATCCTCTCCCCAAATTTGTCACTAATATTTTACTGTAAAAATGTATAATCTATCCAAAACTTATCAACGAAATGTTGTCTTTCATATGTCTGTAACATAGGTCTTTCGTTTTTATTATAAGGAATATAAAAGCTAATCATTCATTCACACACAGAAACGCGATTCAAATTTAAACCGTCTTTTTGCGAGTTGTGGCAAACAGCGCGCATCTCTGCCGTTCATTCATTCACACACAGAAATGTGATTTACTTGAGAATGAAAAAAACTTACTACAGTATTCCTCAGCTCAGCGGCATCCGTTGCTCCTCGAAATACCAGCACTTCTGAGGTACATTTTCCATTATTATTATTATTACGATAGTATTATTCCTCACAGCGCTGTGAGACGGTGTAAACAAGTACAATGTGTTTTCTCGAGCTGATATGGGGGCGTTCACAGGTTTGCCTCAGATCATTTGCGTTTGAATAGCGCGCGCTCTCCGTGGGCGGGGTCAAATTAAAAATAATGAGCTGAGATGAGAACGACTGACATCTCTCTCTTTTCATACAGATTACATAAACTGAGAATATTTGTTTTTTTATATAAATTACTTCATTCAAAAGAAGAGAATTCAAGCTTCATGCCTGTGTGTCTGTATGCCTGTTTGACTGAGTATTCGCTGAGTTATGGTTCATTTTCGGACGCGTTTCAGAATTGACTTCACTGACAGAGAGAAAGCAGAACTCGCATCATGTTTATTTTTCTTTATTTGGCAAAAAGCACAACACTTTGTTTTTATTGTGAGTATACAAAAATAATACACACTTAACAGGATCGATTGATGTATGAAACTCCTATGGAAAATTAAAGTCAACAGAGTATTTATGAGTCTCTTTTACACTGATAAAAAAAGCGAGCTGGTATCGCTGGCGATACCGCCGACCCCAGGGGGTTAAATGGTGGATAACATTGTACCTATAATGTATAAGAAAAACATACCACTCTGAAACGTCCTGTGAAATCTGTGCTTGCAAAGTCCATGCATGAAATCCGTTCAGGATGATCCTTTTGTTTAACAACAACACTGTCAGGGTCTGAATCGGGCTTGAATTGGTTTGAAATTGCCGTCATTAGGCTTGGCACGATAATCGGTGTTACCGGTGTTACACGGTGTTCAGTCGCAACACCGGTTTCATCACTTGCCCACCGCAGCACCGCACATATTTTTTTTTTTTAAGCATTACGCAGTATCCGTATTTTCTGTCACTAGTTGACTAGCGTTATATGATCACGCTCAACCATTCAAGCGCGACAAAACAAGAGACCTGTAAGTCCTGCCTATTACACACACACACAAACACACGGAAAAGACGCGCGTCAGTATCGAGTTCTCTTTTCGGCCTTGAACAAAACATAACACACACAAATTATGCCAAAATGTCCGTTTTGTCAAGTGTCCTCATAAGAACAAATGATTTAAATAATATCATAAATGAATGTAGAGATTTGTGAGAAAATGGGACGTGTGTCAGATGGAGTGTCATTAATGTTAATCAAAGAACAAAGGTAAGAGAGTAAATTAGGCCTACTCACTCAGACCCGGCGCCAGGAGGATTAGTATACCGGTAGCCTAATAATCATGACTCTCTTGTGTGCTGAATTAATCTTTTACCACATCTCCGGCGAACGGCTTCTTCACGCAAAACTCTTCATAAAGCGCAGTGAAATTCATGTGGCGTTTCCTGATGGAACGAGGTTGTTCGTTAACTTCATTTTATACGTGCATTTCACACGAGTTCTAAACGAATGCGAGACTGCTGCGATTAGTCAAACTTTATTAATGAAACAAAATCAGAGGGAATAGTTTCTTTAACCCTCTGGGGTCTGAGCTGTTTTCTGGGCCTGGAGGAGTTCTGACGTGCTCTGACATTTGTGCTTATTTCTGTTACTTGTGACATTTTCATGGCTAAAGTCTGATTACACTGTATTCAGCACAAACTCTGCTACAATAATATATCAGCAGCATGTATGTAAAAGTTTGTAGTTTTGAGATAATAACACTTATGCGTGGTTTGTGAAAATACAAAAAAAAATTGTCACTGAAATAAGGTCATGAAACCCATACTGATTATTTCTTCACAAGACTTTTGAAAATTGTATGACGTAGCCTAGAATATTTGCTCCAAAACTATGAAAATCACCCTGACTGCTCATTCAGAGAAGACAATATATTGATTTAAAATTTCTAAGACGTGTTTTGTGTGAAAAAGCAATATGCAAAGGGACGGATCATCTCATTAATATGCAAGCTTTTCACACCTGAGAAAGACAAAGACACTCCCTAATGGCCCTATTAGGAGCTAACAGGCCCTGTCATTCTGAGCAACCTTGCACAAAGAATGAGGAGATTTAAAAAAGAATGGCTTTTTGATTGGATTTATTTACAACATAACATAATCCAAATATACACAACAAATGACAAAAAAGCACTTATTGAAAACAATGATCCAAAGACAGAGACCTTTGTGCCATTCCTAAAAACATTGTACATACCTTTCATTTCCAAGGTGTTTGATTTTCATGTACAGAGACTCATGTCAGTGGCATCTGGTCCCTGAAAAAAAAAGTGAACATACTGATATCAAGAGAAATAGGGAATATAGTTTTAAAATGTATTGGGAATAAATTTTAGATTTTTCTGGTTAAAATTGCTTTTTAAAATTCACAGAATACACACACACACACACACACACACACACACAAATGTTTCCAACAATATATAATATAATGAACACCAGGTTTGTTGTGCCTTGTAAGCAGTAGGCTATGCACAGTGCGTTTCAAACGCGATCGCGCTCCAAATATGATACATTCAAACGCGATCGCGCTCCAAATATGATACATTCAAACGTGATCACGCTCCAAATATGATACATTCAAACGCGATCGCGCTCCAAATATGATACATTCAAACGCGATCACGCTCCAAATATGATACATTCAAACGCGATCGCGCTCCAAATATGATACATTCAAAACCAGAGCTCGCTCCAAAATATGAAACATTATGGTTACCATATTATACATATCTACGTTTGAGCAGATATCCACAAACACAGTAACAGTAAACACGGGTCTAAATATTATAATATTCACCATATATCTAGCAACAGGTCAACTGCAATGGGAAATTTATGCAACAATAGCAAACTAATATTTAAGAATTTCTTACCTTACATCTTTCTTGTCTTCAAATCGCGTTCTTCTTCTTCTGAGGTAGCCTAAATCCAATGTAAGCTCACGGCACGTCTTTCAAACTCGACGAAAAGCAGAGACTTGTGAAGTGTTTTGGTGTTTTGTTTTTGAGGTAATGAGCGTGTTCGCGTTCCATGTGGAGATTTGCATGTGAATGTCTTTTGCGCGAGTAGGCGTGGTCAAATTAAAAAATAATTAGGAAGCATTTGAGAAGCTGGACATCTTGTTGGTTTTATACAAATGACTTAAACAGAGAATATTTGTTTTCAGTTTGAATCTGATCATTTAAAAGTACACACTTAAATGTTTATAAAGGTATATGGCTCATAAATGTGTGACAAGTATTCGCTGAGTTTGGTTTCAGTTTATAGACGTGTCCAAGAAAAAAAAGTTCACCGCGACGGAGAGGCAGAACGCACACCCTGTTTATTTTCTTTATTTTACAAAAACACAATGTTTTGATTTGATTGTAAGTGGACACATACAAAAGTAGAAATATCACAGATTAATTTTTTATATTTCTTTTTTCTGTATGACCATAAATGACGGAGTAATTTAAGTTTATAGTGCTACAATGTTAAGAAAATCCAGCAAAACGCGCCGGCGCGTTTGCCGACCTCAGAGGGTTAAAGTATTTTTTTTATTTTTTTTTTACCGGTTGGCCGGTCACACGGCTTTCATAGTTTTCAGTTAGGCTAGTGCGGAGACCAGGGCCGAGTTTCCCGATAACGATGTATCTTAGCTCTTAAGAGCGCTCTCTATGTGCAAGGTTACGAACGCTCGCCGCAATTCCACGCGCGTTTCCCAAAAATGCGCTTAACATGAATGCGCGAGAACGCGTTCATGCTGAGAGTTGCTGTCCATTCGCGAAGTGCTGAAATATAACCTTATATGGAATCGTATTCTGAATGTTTAACCTAAAATAGAGGACACTGACAACGCGCTGAAAGACAGAACCGAGCAGGTACAACAATATATATCGGATGGACAAAATAAAAAGTCTTATCGTTTCATATTATGCTTTTCATATTATTTGTCTTTCTGTGGAACCTGTTCCTCCATAGTTTATGGTCATACAGATAGAAACAAGAAATTATTCAAAACTGTAAAGCTTTTTTAAAATACAGAAAACAAGCAGGATGCCGTTTTCTGCCGTCTGTTTCCTTTCTGTGAACTTTGGACCCCGTCACAATGAACCAAAACTCGGGGCCATCTAACCTCTGGGCCATCTGACCAATCAGAGCAGAGTAGACCAATCACAACAGACTGGGCCATCTGACCAATCAGAGCAGAGTAGACCAATCACAACAGACTGGGCCATCTGACCAATCAGAGCAGAGTAGACTCACGGAAGGAGGGATTTAGAAAGACTGATTCATCCATCGAGTTGTTTGAGAATCATTGAACAATGTGGTGATGTGCAATGTATATTATGAGAAAATAAAAGTGCTTTTTACCTTCGCTTTATGTAAACCTGTTGTAGGAGACTCCAAAACAAAATGAAGAAACTTTAAAATAGCACAATAGGGGCACTTTAAGGGTATGAATGCACAGTTGAGTGTCAGAAAGCTTTGAACTATTTCTGAAGTAAAGATCAGTGCAATTCTTCATCTAATTTTATGTTTCCTAATTTACAGTCTGGAATGATGATTGCGCCTGTAATAGCCAATCTTGGAGCATTGGAGACACTCTCTTTTCGACCTAATCCAGGCGAGGTACAGGCAGACCACTGCACATTTCCCCAGACAATTTACATCAGTCACAATCTATTCAGTTTTACCACATCATGGCAGAGTGTTTGTCCTCAGGAAAGGGTTGAGTAACACTGCACTTCTTTGATTGACAGGTGGAAGAGATTTTTACCCTGACACTTGAGCATTTATGTCAAGCCCAAAACAGAGGCTACACACACTTCCGTACTGGTGACCGTTATGGGTACACACTCCCTGTGTTTCACAGTCCGAAGTATCGAATCTGGGGTCTGACGGCAGTGGCCTTAGATCAAGCACTCAAGCTTATTGTGCCGCCAGAGCATCTGTTGGACCACAGCACCTTCACCACAGAGGCTTCCTGCTAAACATGATCAAATTACAGATCTGGATTTAGTAAGAATCTCATGGAAAACTCTCAAGAAAAGTCTGGGTCTTATTTCATATTTTGGTCTTTAAAATGGGTTTTATTTCCTGTATCCAAAAGGTCTTTGAGGTTCAATATGTCCTGGCCATTTCTCTGAGATTCCCCCTTTGCTGTGTTTAGGCTTTAAGGTTAATGCCTACTGCAACAAATTGAGTTGCATTGGTTAGCTGGTTGCGCTGTTATGAAAAGTGTCAAGTTTGTTTGACATCATGCCTTCAGTGAAATGAAGAGTGTTAATTTACACAACACACATTGAATGTATTTTTTGGGATTTAGCATTATGAGATTTGTTTTCATCATCTTAACCTAGATGGTTGTTTTAAATGTGAGTGTCCATTTATTTAACCAATGCTTATAATAAAAGTGTTAAAATGCTTTAAAATTCAAGGTATCTGTACAGAATTTTTATTTTTTGACAGCAGGGATTTTCAATCCTGCACATGGACAACCATTTTCCTAGCCTAGAAATCTAGACGCACCCTAGCGGCAGCAAAATGTATTTTTGCAGTCTAGCAACTCTCCATAGACTTTCGATAGTCTCCACTTTCCATAGACTTTCGACTTTCGAACACCTGTGAAGAGATGACCCAACACCTGTGAAGAGATGACCCAACACCTGTGAAGAGATGACCCAACACCTGCAAAGAGATGACCCAACACCTGTGAAGAGATGGACCCCAACACCTGTGAAGAGACTGACCCAACACCTGTGAAGAGATGGACCCCAACACCTGTGAAGAGACTGACCCAACACCTGCAAAGAGATGACCCAACACCTGTGAAGAGATGGACCCCAACACCTGTGAAGAGACTGACCCAACACCTGTGAAGAGATGGACCCCAACACCTGTGAAGAGACTGACCCAACACCTGCAAAGAGATGGCCCAACTCCTGTGAAGAGATGACCCAACACCTGTGAAGAGATGGACCCCAACACCTGTGAAGAGATGACCCAACACCTGTGAAGAGATGACCCAACACCTGTGAAGAGATGACCCAACACCTGTGAAGAGATGACCCAACACCTGTGAAGAGATGACTCTAACTCCTGCAAAGAGATGACCCAACTCCTGTGAAGAGATGACCCAACACCTGTGAAGAGACGACCCAACACCTGTGAAGAGATGACAAGTAATATATTGTAAAAAGATGTGAGATCAGTTATTCCCATTTTGGATCAAACTCCGAACAGAACACTGATTCTTGAGATAAGGGACGAAACATGGAAAATATTTTTGTTCTAAAAACGTACTTCGTCAGACACATTAAAAAGCATGCTATTTTAATTTGACCCATCCAATAACGGTGTAAAGTCTTCAATTATTTAGTAATGGTGTTTAGTAAAGTAGCTAAGTGAAAAAAATACATTCTATAAAAAAAGATTTCCTGGGTTAAGGGTTATTACGAACAATCCAAGTTCCTAAATTCCTTAATTTTCTACCCTCCTTTTTAATAATAAACATATAACCAATTTTCTGCGGTAAATCAGACATAATACCATGTCGTTCAGCTGATGTTTTAGTATTTTAACACAATAAATGGAAAAAATAATAAAACATTTCTTTCAAAATTAACAGAAACCTTCTCCTGACGGTGTTAAATACTGAGGGAATCGACAAAGGTCCAACTGAGGTTAATAACTAATTTCTAAACTAATATTTCATTTAATTAAACAATTCTTCTAGTGGTTTGTTTTTTTCTTTTTTTTTAGCGGTATAGTGCGTCTCATTCTGGGTCTCCAGTAGCTCACAGAACACAAGAAGCGCATGCTAGGTTGAGTGTAATGGTGCTCACATTATTATGTGCCGCCCTGTATCAGCAACAGAAATATTCCCAATGTGAATCCAAAGGATCTGTAGCCTGTCTTTAAACTGCATCAGTTACGTACATTTATTCGTGTCGACCTGCATGACTTAAGCAGTGGGAAACTGTCATGACAGATCTCTGCCTTTAAATTTAAATGCATATTTTTGAATTTGTTGCAATTTTAAACACATTATTTAGCAGTTTTACATTGTGACCTCATGCTGAGGACAGGTTAAATTACATGTATTTTCCAAGAATAAAGCATGTATTTAAAATAAAAACTAAAAAAATTATTTAAAATGTAAATAATTATTCAAAAAGTAATAAATGTCCCGAGTATCCAGATTTCCTTTAGATGAAACTTTTTAAGTATTTTTATTTTGATGAATTTCTATATTTTTAACATAAAGGGGGCTTTTGTGTGTAGGACATGTTTTGTCCCTTATCTCAAGAATCAGTGAGAAGTGAAGCAGCACAAAAACGGGTGTGTCTCGCTACCCTGAAACATATTTCCTAACAGTTTCAGTTGCACAAAGACATTGTGGTCAGTTCAACAAAAGTCCATTGTCACCGGGGTGGAGAACTACACCTAAAGAAAGTCATTTGTACCATTACAGTTTGTAAGAATATTGTTTGTACCAGGGATCGACAAAGATGCGAAGTATAAAAACATTCTTATGAAAAGTAGATGCATGTACAAATCAAACCTGCCATAGGGTCATTATGCAAAACTGGATGCTATAAACAACAGATCATGAACCATAGGGAAAGTGCCATCCATACCAATCTGTATCACGTACTTCACAGTGTGTATATAAATTGGAATCAAATGATCATGCGAACAACTATTTTCCACCCAAAAACTTAAAGTTCCCCTATTATGGATTTTTGAAAATGACCTTTCATGTAGTGTGTAACATAGCTCTTAGTGAATGAAAACATCCTGCAAAGTTTAAAGTCTTAAAGTGCACCGTATATAAAGTTATTGTCTTTCAAAAGTAAGAGTCGACTCTGAGTCAAGGTTATTGTAGTTTTGCTTTTTTTAATTAGTTTTTATTTTAATATCGGTTTCAATTTTGCTTTAAATTTAAGTTTAGTTCTAGTTAGTTTCATTAATGGTTTTGTTAGTTTTAGTTTAGTTTTTATTTTGCAAACACATTTCTATTTAGTTTTTATTTTATTTAGTTTCAGTTTTAGGTTTAGTAATTATAGTTTAGCAGAGCAAACAGAACACTTCCAGGGTAGACCAAAGCGAGACGCATAATTTCAGAAAAGTTTAATGTTTGCCGAGATTACAGTTAACTCTTGTGCAGACATCTTAGTAGTAAAAATAAAAACAATGGTTTGAGATTGAACAACGCACCAAATAAATGGAACTTAAAAGTAGGCTATACAAGAAAAGAAAAAACGATGAAAATTTCAGACAAACTAATTCATATTAAATATGAAATCTTGTTAAACATAGTTTAGTGTGTGTGAGTGACACTGGTACGTAAAAAAAAAAACAGCTCAATTCATCTGACTACAGCCAACACAACCTACTGTGAAGCCAGTGTGATTAAATAATGAAGTATCTATGCAGTGTATGAGTGTGTGTGTGTGTGAGTGTGTACATGTTTTTCTATCCCGGTGGGGACTTAAACCTGAATGCACACACACTCATGAGGACTCGTGTCACTGTGGGGACCTAAACTGAGGAAACAAGCTTATAAATCATACAGAATGAGTTTTTTTGAAAATGTAAAAATGCAGAAAGTTGTGTGTGATGGATAGGTTTATGGGTCAGGTTAGTGTGTGTGTGTGTGTGTGTGTGTGTGTGTGTGTGATGGATAGGTTTATGGGTCAGGTTAGTGTGTGTGTGTGTGTGTGTGATGGGTAGGTTTAGGGGTCAGGTTAGTGTGTGTGTGTGTGTGTGTGTGTGATGGGTAGGTTTAGGAGTTGGTTTAGTGTGTGTGTGTGTGTGTGTGTGTGTGTGTGTGTGTGTGTGTGTGATGGGTAGGTTTAGGGGTCGGTTTAGTGTGTGTGTGTGTGTGTGTGTAGGTTTAGGTATCGGTTAGTGTGTGTGTAGGTTTAGGTATCGGTTTAGTGTGTGTGTGTGTGTGATGGGTAGGTTTAGGGGTCAGTTTAGTGTGTGTGTGTGTGTGTGTGTGATGGGTAGGGTTAGTGTAAGGAGACAGAATATACAGTTTGTACAGTATAAAAACCATTACGTCTATGGAGAGTCCCCACAAAGATAGTGGACCAGAGTGTGTAGGTGCGTTCCATTCGACAGGGTCCATACGCAGTGTTCACTGCTCCCCTACTCCCTGAGCACAGTATATCAGTTGAAGTGGACTTCACGGACAATAACCGCTCATTTGAAACGCCCTGCAAACGTCATCAAAGAAAGTCAACGACGGGGTCGCGCAGATTATGATATAACATAAATATATATAGGACTATATTCATATTTTAATTTTTATTATTATATTATATATTTACAATTATATTGCACTATTTTACAACTACCTAAAATAAAATCACTTTACTTCACAAACTAGCTAAGCTGGCTGCATTCACTGAGGTAAATTATAATCATCAAAAATAGTATATGTAGCCTAATATTCACAACAATAACCGTTAAAAATACTGTCATTTGTATAACAATGGCGAAATGTATGAACTTACACACATACGTAAACTCCTCCATCGTTAGTTATGACCGTTCTGACTGGTGATGACGTGCGCGAAATGACAGTTGGGCGTTCATCGCTCTCCACTTCCTGTGAAGTGATGTATCGATGTTCCCTTATTCCCTATGCCGTGCGCAGTGCCCTTCGAACTGAACATGTTCGCTCCCTTCGGATTGGAATCTCACTTAAGATGGCGGAATACCCTGTGAAGTCCACTTCGCAGTCCACTTACGGTCAAATGGAACGCACCTTGTGTGTCTGTTTGTGTATGCGCGCTTGTGTGTGTGTGTGTAGTGTCCCGGGACATGTCTCCACATGGATAATAAAATTATTAGCAGAAAATCTTTTGTAAAAACAAAGATAACAACAGCACCTTTCAGCCTGTCAACCTTCATGAAAGCATGAAGCATACAGTAGTAGGCCTACATTAAAGGTATGTTTGTGCTTGACGGACTTGTTTTGCTGTTGCACCCGCGTCTCGCAAATGAAAGGACATTCTAAAAACGCTGCGCTCAAGTTAAAAGAAGTTCAACTTGCGTCTCATTACCTTGAGTTATTATTTCCCATTCCACTGCCACAGACGCATACTTTATGAACAGCCGCTTAGGACGTGTTCGCTGGTCCTTCATTGAGCGCGTCACAGGCAGCGGTTAATCGCCTCAGCAACTGCACGCGTGTGAAGCGCAATATACAGGCATTTCCCTAAACAGCCACAGGTCAGACTTTCCACCAAAGTAAAGAGCTTATTAAATATGAAAACGATTATTTATTTTTGCTAATTATTATTTTATTTCAGTTAATTTTTCAGTAACTGTTGTTAGTTTCGTTTTAGTTTTTCATTTATTATGAATTTTTCATTTTATTTCAGTTAATTTTTCAGTAACTGTTGTTAGTTTCGTTTTAGTTTTTCATTTATTATGAATTTTTCATTTTATTTCAGTTAATTTTTCAGTAACTGTTGTTAGTTTCGTTTTAGTTTTTCATTTATTATGAATTTTTCATTTTATTTCAGTTTACGAAAATGTTTTTTGACCAATAGTTTTAGTCTTACTTTCAGTTTTCGTTTACGAAAATAACCTTGCTCTGAGTCAGTGAAATGAATAGTTTTTCAAACGAGTCATAAGCCGTTTCGTTGTGACGTCAAGACGAAACATTATCATATTGCCCACGCAGACACCAGGGAAAACTTGAACCTCAAACACTGCAGCTGATTCCTGTAGATACTGGACAGCATCATGTCCAGGAGAAGCTGTGCTCTACAATGTGAAGGTAAAGCCAGTTTCTGTTTACTGCCCAAGGACGAGCATGTGGAGAATCAGTGGTTAAAGTTCATCTTTACCATGATATCACAGCAACTTTTGCTGTGTTCCCTTTATTTTACTAAAAGTTCAATACAGGGTTCACAAACCGCTTGCTCTTGAAAGATGGTGTTCAAAAAACGTAGTTTTGAGTTTTATATTGTGTAGGTCTCCTGCTACCTGGCTAACTAACATTATTAATACTTCTGCTAATCATTTGTGGGCCACTATTACCTGAAACTGTGTCTATTAATGCAGATTGTCTGTCGTTCTCACTACTTAGAGGAAAGATTAAGCATGGAGCAAGATTTGTTTTACCAACGTTTGTTACATCAGTCATTCTAATGTATTGTACACATGTACTGTTATTGATACAGTTTCCACTTGTTCACTGCAATATATTACAAAAATACTCGGTAAATAAATTACTACAAGTAAAATAATTGGTTTGTTGACGGACATGCACTTGTTAATGCTGAAGGTGAGGAATTACAGTTGCAACATCTCATAATGTCCCTCAAACTGAGTAGTGTATCACTGAGAAACATCCTGCTCGAGTCGTCCTTGCGATGGAGGTTCGGGTTGAATAACGTACTCGGTTACTAACATAACCTTGGTTCCCTGAGAGTAGGGAACGAGTATTGCGTAGCTATACGCAGTGGAGAACTCCTTTATTATAGATTGAAGCCTATATGTAAAACACAGTGCAGCTGCACAGCGAGCACAGAGTGTCTAGCTCACTCATTGGCTGTGCTGCAGCAACTGCATACCCAATGGCGAGGCGCCTCTGATGTACGCGCCAATCAGAGACCGCCAAAATGGGCGTGGCTATGCCTATAAAAGAGCCCATAATTCGCCAATATTGCAGGTTTAAATCGACTGAAGCGACAAAACCCTGACAGGTTACAATAGTGCAGCAGACTACGCAATACTCGTTCCCTACTCTCTGGGAACCGGTTACGTTAGTAACCGAGTACGTTCCCTTTCGAGAATGGTCACTTTGTATTGCGTAGCACACGGCGCTTGAGCCAGTGTTGGAACAGTCGCATGTGCAGTAATCCCAGACAGAGTACTGGTGATGCAGCTGCCATGAGACCTAGAAGTTTCTGAAACTTCCTGAGGGGTGTGTGCGTGCCTGCCCTGAAGGAGGCTATCAGCCGTTGCATAGAAAGAGCGCGCTCTGGTGTGAGCCGGCCTCTCATAGTTGTAGAGTCGATAACTGTGCCCAGAAAGATTACATTCTGGCTGGGTAACAGTTTGCTCTTGGGTAAATTGATTCTGAGCCCCAGACATTCCAAATGGCTGAGGAGCAAAGATCTGTGTGCCAATAGTTTGGTCCTCGACTGCGCCAGAATGAGCCAGATGTCCTCAGATGCCTCAGGAGAGAAAGCGCCGCATCCATGCACTTCGTAAATGTACAAGGTGCCAGAGACAGACCGAACGATAGGACTGTGTATTGATAAGCCTGCCCCTCGAAGGTGAATCTCAAGAATGGCCTGTGATGGTGTGCTATCTGAATATGAAAGTAGGCGTCTTTCAGATCCACCATAAAAAAAAAAAACAATACCCCGGACAAACTTGCGTGAGGATATGTCTGGTTGTTAGCATTCTGAATGGTCGTCTCATGAGGACTTTTTTCAGATGTCTCAAGTCTAAAATGGGTCTGTTGCCGCCGTCTTTTTTCGGTACTAGAAAATAGCGGCTTTAAAACCCCGAATGACTTGGGGTGGACTAATTCTGTCGCCCCCTTTGCTAGTAGATTTTGTATTTCGTTGCGAAGCATGTGAGCCACGCTGTTTCTCACCGAAGTCTCGACGACCGCCTGAAACCCTGGGGGTCTGCGAGCGAATTGGAGCAAGTAACCTCGTTTTATAGTGTTCATGACCCAACTCAACACACCAGGGATGGCTTTCCAGGCCTGGGCCTTTGTGGCTAGGGTTTGACACATTTTTGGGGATTGGCCGCCTAACACAGGGGGACCTGATGTTGTGATTTGTGCTCATATTTAATGTGGGGCTGACTGGACAGGCTTGCGCCTTGGGCAAAGTCAGAGTGACAACTGGGAAAGGGCCACCTAATGGAGGGGGACCGGGAACCCGCGTGTTGTGTGTTTGAAACATACTCTTTATGTGCTCTATTTGGATCGCTGTGAAAACAGCGTTTATTTGTAAGGGCGCACTCAGTTTCTACAATATAGAAATCTCCAGCCGCCTGAGCTAAACAGGGAGCTGCGAGATTTATAAGAGCTTTCTTTGAGGGTGGTCTGGCTAGCGCGAGACTCGAGCCCTCTCTTTTTTCCCCTGTTGCTAGGAGGTCTTCGGAGGACTAGGGTCCAACACAATGCTGGGTCGGGGTTGCTGGTAGGTTGGCCATGGCCCTAACAATAGCCTGCGCTGTTGCCTTAGTAGCACAAAGTGCTAGGTCCGTGGCTCTTCGAAGGTCGCTGAAGGCCTCAGGGTCTCGTCCATGGACTGGAGGAGCTTGGCCTGGAAGACCTGCCACACACCCAGGCAGAAACCAGCCATCCAGCCATCTCTGGGGGGCTCTTCGGGCAAGGCCCACTCGAGCCCAAGGTCAGCGACAGCCGCGGTGAGGATGTGCAGTAACTCTAGCGATAGCACTGGCACCTGACTGAGAGAGAAGGGCGGGGTCGACGGAGCCCGACCATTCCTCTTCAGATGCAGCAATGGAGAGGCTGTCGTCGTGTTGGTCATCCGATCTACCAAAGGAGACGAGGCCCGCCGCTTGACTAGAGGGGCGCTGGTCCGCCTGCGTGAACAGGACCAGTGACAGAGTTTGTGCCGGAGAAAGCGAGGCACGCGGGGACGTGGCCGGCATGGGCTCGCTTACCTCCATGTGTTCGGGCTGCCGTTGGCTGCAGCGCTTCTTTTTCCTCGGCTGCAGTAGTGCGGGAAAAGGAAGAGCAGGAGAAGCGGCGTCGCCATCTTTGCAGAGAGCTAGCCGCATCCGCAGCACAGAAACAGGCATACTCTAGCAGAGAGAGCAGCCTCAGCATGGGCCGTTCCCAGGCATGTGACGCACTTCGTGTGCCCATCGGCCTCGTGCAGTTGGCATCCGCACGAGGTGCATGAAGAGCGAGGCATTTGGAACAACGCTCGCGAAATTTCTCTTTTAGACTGAGTGTCGCAGCGGCGAGCACACAGTAGCAGAAAAGCAGAAAAGGATATGCGTAGATCGCCGGATGGCCACAGGAGAACGGCGACAGAAGAGAAACGGCTTCTGGGTGAGTGAAGGTGCTGTCTGCTGTTCACAGATGGCTCGTTCTAGCTGCAAAAGGCTTGTTTCCACGGCGGTGTCACTGAAGGAGAGAAAATCTGCTATAATGGCGAATTACGGGCTCTTTTATAGGCATAGCCACGCCCATTTTGGCATTCTCTGAGGCGCCTCGCCATTGGGTGTGCAGTTGCTGCAGCACAGCCAATGAGTGAGCTAGACACTCTCTGTGCTCGCTGTGCAGCTGCACTGCATTTTACATATAGGCTTCAATAGTCTGAGGAGAGGAGTTCCCCACTGCATATAGCTACGCAATACGAAGTGACCGTTCTCGAAAGGGAACTAGATCTTCCAGTGTTTCATCATCGGACTCGCTCTCGGATTGATATGGTAAAATCGGCGTCATTGTTCGTTACTGTCTTTAGTTTACGCTGTAGGAAGCCTCAGGACAGCTGACGTTGTTATGGCAATGGGCATTTTTGTTTTCGACGCGCGCTGTACGCGGTAAACCGATCACAACAGACTGAGCCGTCTGGCCAACCAGAGCAGAGAAGCTCGCGGAAAGGAGGGATTTAGAGAGATTGATTCATCAGACGAGTCGTTTGAGAATCATTGAAAATGTGATGATGTGCAAATGTATATTATGAGAAAAACAGTTTTTTTTTACCTTGCATGATGCATGTAAACCTGTTGTAGGAGACTCCAAACCAACTTTAAAATGGCATAATAGGGGCACTTTAACACAGTCTCAGTGTCTAAACGCAGGAGGAGGACATTCATGTTAGTTGGGTAGATTGCAGTGAAAAGGTAGAAAAGATTTTTAAAAAGCCTAAACAGCATGGGCGAGGCTAGCCTCTTTTCAGGGGAGCTTCAGCACCCCTAAAAAGGAGCTCAGCACCCCTAAAACTTGGAGTAAGAAATGTTATTCTAAAAATTTTGTTCGTCTTTGACAAGGTTAAATAATGTCCAAAACATACTCAGTAGTTTGTGGTTTAAAATGTATGTGTTAAGGATGAAAATGAAAACATCTCCGCTTAGCAAATGGTGTCATCCTCTTCTCTTCTTCTACTTCTCCTCTGTACCTGCACCGCTCAGCACGACCGTCATCCAGCGCGAAACACACGCAGAGTGAGAACCCGTTATGTAGTGTTGTGAATCAACTAAGTTGCTCCAAAGCTGTGTCTCACACTTCTTTCCTTTTACCTAGAGTTGTTCCGATTCCAAAACCATATCGGTGAGTACTGGAGTCAGTATCCTGAATCACCATGGGACACCTATAATAAGTGTTTATTTTCGGACTATTTTAGACCAGCGGGTCTAATTACTTATCTAGGCAATGGTCCCCTGCTTTTATTTTATTTTATTTTTTTCAAATCCACAATGGAGAATACAGCTTCTCTTGTGAAAGGAATTTGTGATTTAAAAAAGGTTCTAAGCCCAATAATAATAATAATAAAGACATTTAAAATGCCTTTTGATAATATCCTTAGAATCTGTAAATGGTCTCCATAACATTTTTGTGGCATGACAAACTGACCTCAACTCTCCTGCCTACAATATATTTGTGTATGATTGTCAGTGCCTAGGGAAAGAGATGGAGAAGGAGAAAGGGAAAGGGAGAGCATGCAGGAAGAACCAGGTGAGGAAACAACAACAATAAATTGACATATAGTGAATAGTGGCAAGCAAAACAGTAACTACTCATACTCCTATACTAACTTATTAGCATTAAGTAGCCTATATTACATTTACTTTTTGTAACATTATTTTACACCACATTTTTTCATAATAAAGGAGGAGGAAAACAACAGGGAGAGTCCATAAGGGATGAGAGGGAATTGACTAGTGAAAGAAATGAAGAGACAGATGGAGTCCATCATAGAGACCACCAAGCCAAAGCAGCAGAGACAGAGAGCTGTTCAGACTTAGGGGATAAGGACACTGGTCCTAAACAGTTAAAGCTGTCTCAATACCCTCATACTCAGTTTGGCACACAAAAAAGAGCCTTTCAAGAACAGTGGTTCAAAAGTTTCAGATGGTTGGAATACTCAGCTAGACAAAATGCTGCTTTCTGCTTTCCTTGATAGGGTATTTGGCAAAAATGTCAGAAAGGATGCACTTGTTAATGATGGAGTTAATAACTGGCAAAAGGCACTTAGCAAGTTTCAAAAACATGAAACAATCACATAAGGACAGTGTGGTTTGTTGGAACAGCTACAAAGCAAGCCTGTCAAAAGGGAATGTTGTAGAGCAGATAGAGGCAGCAAGTACCACTGAAATTAGTGAAAGAAGGCAGTACCTAGAGCGTATTATGGCAGTAACCTGCTTCTTGGGGAAGCAAGGCATAGCATTCAGAGGTCATGATGAAACAGATGAGAGTCACAACAAAGGCAATTTCCTAGAGTGCATGTCACTTTTGACCAAATTTGATCCCTTCTTGCAGAGATACACAGCCCCTTCAAACACCACGTACCTCTCATCTGATAGCCAAAATGAGATGATAGAGTGCTGTTCACAAGAACTAACAGGAAATATCATCAGTGAGATAAAGGGAGTAAATATGTATGCCATTATGGCTGATGAGGCCAGGGATGGAAAGACAGAACAGTTGGCACACTGTGTTAGATACGTGTCTGTTGAGGGTGCCGTCAAAGAAAGGTTCCTAGCCCTTACAGAGGTGTCACAGTTTGATGCTACTTCGATAACAGCTGCAATTGAAAATCAGTTGGTAAAGAAGGGAATTGATCAGTTGAAATGTGTGGCACAGACCTACGATGGGGCAGCTGTCATGAGTGGGGATGTTGGGGGTGTACAAGCCCATTTAAAAAAAAAAGCACCCTGAGGCAATTTATGTGCATTGCTATGCACATGAGTTAAATGCAAAGCTGTCTCTGAAGCCACAGAGTTCTTCAACATGCTGGAAAGTCTCCATTCTTTCTTTAGTGTCTCCCTTGTAAACCACCATAAGTTTGTGGACACTCAAAAGAAGTTAGGGTTGCAGCCAAGAGAACTTGTGCAGTTGTCAACTACACGCTGGGCATGCCAGCTTCATTCAGTGACTGCAGTGATTGATAATTTCCCTGCTATCATTGAGTGCCTCTCCACAATCAAGACACCTACAGCAGTTGGATTGAGGGCAAAACTCAGTAAATTCTCCTCAGTGTATTTGCTGATGGTTTTCCACACTCTCCTGTCTGTAACAGCAGGTTTACACAGATACCTACAGAAGGAGACCATTGACATTGCCCAAGCAGTGACATACAAAAATGCAGTGACTGACACCATGAAGCAGAAACGCAGTGATACCACTGCTGCAGATCTGTACTCCAGAACAATAGCTATGTGTGAGGCAAACCAGATAGCAGTAGAATCATCCTCAGGACAGAGGCGGAAGACAAAGAGAATGGATGAATATGTTGTTGAGTCAACTTGTGGTGTGGGCAGTGAAACCTGTGGCTCTTCAGAGTCTGAAGATCTCAAGAGGAAACTTTTGTTTCCTTGTCTGGACCGAATGATCTGTGAACTTGAGAGGTGTTTTCTGGTGTGAATGAGGATGTGCTCAATGGAATTCAGGCATGCAGTCCAACCTGAGCCTCATCTGACAGCACTGGCTCTGCATTACCATATTGAACTTAAGTCAGAGGAAGTGATAGTTGCAAAAAACTTTCTGAAGCGCAAGAGTGAGGCTGGTACAGTTAAGGACATGCTACACAGTAAAAACAGAAGTGTTAATTTAACTCCTAAAGAGTTGAATTTGACTCTGTTTCAGATAACATTTGGTCCCACTCGAAATCAGTGTAAAATTTACTCTTTGGTCAGTGTCAAGTTTTTAGAGTTAATTCTACTCAATATTGAGTAAAAAATAACAATGAATTGTGTAAAAGTATTTAACACTGTAGTTTAATCACACTGTTAAGAGTAATATGATTACACAGTATAGAGTTAATTTATCTACAATTTTACTTAAAAAAGTGACACTTTAAGTGTAATGTTTACTTTATTTCTCTACAGTGTTTTAAAATATATATATATATAAATCATAAGATGCAGTGTTACTGAATTATATAGAACTATCAATACTATCCAAATAAAAACAAGCACAATAACACTAGATCACAGAACTCACAATTTATTGTGAAAAAGCATTATAACATTGAATTGAGTTGAACATTGAATTTACAATGCCTTGTATCTGACAGAAACATGTACAACAATGTTTTTTTTTACAAACATTTTTCTCTTACCAGAGAAAGCAATATGGCACGACAAGGAGAGTTGTGTCAGTCCCTCCATATGACATTTGTATGTCAAAAGGCCTAGGGTAATGCAGGTTGTCGACATGAAAAAAAACAAAATCCTGCTTTGATCTGATCACCTTAAAGTAAAATATACTCCACCCAATTTATGAATACCTCGCTTAGGACCCAGAGGGTTGGCGACCTCAAAGTCATCATAGAACATCTGGATCTGTATTGTCTGCTTCTCAGTTGAGAACAGGGGGTGAGTTTTTAAAAAACATCCATCACAAATATCTCTCAGTCTAGAGTCGCTGGCAGCTGAGCTTTGCAACATTTCTGCAACATACTGACTTTTAAATATTGACTGCAGTGTAGATAAAATTGGAATATACATGAATTTATCTTGAACTACTACCTGATCGTATGTTCCAGTCTTTTTATTTCGTCTTGTGTCAAATCTTGAACCAATCACACATTCAACTGGTTCTACTATTTCCCACTTGTCAGTCATAAATTTGGATCTCTTGTACTCCGAATTTAGAATTGTGAAAGGATTCTCTAACCCCTCAAAACACGCCTCAACTTTCTTGCACATTTCCGTTTCTCTTTCATTACTAAATACATGCTTTATTACTGTCTCTTTAGCATGCTGATGGATATCTTGAACAATCTCTTCCATGGAAATCACTACAGAATTCAGTGTACTTTGACCAACACCTGCTGCCTTTAGATCAGAAATTACAGCTGAACAACTATTTACAATGTATGGCAAAGATAACTGTGACTCAGCCACTAAATATTCAGTCGACTCTTCAACATGAGAAACATTACTTGTATTGACAGTACTTTGAGGAAAGATCATATTCTACAGAATCAACTAAACTACTTCCATGGCACTTATTAAGAAGCTTTCTTAAACCAGAAAAACTACCAAAAGAACGTGAGCATCCTTCTTGACCACACTTCAGAAAAAGAGTCTTGCCAGTACATAGCCCATGAATTACCTTAAAGTGCTTAACAAGGTTGTTTGGACTTCCATGGTCACTTTTGCAAAGAAAACACTTCATAGTCTCATCTCACCATTCTCGCCCGCAACTCTGCAACTCTAGGAGTCTCCTTTGTTTCCCCCATGTCGATGTTATAGATGGTTGTTTGCACAAAAGTGAAAAAGCTGCTCAGGGCAGAACTGTATGACGTACCAAAGACGTAATGGGCTTTAAAGAGTTCGTCAAAAGCTCCAACTGAACCTGTTGCCTTGCATGGAAGTGCATGCTTGTCAACCACAATGAAGTAGGAGTGAATGGTGCTCTGTGTGGATCCCTGGGCGAGAAGGTAGGGCTGACTGCTTTGGGTGATGTTGTCTAGATGCTGCTGCACACTGGTTCCAACCTACAACAAAAACACATTCAACAGAATTGTTTTAGTGACTAACTTCTGACAATAGATCAGATCACCTCCAGCTGTGCTCAAGATTGAGGTGATGGAAGATATATTTTAAACTATACTGTTTACTGTTAAAGGATTAGTTCACTTTGAAAAATGTTTTTGCTGATAATTTACTCACCCCCATGTCATCCAAGATGTTCATGTCTTTCTTCAGTCAAAAAGAAAAAGGTTTTTGAGGAAAACATTCCATGATTTTCTCAATATAATGGACTTCCATTGTGACCAACGGTTTGAGGGTTCAAAGTCTGTCTCAATGCAGCTTCCATTCCAATACCATGACAATGTTTTCCTCAAAAAATTCTTTTTTTTTTTTTGACTGAAGACAGAAAGATATGGACCTCTTGGATGACATGGGGGTTAGTAAATAAGCAGCATTTTTTTTTTATATACAAGTGAACTAAGCCTTTAAGCATACCTTTTGAAATCTGATGAGCTGATCTACAGCTTGATACGCAGAAAGCTTTCCCGGCCTTTTTCTACCTTGTGAAGATGGTGGTAGCAAATGTAGCAGCAGCAAGATGGCAGACATGTCACTGTCCCAGCCTACAAATAAGTAAATAAAAACCTGGTTAACATTATTCCATAGCATAGCATTCAAAATGACAACTTGCACCATTACCAAAATGTACACACCTATATAACCCACAATAAAAAGTAAAACAGTTACATTCATACCATTCTCAACTTCAGCAGCTGACTCAGCATTGCGCATCAAATCCAAGAGTTCTGTAGTGGGTACAAGTCCATGGCTTTCCTTTATTACTTTTGCTTTAAAAGTGGTTGGCCACTTCTCCAAGAATTTGTTGGCTGTGGCCTCACCAAACAGAAATCTGAAATCTTGTTCTATCTGCAATGTAACACACATAGACAGAAGTGATGAGTGATACCTAATATGCGACATTGGATATTTTGGTGATGCAGTGAATTAAGATGTCATACCAGTCCTGGTGTGTCCAGAAATCGTGGGAAGACCAAGAAGACATCTGATGATTTGGCTTCATCGTTGACCATGGCTTGCCGATACATGAAGGTCACTTTCATCTTCTCACGGACAGTCTTTTCATCAGCAGTGTGTCTCAAAACAGCAATAGCTGCTTCCACATCCTCATCAGATGGCTCTTTGTCAAAGGTGAAGGGCTGACGACCACGACCTGGCCCACCAACTTAAGACAAAATACAATGTTAAAAACTCATTTCTGTACAATTCACAGGTCACCATTATAATC
This sequence comes from Rutilus rutilus, assembly GCF_951802725.1. NCBI lineage: Eukaryota > Metazoa > Chordata > Actinopteri > Cypriniformes > Leuciscidae > Rutilus > Rutilus rutilus. Next base: position 44,413,277 of record NC_140223.1, read on the forward strand.
ACGTCACTGATCAGTAAACATACCTTTAGGAGATTTGCTGACTGAGGCACCTCTTTCCTCTGCTGTTTTTCTTTGTATGGTCTTCAATCGCCATGCAAGGTATCCCGAACCACTCTCTGGATCGTAGTAATGTTCCTAAGTGATTATAAATCAATTATAAAGGAGTACTATTAACATTTCATAGAGTGAATATATGTGCATAATGTTGCAGTAACCCATTTACTTACATATCCATGTTGTGAGTATGGGTCTTCTAGATAGGGAAACAAAGCTACTATCCCCTGTGCATACATCACTCTGACACTTTTGGGGGGAGATGTCCTAGCATATAAATTCAAAGTTAACATCACACTCAATTGACATTGCACAACACAATTTACATAATATTTGTAAAGTAATAATGTTTCTTTACAGCCCATCTATATGCTTAAGGAGAACTCCGGTCAATTTTAACATTGAGCTCATTTTTTTGTACATTTGGAGTGCTGTCAATACAGAGAACAATGACAAAAATCGGTGTTGCCTACACCGTGTTATCCTCTTTTTAAAATTTGCACCCTGATGACTTCAATGGGGCAAATTTTAAACCTGCTTTTAGCCTCTTAATATCCTTGATGTGTCATTACAAGTGCCCAGCCATGTGAGTGATTCCTTCAAGAGTGAACATGGTGAATCTGACTGCAGTAGATGTGAAAGATCTGAATAAAAGTGATGTTAATTCAGCCAGCGTACATGCCTGTATTTACATCCTGTTTTCAGTCGAAGTCCACAGTAGTCGATTGTCGAGTTTGTGCGCGTCTGAGTCTCCACCGTTGCTTAGTCACGCTCAACAATCGACTACTGTGGACTTCGACCGAAAACAGGAAGAAAATACAGGCATGTAAGCTGGCTGAAATAACATCACTTTTATTCAGATCTTTCACATCTACTGCAGTCAGATTCACTCGTGTTCACTCTTGAAGGAATCACTCACATGGCTGGGCACTTGTAATGACACATCAAGGATGTTAAGAGGCTAAAAGCAGGTTTAAAATTTGCCCCATTGAAGTCAACAGGGTGCAAATTTAAAAAAATAGGATAACACGGTGTAGGCAACACAGATTTTTGTCGATGTTCTCTGTATTGACAGCACTCCAAATTTACAAAAAAAAATGAGCTCAATGTTAAAATTGACCGGAGTTCTCCTTTAATACTTACCCATGCGTTTCTGTCATCTCAGCAGCAAGTATGTTAATCATCTGTCTTCTGGTGGCATCTGTCAGCGATTTGGTTTTTCCATACTCTTGCATAATGCGTTCACCACCAGGCTTGGAAGTTAGGATTTTCTCAATCAACTATAGGTGGAATAAAACGTGCTTTCCGTTATTGTAAAACCATACGTAATAATGATTTAAATACCTTTAAATCTAAAGAGCACTTCTCATGGTGAAACAACATTCAGATTGGACTTAACAGCAATTTCCACCACTTACCACTTTTGCCTCATAATTTATGTGGCATGGCCTTTTAGGCTGGCTTCCTTCAGCAGCGGCTTCTTCTTCAACAGTGTCACACATCGTAAAATTCAGGATGATGGTGTCATCAGATGTACCCGAGCATGATGATGATGATGATTGAGAGACACCTGTTCATTATAAAATTAGAAACATATTACAAGTTTTTTTTTTTTAAGACAATAAATGTTCTCAGTCCAGTCTTTAAACTAAACAAACTAGTTTGTGAATTGTCTGAATGAATACCAAGTCCTCCATTGCCCAGCATGATTCTCAAAGTTCCAGGTGACTCCTTCACTATTTCTTCAAAAACCTCTGAGTCAACTTCCGTGTCTGACTGGTCATACACTTTAATGTCTGGCTGCCTGCTTTCTGGTATGTTGAATTTTAGACACGCTGTTTAGAAAAAATAAAATAAAAAATGCATTCCCTTCACACAAGAATCAAAGTTCATATTTTTATATCATGTTGTGCCCAACCCTGCTCCTGCCGATCGACTGTCCTGCACAATTCATCTCGAACCCTAATTAAACACCCCTGAAGCAAACAATTAAGGTCTTCAGCATCACTTGAAAATTAAAGGCAGCTGCGTTTGATTAGGGTTGGAGATGAACTGTGCAGGACAGTCGAAGAGTTGATCTGTAGGTGAAGGGTTGGGTTACTAAATGATAAAAGACAAGTATCTGCAGCCGATTTTATGTAGGCCTAACTGAAAATATAAAGCACAACAGAAATGATTATTGACCTAACTAGATATCATAACATAATAGGTTAAAGCTGTATTATTTTGTCATTGTGTGATGTATATTGTAGTTTAACCTAATGTACCCACCTTCTTTCAAGAAAGCATCGTATGTCAGTTCAGACAGCTTGACGTATTTCTGCTCTTCTCCAAATTGAACACGCAACAGCATTTTGTCTCTGTTAACAAAGAAAATATACATTAAAAATCATAATTTAGGGCTGGTTCAACTAAGAGTTAACTTTAACTTAACTATCTCAGTAGTGGCAATGCACTATGCTAATACTTAGATGTTACACTGGCGGCAGAAGACAAAGTTGTGCTGTTTGAATATAACGTTAGGCTATTTTCTGCAGTAAATTAGGCTAACGTTAGTTAAAGTTAAGACGCACTGTCTCCCATTAGCTACCAAATAACTATGCCAAAGTTAGCTAGCTCATTACGTTAGCTATTCTAGTTCGAACAGTAACTTAACCCGTTAAAATTGTTAAGCTATGTTAAACAAACACGTCATCCAATCGGTGATCTAAGTAACGTTAATCGTTTTATAAGACCAACATTAACTATCAGATGCAAGCTAACATTACCAGTGTGTGTATGTGTATATATATATATATATAAAACTAGATTAACGTTGCATGGGAAGCTAAAAAATACGTTAGTTAAGAATAGCTATTAACTGTATTAAATCTTTTGTTGTTAAATAGTGACCGAGTTAACCTTATTTTACGCATAGGCTACTTCGAACATTCGTGTCGTGAAAATATTGCAACACAACAGAGAAACGCAGTTACCGATACGGATTGCTATAACTTGTAATATGACCTCAACTAATATCAGCACACCTCTAAAATTATCTAAAGATAAAAAATAGCATTTTGGTGTTGACAACACAGGATGTTAACGTTACTTACCTAGTAATATCAGTGGCCTCCTGATTTTACTCCTTCGAAATCTTCCTCCGACGAAATGCGTGCCAAACGTTTGAAAAGCACAGCAGAATGGCGGGCATCTGATCATCACTGCTTTAGAGTTGAAATTGTCACTGCGTTTCTGCAGATTTTTACACTCACTTTTAACTCCACTAATAGAGCAACTTTACTCTCCAAAATGTTGAAAATACTCTATCTGGGTTAAAATAACTTTACTCTGAAATATTAACACCCCATTTTTTACTGTGTAGCAGTGTACAGACTCCTAGATTCAGAAATGTTCCCTTCACTGAAAGCTGTTATGCAGGTTGCCTTGACAATACCAGTTAGCAGCTGTACATGTGAGCGGTCTTTTAGTGCCTTGCGTCGGCTCCATACATGGCTCAGGAGGACCACAGGCCAAAGCAGACTCCAGCACCTAGCTGTGATGTCTATTGAGGAGGGTCATTGACAGGTTTGCCACCCTCAAAGTGCGGCGACATAGATGAACTCTCCTAAAGTAGAGCCAAATGGGGATTCAGGGGAAGTACTTCAAAGATTTCCCTCTCTTTCTTTTTTTATATCTTTACTTTCTAAGTATTTTCAGGACCTCTGTAAATAATCTGGATATTTTGGACTTTTTGGTTTTACCTTCTTTCTTTTTTTTCTTTTTTTCTTTTTTTCTCTTGATGTGAAGCTTGTTTTATTATTATTTATTGATGACTTATATTGGTTTATGAAAGTTCAGACAGGCGTGCAACCAGATATGTTAGAGATGGCCATTTGTAAATAATTTACAGAAGATGAATTACATTTTGTTGTCCAAGAACCTGTTACTTTGTTCATTGACAATAAAGTTGAATCTAATCTAACCAATCTGATGACTGTTGATACAAAAGGAGGCAACACGGAGTTAACGGTCATACACATCTGGACGGCTATCTGTTATAAACACCACACTGATGACATAAAGTCTTTCTCCTTCGGCTATATGGGGGAAAACAAGCCAGAAGAGACTGGCATAAGCCTGATGAGTGTCTCGGACCTGAACGATCGGCTCAGTGAACGCTATACTGAGCTCTCATATACACAAAGGTCAATTAAGATTTTTGAGGATGACTGTTTTGGTGACGATAATCAACTAAACATGGAAGCATTTAAGAAATGAGTTAATCTCCCAGGAGTCCAGATGACCGCAGATGCGCAGAACACACTTGGTGCATTGAAAAGGGCCACCAGCAGTGACATCACCTCATCTGAAAATAAACTCAAGGTGAGCAAGTTGAGAGCAGAATTAGCCTTTGAAAGCATGGACAGTTACTATACTATGACAGAGGATCTGAAGGGTTTTGCTGGAAGTGCTTGTCTTATAATTAATGCCACACCACAAGAAATTAATATTGGGCGTTATGAGCTCAGAAAGACGGACGTATCTGTGGGGTCGGATGCTGTTGAATGCCTGTTGGTCCCAGAGTATCAGAAGACTGCAGCTGATGGATCGCAGTGCTTAAGCTTCAGTGACTCTGTTTACAGCTGTCAGTGCACGACAGGAGGCCAAACCAAGCCCTGCTGCTCCTCTCCCTGCCTGTATGAGCACAAACTCAAGGGCTACTGGTGTAAATCAGAGAAGACACAGATACCGTGCTCATCACGGCTAAAGGAGAGAGGTGCAAGGATGATCACCCCTGCGGCACATACGGGTGTTACCTCGTCTCTGGCGGCTGGGATTACTGCAGCCCTCCGCTCTGGAGAAGTAAAGCCGTAAGCGGGAAGTACTGCCGCAGCAACCATGCCTGTGCCAACTATGGTTACAGTTATATGTGGTGCTACACGGATGAGAAAGACAACTATGCTGATTGCTGTACTTCTGATGACTGCTTCTCTGCTGTGAACGGCCAAACCTGCAGGTCTGATCACCCCTGTGGCTACTACAATTACAATTACCTGTGGTGCTATACGGTTGATAACAACAACTGGGCTGAATGTTGCAAAAAGTGTAGCCAGTAGGTGGTTTACAATGTTTATTACAATTAATACTAAAGTATGACTTTGCAAAGATGATTGTCATTGTACTTGGAGCTCTTACTAACCTACAAACTATCTAACATAAAAAATAAACTCTCTCATATGTGCTTCTGAAATTAACAGCAGCTTAAAATGTATTTTTACTTGAGTAAATGTATGCAAAAACAAAAAGCTTAATAAAAACATCTATGAATATATATAATACTTTGTTTTCAGTTAGACAAATCTCTGACATTTTTGACTGTAGACTCTCATTAATAGCCTGGTTCTACCAGACTCTCGTACATTTCATTTGTACAGAGAGTCTGGCCTCGCTCCATTGAGAAACGTTTACTTCCTTGAAGGCGGGTTCTCTGTTAAAGTTCAAAACTATTGGATCTGCCCAGAGTCACTCAGGATCTGCCATAACCAATCGCTAACGTGTGGTCGTCCAAATGATCAGAGGATTATGTTTAGAATAAGATGTCTGTCTTTTATAAAGTTTATAAAGCGACGAGAATACTTTTTGTGCGAAAAAAAAAAAAAAAACGACTTTATTCCACTATTCATTTCCTTCTCTCTGTTCTTCGAGTCTTGATAAAGCAGCGCGTCTGTGTGTTGTACGTCACACGTAGGCTCACTATTGGCCGACGCTAGTCATGTGTGTGATCACATCAACGTCATCGTTCTCAGCCACTCCCTCTATTCGCTGATTGGTCCTACAAAAAATTTGGTTCTGGAAACCTAATATACAGCAGTCCCAGACGTAGTACTGAAGGAAAATGAAATTGAGCGGAAGTACGTAGGAGGGCGGAGCCAGGCTATCTCATTAATGCACATATACACAAACCTCGAAGAACAACGATGTGGATTTTCATGAAGAACAATTCAAACTCTATCCACGCTCATGTGCCCATAGACATTAATAAAGCGAATGCACAGACATTACACTACTCGATAGATGCCCTACGCTTGACATTCAGCCCAAGAATCAATGTTAATTCAAGTCTCATTTCACATTTATCTGTATAGCCTCAATGCATCACATTTTAGTTGAGATACATATGCTCCTTAAAAAAAAACCTTAAAAAAGAACACACACACACACACACACACACACACACACACAGGGTAAGTGTGACTTGTGTGTTGGCCTGGCCTATGCCCTGGGCTGGTTCTAAATTGCACATCTACACATCAAAATGAAAAGGGGAAGCTTGGCATGTGAGCGGCGTCGTGGGGTGGGGAGATGTGGTGGTGGCCCTGCAACTGGGTATTAGCCTTTGCTGTGGCAATGGGGGGATCAGAGGCACCATTATAATAATTTAATATTAATATAATATTTATTAGAATTAGAATTAAAACCATTTTCAATACTACCATTATGTTTATTTGCCTCCTTCCTCGTCCCTTCCTGTCCTGGCCAACCCTGAGACTCCACTGACTGCTGGTCCTGTTACTTCCCATGAATCCTGACAGTTTCATTAATAATTCACGCAAAAAACACGATGCACACTTGCGTAGCCAATTTCACATACATGAAACCAAATTCATGTGCGTGAAAAAAAGCAATTCACGTGCGCAAAATGAAATTCATTAAATACATTTCACAAATGCAAAACACAATTATTAGATATACAACTGTACATAAAAATGATTCTTGAATGTGCAAATCGTCGCTTTTCGTGAGAATCGCCTTGGATTTGTGTGTGTTACTGTGTCTGAAATCGCCCCCTATACCCTCATCCACTATCCCCTACATTACTCCACTACTATAGTCCACTGAAGGAGTTGATGAAAGCGAGTGAATTCAGACACTGAGAGCCGGAAGGGCTGCTGTTTCTGCATAGATTGTGCCGTTTAATAATAAGGGTGAATTCAGGTTGAGATGACTGGACAAAAGTGTCCCAATCAACCTGAATTCACTGGCAGCTCCAGTAGTAATGAAAAGATTTATCCTGAACTCTGCTATGGAAGCTAGCATATAAACCTTAATTAAACAATTTATTAATCAATTAAAAAGGAATTTATACCTGTATGATATTACGCTGGACCAGCGCGGTTTGGAAAATGGATGGATAGATGATTCAGCTGCGGCGCCATCTTCTGGTCAGACACGGGAATTCATTCAGCAAGCGACTCTCACAATGCATTATGGGTATTCTTTAGCCGTTAAGCGTACATCAATTATACACTCGTTATTGCGGAGCATTGTGAAATTGAATGAGTGCACTTAATAACGTCCACTATGCTTTCGGACACCATTATAAATGGCTGTTCACTCAAATAATGCCCTATTTAAGGGGCGATTTCAGACACAGCCGAGACTTTCCTGGCAGCGCTCTTCTCCCACCCGAATCAGTCGTACTCTTGAGCCAATCAGATTTAAGCTTATCAATTGGCCGATCATCAATCAGGGATGCAAACACATGTATGGTCAAAAGAGAGAGGTAATCGAAGCCCTCGCCCCGCGGCAAAATATCCAGATACATACTAGGGTGGTCCTTATTTTTAAAGTCTCCAATTGTCATGCTCTTAACCCTTCAAATTGTTCCTTTATATAAGAAAATACAGCATGCCAATTTGTATGGCAGTAACATAATAATTACTGGTAGCTCAATAGCTTTAAACTTTCTGAGATTTTGATGATTTTCGTAAAAAACGATCATTTGTATTGGTATTGGTATTGGTATTGTACCTGGCTAGTAAAATTCCAAAGAAATCTCCACATATTCCATATGCTCCATATATTCCTGAATATGTATTTTAGATGCATATTACTTATTGTAGAAACTAAATCCAAATTAATCCATCTATGACCTGGTTTAGCAGATGTACCTTTCCTGGTGGAATCAATACATATTTCTATTGATGATCACCTTGGTTATTGTTTGGGTTTAGAGCACATTTTTTGGTTTAAAAAAATTACATTACGTTCCTTGAAATTGACCCGGAACTTTGGCCGAATCAAGCAGATTATCAGGAGGCACAGGCAACCATACATGCAATGAAAGTAGCCGAGAGAGGAGTGGCTCTGATTCAAGAATACAGTGGCTATCTCACACACTCTGAAGAACAACAGCAGTGTCTCCTTCATGTGGTGGAAGATCCCCGACGGATCTATCCAGACTGGCTGCTGAGCATCAGAAATGAGGGATTGTTGAAAACTTTGTGCTTTTTTCTGAGATTGTTGTCATTGTTGTCATGTCAGTGTTGCTCTGATTTCAATAAAATGTAGTTCATTTGCAGCAACTTTTAATATTACATGCATATCACAATAACGCCGCACAGCTTAACACAGGCAATCTTCCACATGATTGAGCTACCTCTAAATATAAAAAAAAAAATTTCAACTTTTTTGCATATTTCCAATTTTGAAGTTAAAAGCAACAGTTTAAGAGGTTAAGACACTAACATTTTGCACAAAAAAAAAATTGGACTTGATAAGGACCACCCTAATACATACATTGCCAGCAACCCCTGCCATCCCCGGCCCACCCCTATAGACACATGAAGTAAAATGAAATTCTGAAAATCAAAACACACCGACACTAATTTGGAATACTCAATTTCATTTTTATTCTGAATCAAACTCTTATTGAACAATCTAGCACTTCTTCTTGCTTTACTCCTTTTCTTCCTGGCCACCTCTTTGAGGGCATGCCTACCTGTACGTCATCAGCTTTCGACCACAGTTCATGTTATGGCTCAGCCGGAGTATGTGCAGTGTGATCGGTTCATTTAGCTCTCTAAGCACTGGCCTCATCGAGATTGTTCTTTAAATAGTGAATAGACCTATTTTTATGAGCACCCATTGCGATTACACACCTTTGGCGTGACATCTGGATAGCAGTCACAAACATCTTAATTCATGTTGTTTCTTTATTCTCTTTTATACTTTCTGTATTAAACAGAAAATACATGATGTTGTCATTGCAGCTTGAGCAACTCCATGCCATTGGATACACGCCAGTTCTGCTTCTTGGAAAGGAGACCAAAAAGAAAGACAACAAGTGTGAGATATTAACCCCTCGCTGCACACTCTCCGCCTATGCCCAGGACTACCTTCAGAAGATGGGTTCATTTTATGAATACCTCTGTGAAGATGAGATGCATGCACTGTATTTTTAAAGTCACAGTTCACATCTTGTGTTGAGTGCGCAAAATAATTTATCAATGTTTAAATCTTAAAGGGATGGCTCACCCCTAAAACTTAAATTCAGTCATCAACTCCTAACCTCCTTGACAGTAGATACTTGGGAGAGGTTTCCATTTTTATATAACCAACACAGAGTTTGTTAGCACAACACTAGATCTTTTCAAAACAATTAAATTATTTCAATATTTATCTAGCCTTAGACACAGCCAAACAGCACTCCCTCAAACCATTTAGTAAGATTTGGCAAACTACAACTGACTCTAAAACCTTTTCTACCAACCTGTCCACTGCCAATGTTTTTATCTGTAGTATTGGGAGGTTTGAAAGCAATTGCACAATGTTTTGGGATGAGGAAATATTACTGTTTATTTTGATAGCAATAGCGAACCACTGATTTTGTGATTGATCATGTAGATTAATGAGACATGGATAATACTGCATGGGGGACTTGTAGGACATGTAACTGTTATTGATCTGGAAAGAAGTGGCCACCTTTTACTTCTGTTTGTAAAAACGTTCACGCAGTGTTACGCCAACTCAATGTGTTGAATGAAAATGGCAAGCGCTAAAGTTTATCCTGTCAAAGAGGTGAGTCATTGATAACTGAAATGTAGTTTTAGGGTGAACCATCCATTAAACAATTTCCTTAATCAATACCCAAAAGAGAGCAAGCTTTTGAGAGTGATGGGAAGGGCACAACACATGTATGTCAAATTCCAGCTTACCACTTTTGCAGTTTGGCTCTTGTTTACTAACATTGTGTATTTCTATGATTGTAAGCAAGTGTTTAAGTCAGTGTTTAATTTTACATTCAGTGTAATCAGCGTGCACACTGGAGACAGTCACACATTATGATTGTCACACATAAATGCTGAACAAAATGGGACCATTATGAAGAAATGTTAGAGAAATGAATACATCACTTTTTTTCTGCTGCTGAATGCTTGTATGATCGTAGGCTCCTCTATGTAACGTCTCTACCAACACAATAATATCATGTCACATGTAATGTAGATGCAAAAAAATTATTACGGGAATTGTTAAGTAAAATGTGTTTCAAACCGGTAGTTTCTTGCAACTGCAGATACTCAGGCATGTAGATTGTAAGTTGATTGAGCCCTGTTTGTATTAACAGCATGCAGCACACTGCTCTACAATGGGATTCTGGGATTTGGCACCCATAGTTAAGAGTGTTCAAGCATATACTGTCAACTGTAATTATTATGTTTGATCTTTTTTTGTAGGAGCCATATTTCATTTCTGTTTTCAGCCCACATATACAAATATTATTTAATCTTTAGGCACTCTGACCAAAGCCATTTTTGGATAGCACATTTATATTAATAAATCATAATAAGCCTTTAATCCCCTATATACATAACCGCCTAATCAGTGCTCAAACGCATAAAGCTTGCTGTGGTGCACCGGCAAACATAATAATGAATGTGTCTTGAAAAAAACGTTTCATGCAGATTACATAATCTGAAAGTGTTTGATTTGAATCAGTTCATGTTTTTTAAAGTAGACATTTCAAACTTTCCATTAATACATTTCTCATGTCTGTAAGGCAACTATAGACTTGTATACACAGTTTCGGTTCACTTTTGTGACGTGGTCAACATTTATTTATTACAAACTCACAATGCTTTGTTTGTTGTTATTATCAGTATTACAGAAAAATGACATGGTATTTTAAGTAAAAGTAAGTGATTGCACATGTGCCTCCTTGTCATCTAATTTTTTTAAATGTTTCTTTCATTTTCCAGACAGCAATGACACAAAATATGACATCCAGAGTACCAGCTCTACTACAACACAGTGACTCAAGGACCATTCCCCCATAAACCCCCGAAGCAAGTGCACCCCTCAACCATTGCCGAAAGGAAAACCCTAGATGCACGGCATCATGTAAGTTGCACAACATTTTTCCATACAAATTAAAAAGTTGAAGTACATTGAAAACAAATGTCATGACTGTTAATTTCTCTCTCGCTCTCTCTTTGTGTACAGATACCCACACTATAAGCCACAGTGAGAAAGATCTGTTAAAAATGTGTTTTTTAACTAGACTGAAGGAGAGGTAATGAACTGTTGGATAATCGATGAAACAGGAGGAATTCAAATTGCCTTGTGGGACAACTTTATTAATGACGTCTATCAAGGGAACCGTAAATGACTTGACGAACTTGACGACAAAAGGTACCAACAAAAAACCTTTTTACAATCAACCAGACACACGACAATTACACTACACCAACCATCCAAATATCTACTGGACCACTTCACCAAATGTCTGAAGACGAAATTACTTCTCACAAAAGCATCACCTCTGCTTTGCAAGGTGTCCAAATAAACATTAGTAAACACTGGCCAAAGTGTGCCACTCTTCAGCAAGAATTTCCACCGCTGCACAAAGTGCAAAATGTTCAGGAGCGGCACCGCTTACGTCACAAAACTCGGTGGCATTTTGGAGTTTAAAGAAACCAAACGGAGCTCTCTTTAACAGTGTCAGATTCCATTTTGAAGAGATTTTTAGCACCACTACTTGACCTGAACCACACCGATGCCCAGGACATCGAACAGATGTTCCTGGCCATGAACAGTTCAACCGTAACATTTACACACAACATGCAGGTTCTACAAATGCAAACAACACCCAACCACGATACTGATGAGGAACTTCTTCAAATTGAAGAAAATGAATCCTCACAAGAACCTGCCGCAGTTTTCATCCGGCAAAAAACACCTGTAACAGAAACCAAACATTCATGTAAAAAAAAAAAAAACTTGTGATAAGCCTATACAGTCTGGATAACTTGTATTTTGTCTCCTTTCATGTCTACCTCATTAAATGTTCAGTGTTGTAAACCATGTGTAGATGCAGTATCAATAGGGGTTTACTTTTCAGTGGTTAAAATGTTCATTTTTTTCCCCAATTTATAGTTGCTAAAATAATTTGTAATGGAAATATACATTGCTGTAAGATGAAAATGATTTAATTGTGATGCTTTTTCCTACTTTGTTAAATGTTTAAGTCAGGGGAACGAATAGGCCGTTCGCGTCAGTGAGCGTGGTCAGGGGGGCGGTCAGGGAAATTCGCAAAAAGGCGGTCAGGGGGAGGCACGTGCGCTGGTCGTGGTCGGCCGGGCCCCGAAAAAGGGGGCGGCGCATAGCGGTCCACTTAAATCCTACCACGTAGTGCCTAGCAGGACGTCTGTCTGTGCCACTAGCACTTTTAGCCAGCGGCGGAGCTTCAGTAACCTGATGGGTTGAGGTTCTGTCCCCGACCAGTGTGCCTTCGATGGCGGTACCTGACAACCAAAAGTCTGTAAAATCTATCCAATACAATGACGAGTTCCTTCTTTTAAAAACCAATTACGTTACGAGCTCCATTTTTGCCCGTCCAATGAAATGGCAAGGTCCATTTTTCATAGACCAATCACCGCACGTAGCACAATCTCCGCCGTTATTTATATTCCGCAAGCTGCTCAGGTATGTTATTTACAGTTATTGTATGTATTGTTTTTTATAGTTATTGTATTTATTGTTAATGAAATGGCTTACGTCGTCAGGGGAGTTCCCTGACGAATTGGGATCACGCTAGGGAGACCAATTGCCTACGAGTGAATTAAAACGAGCCAATGAAAATTGGCATGCAGGACTTGCATTCCGCAGCCCGCCTACCAGCGCGGGTATAAAGGCGGAAGCAACGCATGCATAGTGCTTTTAGCTTCGGAGCCGACCGATTGTGTCCTCTCTGAGTGAATGAGCTTTAAGATTGTATCTATCTTACGCTCTACGAGTCTGCTGTTTCGGGAAGGGATCTCTCTGGCTGAGTCCCAATTCGCCTACTTATACTACGACCTAAAAGTATGTACTTTTTTTGTGAGGAAAAAGTACATACTTTTGAGTGTGTAGCAAAAGAGTATGCACATTCTGGGACATACTTCGATGACGTCATGCAACGTGAACGAGAACGTGGTTGCCTAGTTACGCATACGCACACCATGACTGTTAAGAAAACAGTTTACATTTCATTCATTCTTATGTCCAATATAACTGTATTTACTATTCCCATCTTTTTTTCCTCATAGTTTTTTCCAAAATACATTTACAATGTGTCCTACCAAATTGAGGAGTGAAGCAGGCTGTCGTCGTAGATCAACCAAACGCAGGTCGTTTGTGAGGCGGCTGGTTCTGACGTTCATGTGCAATGTGTGTAACGAAAGCTAAAATATTTAAAGTTTATAGTATAACTATTGTTTAACGTATTTTATACTTATGTATAATGCTCAAAAATACCCCAATGAAAATGAACCATGCTTTTACTATAGTAAATAGTGTAGGGGGTGGTGTGGCGCAATGGATAAGACACATGCCTTTGGTGTGAGAGACCCGGGTTCGAATCCACTGTGAGACACCAATGTGTCCCTGAGCAAGACACTTAACCCCTAGTTGCTCCAGAGGCGTGCGACCTCTGACATATATAGCAATTGTAAGTCGCTTTGGATAAAAGCGTCAGCTAAATGAATAAATGTAGTAACTTAATCATGTTTCTTTGGTTGGATTGATAAAGTTAACATTTGTACAGCCACAGTAGTATTACTACAAATAAGTCAGTGTGGTTAAACTATGGTTAGTGTAGTAAAAGGTGTTTATTTTCATAAGGGTTTATAGTAAGGTAACTATCATAATAATCTAAGACAGAAACATCAGAAGAAATACATTTAAAAAAGACACTTGCATGACACCGTACTTTTTATTTCATCGGACCCTACAAGATAAACACGGTACTTTTTGGCACAACATAACCCCATTAATATTACGAGACAATAAAATATGACTTTAATAAGGGTTCAACATTTGAATTCTTACACTTAAAAACTGAGGGCGAATCTCCGCGGCTGCATCCGGCTGCCATGTTTACATCACCATAGATACCACCATCACCACAAAGCTCCTCCCTCCCGCATGCAATGGGTTGTGGACAATATTAGCCGTTAGAGTGTGCATTGATCTGCACTTCGAATTCTAACCGGAAATAGTAGACCATCCGGGTATCTTTGGAATACTCTTTTCAACATACTACGATTTGGGACGTACTAATTCTAGTTTCGCATACTATTTAGGATGGATAGTATGCGAATTGGGACTCAGCATCTGTGTTGGCGTGAAGGCGTTTCAGCGACCGCGCGATTTCCTGTCTGCCGGCTGCGTCTACACGCTGTTAATTCAAAAGCTGTTTTCACAGCTGGTAAACGGTTGAGTGCGCACAGCGGGCTTGCAGTTTCCCCGCTGTGTTGCCACGTTGGGTCCCTGTGTGCTTCAGCACAATAAAGAGAGTACTTTCTTCCTGAAAGAGCAACACGAGTGAAGATCGCGTCCTTTTCAGGATGACGTTTCACTCGTGTGTTTCTGGATGCGATCGTTTCCTGTCCTCATTTGACGGCCACGTTCATTGTTTCACATGCCTAATCAGTGTGTGAGACTACATTCGTGGGTGGTTCATGTTCTCTCAAGAGTATGACCACGTCGACACGTTGTTCGTCTCCCCTTTTTAAAGGCTCGAGCCGCTCAGCGTGCCGTGTGCCGTCGAGCGCCGGTTGACAGCGCGGGTTGTCACGGCAACCCGGCGCGCGTCATTCGGCGCTCAAGATGCGCGGTCAAGATCAAGACTCGCGTGCCTCTATGAGGTGAGTCCCTTTGCTTATTTCCCGATCTAGTTTCTCTTCTGGTGCACCGGAGGAGGGCTACTTTGGCGAATAACATTGGTGATCTGAGGGTTATAGTGAGCACGAACCACTCACTCCTCTAGCGCATCGCAAACATGCTGAGACTGTGTTCGTGGGTGGTTTGTGCTCTCTACATGAGAGCATGACCACGTCGGCACGTTGTTCGTCCTGCCTGAGGGCTTGAATGCTCAGCGTGCCGTGTGTCATCGAGGCGATGGCCACGTTCACTGTCTTGCATGCCTGGTTGACGGCCATGATCGCTGTTTCACATGCTTAATCAATGTGTTGAGACTGCGTTCATGGGTGGTTCATGTTCTCTCATGAGTGCATGACCACGTCGGCACGTTGTTCGTCTCCCCTTTCTCGTAAAGGCTTGAGCCGCTCAGCGTGCCGTGTGCCGTCGAGGCTTTGAATGGGATTTTGGTCCTTCTCATGAGGGACCAAGCCTGTCATTCGGGGCCCCAGGGGAGGACAGATGTCGATCGCTACATCGGAGAGAGGGCTGTTATACTCTGAAAATGATGCTGAGTTCCTACTGTAATGGTGGGTTCTTGTGCTGAAGATTCAGACTTGACAGCCACACTTCCTGGGTCTAAAGTGCCTGGATGCGTGTGAAATTTTTTGCCAGTATGGAAGCATTTTGGTGCCAATATGGCAAGCCAAACATGCCTAAATCTGCAGAAGTTTTTCCTCTCTCACTACCCCTGCACATTCAGTGCACGTGGGTAGCTCTGATTTGGGGTGGAGCTGCGCTTAGTGACTGACCGTGATTAGTCACAGCGCTGGCCCTCGGTCAGACGATGTCCACACTAGTGGTCCAGAAGCGCCTCAAAACCAGCCCGCTCGGAGTTCGTTTCCCCCCAGCAAACGGAAGGGAAACGACCCTGAGAGGAGCGACCCGGAGTATGTGATGTCTGCTCTTCAGGAGTGCGTGTCATCACCACTCCTTCCCCCGGGGGAGGGCCGGGTGGAGAATTTCATTTCTGTTCCGCCGCTGGTCATCCAGTCAGTGGTACCCAAAGTTTGAGCAGTCCACTTCCTCTGAGTCACGGGCCCCAGTGCTCAGATGACAGTGAGGGCTACGGCCTTGTCACTCTCGTCTCTCGCTGGGTGAGGAGGCGGAAACCAGGACTCGACGCCCCCGGGCCTCGCTCCTCGTTTCCCCTCACGGTCGAGTCTGGCAGACCAGTAAGACCAGTCTTCTCCGTCCGAGAGGGTCAGAATTGCAGTGTGCGCCGCCCCTGAACGGCGCCACTCCCGCTCCCCTCTCCCCAGCTCGCGGATAGCAGTGACGCAGCCTCGTCGCTCAAGTCTGCAGCTGGGCCCGGAGGTGCAGAGACCAGGTCACGAGGAGTCAGGGCCTCGTTCCTCGTCTCTCCCCCTCCCCTCGCCACCGGGCAGCCCGCAGCAGAATGCCCACGGGCCTTCTCTGCCGTCTGCCCACAGGTGGAAGCAGGTTGGTGTCAAGTTAAAACGCCCAGACCCCGCTCTCGGTCGCTACAATGTCACCAGAGCCGGGTCCCTGTCTTCCACCTCGCTGCCCCTCCGCGGGTACGCCGGTGGTTCGGGTGGGTTTGTCCGTCCCGATGGCTCATCCGCACCATCCGATTCGGCTATGCAATTCAGTTTGCACGCCGGCCTCCCAAGTTCAGGGGTCCACATCCACTTCACCCGTGTGCGGTCAGTGGGGGCCCCTGTCTTGTGGGAAGAGATCCCTGTCCTGCTGGCGAAGGACGCGATCGAGCCGGTCCCTCCTGCCGAGATGAGGTTTGGGTTTTACAGCCCCTACTTCATTGTACTCAAGAAAGGCGGTGGGTTACAGCCAATCCTGGACCTGCGAGTTTTGAATCGGGCCCTGCACAAACTCCCGTTCAAAATGCTCACGCAGAAGCGCATTTTCGAATGCATCCGTCCCCAGGATTGGTTTGCAGCGATTGACCTGAAGGACGCATACTTTCACGTCTCGATTTTTCCTCGACACAGACCGTTTCTACGGTTTGCGTTCGAGGGTCGAGCATGTCAGTACAAAGTCCTACCCTTCCGGCTGGCCCTGTCGCCCCGTGTCTTCACGAAAGTGAGGGACATGAGAGAACTTCTCTTCCCATGAGAGAACAAGGCGTTCGCATTCTCAACTATCTCGTCGCGAGGTGTTGTGCGATCACAGGGACATGGTGCTTCGGCACCTCAGCCGGTTGGGGCTTCAGGTCAGCTGGGATAAGAGCAAACTCTGCCCCGTACAGAGGATCTCTTATCTCGGTATGGAACTGGACTCGGTCGCCTGGACTGCGCGCCTCAAGGAGCGCGCGCGTCCAGTCAGTGCTCACCTGCCTCAGGTCCTTTCGAGGCAGGACAGCGGTTCCACTGAAACAATTTCAGAGGCTCCTGGTGCATATGGCAGCCGCAGCCGCAGTGACGCCGCTCGGCCTGTTACATATGAGACCGCTTCAGCGCTGGCTTCACGATCGAGTCCCGAGGTGGGCGTGGCAGAGCGGCACGCTCCGGGTCAAAGTTACCCCGCGCTGTCGCCAAACCTTCTTCCCATGGTCGGATCCTGTGTTTCTACGGGCCGGAGTGCCCTTAGTCCAGGTTTCCAGGCATGCTGTGGTTTTCACAGATGCCTCTGCCATGGGTTGGGGGGCCACGTACAAAGGGCATGCAGTCTCGGGTCTGTGGACGGGGCCCCAGCTGCATTGGCACATCAACTGCCTAGAGTTGCAAGCAGTACGTCTAGCTTTGTGTCGCCTCAAGGGGTTTCTCAGACACAAGCACGTACTGGTCCGTACGGACAGCACTGCGACCGTTGCGTACATCAACCGTCAAGGTGGTCTATGCTCCCGTCGCATGTCGCGACTCGCCTCCCACCTCCTCCTATGGAGTCAGAAGCATCTGCGGTCGCTTTGTGCCGTTCATGTTCCAGGGGGAGCTCAACCGTGTGGCAGACGAGCTCTCACAGTTGCCTCCCCTGCCAGGAGAATGGCGACTCCATCCCCAGACGGTCCAACTGATTTGGAGTGTCTTCGGAGTCGCACAGGTAGACCTGTTTGCCTCTCCAGACACGAATTGCCAGTGGTTTTACTCCCTGACCGAGGGGACCCTCGGCACTGACGCCCTGGCTCACAGCTGGCCTCGGGACCTACGCAAGTATGCGTTTCCCCCAGTGAGCCTTCTTGCACAGACCCTGTGCAAGGTCAGGGAGGACGAGGAGCAGGTCCTTCTAGTGGTGCCGTATTGGCCCACCAGGACTTGGTTCACGGAACTCATGCTCCTCACGACAGCCCCTCCTTGGCCGATTCCTCTGAGGAAGGACCTCCTTTCTCAGAGACGGGGCACTCTATGGCACCCACGTCCAGACCTCTGGAAACTCCATGTCTGGTCCCTGGACGGGACGCGGAGGTTCTAGAGGGCCTGCCACAGGCAGTGGTAGACACCATCACTTCCGCTAGAGCCACCTCTACAAGGCGCCTCTATGCGTTGAAGTGGATTCTGTTCGTCGAATGGTGTTCCTCCCGTCAGGAGGGCCCCCGGACATGCCCGATCAGAGTCGTGCTTTCCTTCCTGCAAGGTGGGTTGGAGCGAAGGCTGTCTCCCTCCACCCTCAAAGTGTATGTCGCTGCAATAGCAGCGCATCACGATGCAGTAGAAGATAAGTCTTTGGGGAAGCACGACCTGATCATCAGATTCCTTAAGGGTGCTAGGAGGTTAAATTCACCTTGTGTTTTGCACTCTGTACCCTCTTGGGACCTACCTCTGGTTCTTAGAGCTCTTCCCCTTTGAGCCCTTGTCAACAGTTGAGTTGAATATCCTGTCCATTAAGACAGCGCTCCTGTTGGCATTGGCTTCTTTCAAGAGGGTCGGGGATCTGCAGGCTTTTTCGGTCGACGAATCGTGCCTAGAGTTCGGGCCGGGCCTTTCTAATGTTGTATTGAGACCCCGGCTTGGATATGTGCCCAAGGTTCCTACCACTCCGCGCCTCGGCCGGATACGTGCGTCTTTTGCTCCGTTGGCGCCCTACGTCGGTGAGCCTCGTGAGTTCCTCCATCACCCCTCCGGTGCCAGGCGTGGCGGACCGCCTGGCGCCAGGTCTGCTACCTCTTGTAGGAGTTGCTAGTAGACTGGGTGTTTTTTCCAGTGGTCTCTACGGTGACCCATGATGCCACGTGCAGTTCAGCCGTGTCTTCCCCTTGACAGACTCGTTCTGTCGTCCCTGTTGAGTACGCTCCCACTTCCCTCGGTTTGGGACTACCTCAGGGACTGCCATATGTTTTACTACCCATTACTATCATTAGAAGTGAATGGATGAGAATATAATAAATGTAATAAAAATAAATTCAGGCACATGCCCATTTATCAGATGGACACAGTTGAAATAACACAATGTTTAATCTGAGTATTTGTTATAGTAAAAATAATCCATACATTATGCTTTTTACTCCAAAACAAGTTATATGAGCCCAGGTCAATGAGGCATACAGGCCATAAATAGCAAATAGAAGTTCAAAACTTGTAGGCTAATGTTTACAAAAATTTATGTTGATAAAAAGATCTATCACAACATTAGGTGATGATATACAGTATGTATTATTTTGGATTTATAAACTGCTATAATGTGGCGGTCATTTTGGACCAGG
The DNA here is from genome assembly GCF_951802725.1 of Rutilus rutilus. Lineage (NCBI taxonomy): Eukaryota > Metazoa > Chordata > Actinopteri > Cypriniformes > Leuciscidae > Rutilus > Rutilus rutilus. The sequence continues at coordinate 44,432,946 of NC_140223.1, forward strand.
AACACAAAACTAGCTAACATGAAATGAACACAACAGGAGGGTTAATGCCGTGTTGCCGGGCTACAATGGCAGTTAGTGTAACATGTCCTGTATTGTTTCAGGCAACGACATGGCTTCAACTAAGTCACACAAAGGCATGAGCAATGCTGACTGGCTTGCGCGTCTGGAGAGTTTTGCCCGAACAGGAGTTTGGCCATCGAGGGAGGGGAATAGACCTTCTCCCCGACAAAAAAGATGGCATGAGTTGTATCAGAAGGTAAATTATGTAGCTAGATTCATGGGTGAACTAATAAACTCATATGATAATACATTGTGCTATTTTTATTTATGTGTATGGATAAGTAATTATTTACAATGTAAATACAATGTAATATTGATATAATTAAGATGACAGTTTTGAGATAACATGGACTACAGTGTCATAGCTACACTTTATGTTCACAGATAGAAAAATGCCCTCTGCAAATGAGGGGGCAGACCACCCTTCTGAAGGAAGCTCAGAAGTGTATTTGTGGATTTCACAAGGTAACTTCAATTAGCCTAGTTCAAGATACATAACTAGATAGATGTGTTTGCAATATCAATGTGTCTTTATGTCTAAAATTAGGCATTAGGAGGACTGTATAATATTATGTGTGTGGTATATCTTAATTCATGTATCACAGGTTCATCCTCCAGTCACAGTGGATGCATCACAGAGCACCCCTGCCCAAAGCACACCCTCCATCAGTGATGTGTCACATCCTGCAAAGAAACCCAAGCTGACATTGTCAATGGTGAGCAGACCTTACGATTGCAGGTATCACTGCAGACATTGAAACATCTCAACATTTTCCTATATTTTTCCTAACATTTTCCTTTCAGTTTGAAAAGTCAAAGTTTGGAGGCTCACATGTGGCAGCAGCGAAACCCAATTTAAGCATCCAGAGGAAAACCTCTCAGGTTAATATGAAAGACATCATGACTTATTTTATCATGACACTACATCATTTTATTTCATAAAAAATGTAATCCCCCTTAATAGATTAATCCTAACGTTTGACTCCACAGACATTAGAGCACTCCAGTTCAGCTGCAGCTTCATGCCCACCCTCTGATCCTCGTCCTCCTCTATCCCCCAAACCTCATCGGCCTGTCATCAAGTGTTCCTCTTCCTTCTTCCTTCCTCCAGCTCAGAGATCACAACACACCAAAGAAACAGCAACACCATCGATTAATTCTGAGTTTGCTGTTGTGAGGAGCCCAGTAAGATGTCATTCAAAATATAAACATGCCTTTGTCATTTAATGCTCTCTTAACTTTTATTTAAACCAATGTTTTTGATAATATCAGCAGCAGGGTCTCATCTCAGCCAGAAGACCCAGCAGATCTCCCACTACTGTGGCCACAGACAATGCCACAGCAGGACCAGAAGTGGGTGTCGGAAGCACTTTTTAGGGTTGGTGCAAAGGGTAAGCTGGAGCTGCGTGAAAACCTGCAGTTGTAGTATCACCCCCCACCACAAGCCCTGTTGTACCACCAAGCTCCAGCACCTGATAGATTTTTTTCACAGCGGCTCTTGCTCGCCTTAGGCCGCCATATAAGGGAAGGGGTCCGCGAACAGCCTGCTAGGTACTCCGTGGTAGGAGGTAAGTGGACCGCTGCGCGACGCCCCCCTAGATGATTTTTCCTGAAATCGTTTCGACGCGCGCCGAATAGGTTGCAGGCGGGTGTCCACGGAGCGCACGTGCCTCCCCCTGACCGCCTTTTCGCGAAATTCCCTGACCACACCCACCGGCCACGAAGCGCCCGTTCGTCCCACTGACCGCACGTGACCGCCCCCCTGACCACGCCCACTGACACGAACAGCCTATTCGTCCCCCTAACCGCCCGTTTGACCACGAAGCGCCCGACCGCCCGTGACCGCCCCCTGACCACGCCCACTGACACGAACGGCCTATTCGTCCCCCTAACCGCCTGTGCGACCACGAAGTGCCCGTCCGTCCCCCTGACCGCCTGTGTGACCACGAACGGCCTATTCGTCCCACTGACCGCCTATGTGACCACGAAGTGCCCGTCCGTCCCCCTGACCGCCTGTGTGACCACGGACAGCCTATTCATCCCACTGACCGCCTATGTGACCACGAAGTGCCCATTTGTCCCCCTGACCGCCTGTGTGACCACAGACAGCCTATTCGTCCCCCTGACCGCCTATGCGACCACGAACGGCCTGTTCGTCCACGGCCAATCTAAGTGACAGCCCGTGGCCCCGCCCACTGACCACGGACAGCCTATTCGTCCCACTGACCGCCTATGCGACCACGAATGGCCTGTTCGTCCACGGCCGATCTAAGTGACAGCCCGTGGCCCCGCCCACTGACCACGGACAGCCTATTCGTCCCACTGACCGCCTATGTGACCAGGAATGGCCTATGTGTCCCATCAGCATAACTTTGCATCATTAGACTTAAAATGTCGGAGAGCTTACAGGGACCCTGTCATATAAGTTACAAGTGGGCCCTTCCTGTGCTTACAGGGACCCTGTCAAATAAGTTGCAGGTGGGCACAGGAAGGGTCCACCTGCAACTTATCTGATGGGACCTCTTTAGGCTGTCCATGGTCAATGCATTAAAAGGTCATATTTCATAATTCTAAATGATTTATTGCATAAATCATAGCCACCAGGCGCCGAGATATGGACGGGTGAGTTTTTGGAAAGATACGGGTGAGTTTTTGGAAAGATATGGGTTATTGCTTAAATCAAAGAGTACAGTGCACAGGGAAGACAATCCAACGTGTTGGTGTACTTTACAGTTTATAATTATGCATAATTAGCCTTAAATGGACATGTCCACGGACAGCTTACAGGGACCCTGTCAAATAAGTTACAGGTGGGCACAGGAAGGGCCCACCTGTAACTTATTTGATATGTCCACGGACAGCTTATAGGGACCCTGTCATATAAGCTACAAGTGGACCCTTCCTGTGCTTACAGGGACCCTGTCAAATAAGTTGCAGGTGGGCACAGGAAGGGTCCACCTGCAACTTATTTGATGGGACCTCTTTAGGCTGTCCATGGTCAATGCATTAAAAGGTCATATTTCATAATTCTAAATGATTTATTGCATAAATCATAGCCACCAGGCGCCGAGATATGGACGGGTGAGTTTTTGGAAAGATATGGGTGAGTTTTTGGAAAGATATGGGTTATTGCTTAAATCAAAGAGTACAGTGCACAGGGAAGACAATCCAACGTGTTGGTGTACTTTACAGTTTATAATTATGCATAATTAGCCTTAAATGGACATGTCCACGGACAGCTTACAGGGACCCTGTCAAATAAGTTACAGGTGGGCACAGGAAGGGCCCACCTGTAACTTATTTGATATGTCCACGGACAGCTTATAGGGACCCTGTCATATAAGCTACAAGTGGGCCCTTCCTGTGCTTACAGGGACCCTGTCAAATAAGTTGCAGGTGGGCACAGGAAGGGTCCACCTGCAACTTATTTGATGGGACCTCTTTAGGCTGTCCATGGTCAATGCATTATTAGGTCATAATTCATACTTATAAATATATTATTACTTAAAATATGCATTAAAGTGCACAGGAAAGACAATCAAACATGTTGGGGGTACTTTACAGTTCATAATTATGCATTATTAGCCTTAAAATGACATGTCCATGGAGTGCATATGGGGACCCTGTCAGATAAGTTGCAGGTGGGCTCAGGAAGGGCCCACCTGTAACTTATTTGACATGTCCACGGACAGCTTACAGGGACCCTGTCATATAAGTTGCAAGTGGGCACAGGAAGGGCCCAACTGTAACTTATATGACAGGGTCCCTGCAAGCTGTCCGCGGACCCTGTCAAATAAGTTACAGGTGGGCCCTTACTGTGCCCACCTGCAACTTATTTGACAGGGTCTCTGTAAGCTGTCCGTGGTCAATGCATTATTAGGTCATATTTCATCATTATAAATGTTTTATTAAATTATGCAGTAAAGTGCACAGGCCAGACAATCAAACATGTTGGGGGTACTTTACAGTTCATAATTATGCATTATTAGCCTTAAAATGACATGTCCATGGAGTGCGTACGGGGACCCTGTCAGATAAGTTGCAGGTGGGCTCAGGAAGGGCCCACCTGTAACTTATTTGACATGTCCACGGACAGCTTACAGGGACCCTGTCATATAAGTTGCAAGTGGGCACAGGAAGGGCCGTTCCATTGGGCCGTTGGTGGCCAATTAGCGCGGAAAATGGTCAGAGGGACACGGAACTCTAGAACCCGTCCCAGGGGCCCGTGGCGGGACGGAAATATGTCAGTTTCGGGACGATCGGGCGTTTCCTTCAAACCGTTTGGCTGAAACACACACTTAGAACCGATCTAGAACCCTGCGACCCTTGATCTAGAACCGGGGGCCCCTGGACTTAGCACCGTGTCGAATTTGGGGTCGCTGCGACCTTTTGACCCCTTTTGGCCCCTGTTTGTTTGACGTCCCACCTGCAACTTATTCTATTGGGCTGTTGGTGGCCAATTAGCACGAAAAAAGGTCAGAGGGACACGGAACTCTGGACACCGTCCCAGGGGCCCGTGACGGGACGTATGTGTCAATTTCGGGGCAATCGGACCACACTGAACCTCGTTCGGCCCCTGGAGGTGCTAGGGGCCCGAAACTTCATAGAAAGCTGCGTCACACGGCCCCCAAAAACATACAGAGAGGGGAACGTCTACACACACTCACAAAAAAACACTTGGTGGTTAGGGGTCAAAATAGGCGCTTTGTAAACAATGAGGAAGACTATGGTGAAGTTTAGGTGGGCAGGGGACCCCATAGGCACTTTGTGGCAATGAAGAAGAGGATAGGTGGTTAGGGGACAAAATAGGCGCTTCGTGGACAATGAGGAAGACTATGGTGAAGTTTAGGTGGTCAGGGGACCCCATAGGCACTTCGTGGCAATGAAGAGGAGGATAGGTGGTTAGGGGTCAAAACAGGCGCTTTGTGGCACTGAGGAGGACTATGGTGAAGAGTAGGTCGTTGGCGGACCCCAAAAGCACTTGGTGGACCTCCCCGTAGTGCGCTGGCACCCCCAGAGGCGTAATTTATGCTAATTTTGGCCACTTTATATGCGATTTTACAAAACGTCCACGCCACCATTGGTTTAAGCAGCTCGTGTCGTCCATTTCGTGCACGCGGACCTTCGAGTGCCTAGGCTGACAATGGCTACTTAAATGAATGGGAAAATTCCCACGAACCACCTAGTTTCCCTTACTCTGGATGCCATATAGGCTATGGAAGGTGCGGCTCCAGTGTACTAATCCTGCCTGTGCCAGGCATCAGCTGTGTGGTGGTGGTCTGCACAGGAGAGTACGACAGGTGTTAGATATTGACAGATACTACAACCTGGTGACAGAGACCCTGATCTGTACCAGATGTAGAACCAGCTACCTGTCCTGGAGTCATGCTGTGCTGCAGCAGTTGGACCTGGCCCATCGATCTGAATTCAGGATCATCCTCACACGCAAGTAAATATTTTGCAGTCATGTTGCTCATATGCTACCTTTTTTTGATAAATACTTCTTACAATAATTAGATACCTGATAATAAGATACTTGAATAAATACTTTTTTCGAAGGTATGCCTGTGACATTCGAGTTATTCGCTTGTTGCGTGAGAGGGGCATGGGGAATGGCCCAGTGAGGATCATCGGCCAGCTGAGGGAGAACCACAGTGAGGAGTGGTTAAAACGTGTGGCTCGGTACACATCAGAGTGTGTGGCCTTTTTAGATAAGCCTGGCCTGCAGCCACTGCACTGCACAGGAACCACCACCACTTGCTCCAGTACCCAGCTACAAATGGCTCCTCACTGTATACAGTCAGGACATCCTCAACAGGCTTGATCACATCAAGGCCAGCATCACATCCACGTATGGATCAATTTTAAAAATGGATTCAACTAAGAAGGTTAGAGGAGCTGCTTTAATGACTGTACTCCTTTCTATAATTAATTGTTAGACCAAAATAGCTTTATTTTTCAATGTTACTGATTTGGATGTATGTTGTATTATTTTCTATGTTTATTGTTTCTTTTAGATCACCAAGAAGTTGAGTGGGCCTGCGAAAGGCACAGCACAGTGGCTTACCTCAGTAGGCAATGAGGTAGGTCAGGTGCTGATGAGTGTCCTGACTGCGAATGAAGGGGCTGGGTTAGACCTCATGGCTGCAGGGCTTATGGAGAGGTACCAGAGAGCTGGCGTTGATCCTCCCACTATCCTGTATGTGGACTGTGACTGTTGCAAGGAAGTGGGAGAGACTAAACTAAAGAGACGGTTCAGCAGCTGGCCCGATGTCATCGTTCGCCTAGACATTTGGCATTTTATGCGACGTTTGGCAGTAGGATGCACCACTAATGCCCACCAGTTGTACCCTACTTTTATGTCTAGGTTCCGCCACTATCCGCCTCCTTGATATGCTCATCAGAGAGCTCATGGGTGGCAAGGGGAATGACACCCTTGGTGTTCCTCTCCTTGACAGTGTGAGGATGCAGCACATCTGGCATGTCCAGAGACGGCACGTCACCTGTATCCAGGACCCTCCAGATGTGCCACTCTACACGGAAACTGGAACCATAAACAAGGGTGGGATGGTTCTAAAAACGTATAGGTGTGCCAGAGGCTCCACATCCCTGGAATCATTTCACTGCCACCTAAACAGATTTATTCCAGGTTTGTCATGACAGATTATTACATCTTGCCACTAATTCCTGTTTATTTAGATATTTGCAGTTAACAGATAATATTTTCTCTTTTGCAGTTTCTCAAAACAATGTTTGGCTTTCTATTTATTTTTCTAGGGAACAGCGCAAACAGCCTGAACTTCCAGATTTACCTCCTTGAAGGTTTGTTACGCTGGAATCAGGACCGGGTGGCTGCTGCTGTTGCAGGTGGAAGTTCAACCCTGCGTACTTACACAGGGGAGCTGGTTTACTCTGTCAATGAGAACTACAAGAAGTTGTATGGCAGGAAATTGGTCCCTAGCTTCACTCCACCTGCAGTATACACAGGTAAATATATTTTGATAAATGCAGTTCACAATGTTTTTGGTAAAATTGCATGTGTTTCTGGACAAAAATAATGTAATTTTTGACAGATCAGAGAAAAATAATACTACCAGAATTTTTGTACACTGGATTCTGTGTCCTAGGTGTCAGGGCAGAAAATAAAATTCATACTGATGCCCTCTGAATTACAGATTTTTTGTTCATGCACAAGCTGACAACAAAAAGATTTACTGCATTTTAATAAACCTTTCTGATTAATTTCCTTTAAAAATGTTTCCTGTTCCAAATATTTCCTCAAGGGAGCTCATTGGAGTGCAATATTTGTTGAGGCAGAATAGTCAGCCCCTGGAGGACATGTGCCCTACCTCCGATAGGACCTCTCAGTTGGTGGAGGAGATAGATGTGGAGGAGCAAGGGGAAGAGGATGAGGGTTTCATTGATTTGTTGGGAGAGGAAGCCACAGTGACAAATCTTGTGGCATTAGATGACTCATTCCTTATAGATCCACCAGTCCCACCCGCTGCACCACTGCCCTGTTTCCAGGCTCCACCAGTGCCCGGTGTCCAGACTCCTTCCGCTGCACTGCTGCCCAACATTCAGGTTCCACCCACTGCACCACTGCCCTGTTTCCAGGCTCCACCAGTGCACGGTATCCAGACTCCTTCCGCTGCACTGCTGCCCAACATTCAGGTTCAGCCCGCTGCACCACTGCCCTGTTTCCAGGCTCCACCAGTGCACGGTGTTCAGACTCCTTCCGCTGCACCACTGCCCTGTTTCCAGGCTCCACCAGTGCCCGGTGTCCAGACTCCATCAGCTGCACCACTGCCCTCAGCAATGGTAAAATTTTCTTTTCTAGACCAATTGTTTCTCATTTAGTCATTCGCCCTTAAGCAGCAAATCCACAAACTCACTTAACAGCATGTAATTATCTAACCAACAGTTATATTTTTCCAGGCTGTTGACAAGCACTGCATTCCTGGAATGGACCGGGTAGATGAGTTGGCGGAGTGTCTGGTGGAGCTGTGCACACAGGCGAGCCTCACACTTACCAACCAACAAGTTGCGACCATTGTGGGTTTGTGGCAGAACCTGGACCAATTTGACAAAGACAGGGTGATGTATGCTGCTCGTACTGTAAATGCAAATACATGCAGAAAGTGTGGCCAATTTCGTACACAAGAAACTGGCCATAGCCAGTACAAAGGCAAAATATTTTGCCCAAATAAAGAGACAATTACCAAGGAGCAGTGGTTACAGAATATGAGAAAATAACACTTGTGTGTCTGTGTGATTTATTCATTTTGCTCTCTTGGTTGGCTCAGCTCTGTTTTTTTTTTAATCTTCCAGCCATATTTAATTTTAAAGTATTATACTGTGCACTTTTTTAAATCTTGTATTATTATGAAAACAATATTCAGTAAAATACAAAAATATGTATATGTGAGTATGTATAAGGATGTATAATTACACTATAATACATATTGAAATATATAATAAATATTAAACAACAATAAACTATTATATATATTTAAGTACAGTGCACATACATATATTTTTATATACTTATATTTTATATAGTTCATAAATGCTTATTTTTATGTTTGTGTTCTTTTGTTGTTCCATATGGTGAATTTAGTACTTTTCCAAATTTTTCTAATATGTATATAGTTAATAAATCTGTTTCTCTATGAAGACTGGTGTGTTGTATTTATTTGTTTTATTGCATGTAATGAAATTCAGTGGACAGTTGCATTTAGTGTCAAGTAGCTGTTCCTTTTCACTCTGAATTAGGGGTGTCGCAATATACCGGTGTTGACGATAATCGTGATATTCAAAGCATGAAATATCGACATTGTGTTAATTTAGAGTGTGACAATATACCGGTATTGGCGATAACCACAATGTTTAAAATGAATAGGACTCTTATGATAACATGACACGTAAATACTCCAGCGCCAGTACCTGGTTGACCTCTCAGGTGGCAGTATTGCACCCGCTGACACCTGTCAAATAAGAAGACGACGCAGCGCTCGTCCGCGCCCGCGCAGCTAGAGTGGAACACTCTGTCCACACCCGAAAAAAGTAAGCTGTCCAGTATTAACAACAGAGTTCTTCGGCTTCAAAGAAAACAGCACCTTAAAGGTGGTCGCACACCGGACGAGAAGCGCAGCGCCACGTCTTTAAAATTCGAACACATTCTGTATGAGTGACTGTTACACACACCGGCGGCCGCGGCGCCCAGCAACGGCTCAGGACCTTGTTCAAAATCCTGCCGTTGTCTCAAATCATCGTAAATGATTTCACCCTGTGCTGCAATATACATTTAATTTTACATTAATTTACAGAAATCAGCTGCTTGAATGAAAATTGCTGATGTTATCGGATTTTCAGGTGATATTCTCAATTCATTCAGTTAACGGATGCTCTAGGTAAAGTGTTCAGATCACAGACTCAGCAACTATTGTACAGTGTAATCATAACATAGTACAGACATTATCTCAATTCCATAATGTCCTTAAACAATGATATTGCTGGCCATAAACTGAGACGCGCGTGCGTGTGCGATACCTCGAGTTGTCATAGACGCGACGCGGCTATTATTTTACTATGGAATGGGAGACGTGACATTAACTGTTAACAGGGGGTTTCTGTGTTCATATATTAATAAAGGGTGATTATTAAAATTAAGAACCCCGTTTTCTTTACTCATCTTATTTTTGTATTTGTATTTGCACTTGATTTTTTTTATTCAAATCTGCTATCTGCATCCCTTTATTGGCGCCGGTGCAACAACAGGTTTAAGAGCTTTTCAGTTCTTCAGGAAACCTTCAGACAGTGTTTTGCTTCAGTTTGAAACCAGATAAACTTCACATGCTTGTCTTCCTTCACAAGAATTTGCCATAGATTGAGTACGCAAGAAGTAAAAAATGCATGTGCCTTGTCTATCAGTATCCTTATGTTTGTTGGGTAAAAAAGAAAAACTAGGCTATATAAACAAAGTAAAAATGAATTTGACTGATAACTACCCAAAATAGATTCTATAGATATCGCGATATATCGATATCGTGAATTCTTTTGGCCACAATAACCGTGGTGTGAAAAATCTAACATCGTGACAGCCCTACTCTGAATATATTACAATATACAGTGGGTACGGGAAGTATTCAGACCCCCTTAAATTTTTCACTCTTTGTTATATTGCAGCCATTTTCTAAAATCATTTAAGTTCATTTTTTTCCTCATTATTGTACACAATCACCCCATATTGACACAAAAACACAGAATTGTTGACATTTTTGCACATTTATTAAAAAAGAAAAACTGAAATATCACATGGTCCTAAGTATTCAGACCCTTTGCTGTGACACTCATATATTTAACTCAGGTGCTGTCCATTTCTTCTGATCATCCTTGAGATGGTTCTACACCTTCATTTGAGTCCAGCTGTGTTTGATTATACTGATTGGACTTGATTAGGAAAGCCACACACCTGTCTATATAACACCTTACAGCTCACAGTGCATGTCAGAGCAAATTAGAATCATGAGGTCAAAGGAACTGCCTGAAGAGCTCAG